>NW_022170510.1:20911796-20933181 GCF_008802855.1 Photinus pyralis
GGAAAATTTACCAGTAAGTAATACTATTGTATTTTCCAGCGCCATTGACCTTTTAATACGCAAATTATCTTTTGAATTGAATATTGAATTCGAGTGGTGATATATGAAGGAACCTTAAATTGTGTACTATAGATAGACTATTTCATATTTACAACTTCTTCATTCGAAATACTGCGGATCCCTTTGTAGTTCATATACCTACATTTTTCTTGTTCTGACCGAAATGTATTGAACAGAGTATTGAACAATTGTAACAGTAAAATAATATTATTGTCCAGCGATTCCTGGTGTTTCCAATGCAATAAACTAGGAAATATTTAGTTAGCATTATTTATGCCAAATAAATAAATCACCTTAAATTCGTGCCTAACGTCACTATTGTCGAGCATCACGTAATAAACTGCCGTCGGTTTGCATCTTCCTTTACGTAATTATACACCTATAATAAATTTCCCTTCATAGTATTGAGACTGAGAATTTATATTTTGGCATAATTCACAAGCACTTTCTTGTATTCGAAATAAAGTTTACCGATCGTCTATCGCGTGTATCGTATTTTTCATGTAGTTTTATCTATTTTCGTATGGATTCTCCGTGTCAGAATTACATTTATTTATTGCTAAGCTCTGCTACGTTTCCGCGATCTAAGTTTTCAGTCTCTTTATCAGCCCAACGAAAACAAGAATATCGCTAGAAGAGCCAATAAAGCGTATCGAATGGAAAGCTGTTTACTTATTTGCGAATGTTTTCCTTAAAATAAAATCAGAAATCGTGTTCGGAATTGCAAATGGTAGATGCTAAAGACACAAAAATCGTCTAGTGTTTCTAGCTCCTGACGTAATACTTTGCCCAGATTACATGAATTTCCCATTGAAGCTTATTTGGGGGAGCGTACTCGATGTGTTAATTAAATATCACAATATTGTACAACTTGAAACTTCAGAATGGCAGTAGCTATTTTCACCAAACACAACAAGAACAACCGCTGTTTTCCGTATAGTCTAAGAGCTAGCGAACCATTCGACTAACCCATTTCGCTAAAAAAATTTTAAATGACGCTATATTATCAGTCAATTAAGAATATACCGTTCTGGCAGGCTTCTCGCTGTTGCGTCATGATTCTTTAAATGTTTGAAGTTTACAATGTATTTCTTATGGTAATAATTCCATGGATGATTGTGATTGAAACCAATTTTCATTCGTTTATTTTCTCACACAGTCACCATCGACACGGTCATGCAATTATTGCCGTAAGTAAATGCATTGCAACCTTCAAACTATACTGCATTCAGTATAAGAAGGTAGTAGATGGCGCTGTGTTTGAAGATCAACCCACATAGGAAAAATATAAAACGGCACCAAATTATTGTAAAGTAGAAATATTCAGCACAGCGAACAGAAATAAATCTTTGACAATAACAGCTAATGACACTTCGGCAGTTTAGTCGGCAACATAAACTACTACCTTACAAAATTCACCAGTCGTTTTATGTTTCATTGTAATACTGACTCGTGTTTTAACCAATCACAGTGAAGGTCAAAGCTTCCCTATGCTTTCTACCGCTACCTTCTTAAAATGAATACAGTATAGAGATGTAACGGAGGTTCGATTCCGATTCCGAAAGAGCGAAACTTTCGATTGATTTTGCACTTTCGATTCCAATTTTGGTTCCGACAAATTTTAATCGGATGTTATATGAGAGGTTAATGAACAGGGTCGGTGCGGTCACAACCAGTGCGTTCGCGCACAAACAAGTTTATACCTGTCGCGCGGGGAACCTTCCGCACCCCATGCCTTCTGTTGATTACCTTTTCATTATTGTTTAAGATGTGACATGTCTCTTTTGCCTGCGATTCCGGTTCCAATTCCGATTCCGGTTTCGATAAACCAAATTTAAAAACTCCACTTCCGAATTCGATTCCGATATAACCATTTCCGTTACATCCCTACTTCAAACATTTAACATATGATGACGCAACCGCGAGATCCTTACCAGAACGGTATTTCTTAATTGGCTAATAATAATAATAATAATAAACCATCATTATTTAACAATTTTCTAGTTTTGTGTGAAATGGATTAGTCGGATGGTTCACTAGATCACCCACTATTGTGACTAAAGTTTACGAACAACCCAAAATTGCATTAGTAGTACGAGTTGATCTTCACTAGTTTCAAATTACGAATTTCATTACGAATTACTACAAAGATGGGGTTACATCCCCTCATTGTCAACAAAATAACTGCTTTTATATCAATTGCTCTTTATTTAACGAAATATACTGTCGCACGTAATTAGATTGTCCTTGATCGCGAATACAGCTGGGTTATTTATCTTCCTATGTAAACAGTTCTTAACAATGGTGACTGTTTATTACATCCTTTTAGTTTTCGTAATAATTCGTATTTTGAATAAGATTTTCGCACCAAGCACGAATCTTTTCCAAATTTTACGAGTAAAAACCCGCGATACTATCGCTGTAGCGCCATCAAAGTACGAATTATATTCTCGTGCTGCGACGTTTTACTTCTCGCACCTTGTTTACGACCCTGTAACGTTAATTGTGCTGAGGGTTTCAATGTGAATGAATCAAAATTTCTAGGAAATTTCCCCCCCCCCCCCTTTTCATTTCGTGATTAATTCACGCCTACTAAATGGTGAAATATCTACGAAGACGACGAGGTCTAATCATTTACTACTTAAATCAAGCCCTTCGATTCAAATTAGTGTTAGGGTGATCATCTCCCACGTATTCCCAGAATCTGCAGATTTTGCGGTTCCCATGCTACCGAGTGCTATCATGTTCGCAATGTAATTCAATAGTACCAATTAACAAGATTAAATCTCCCAAACTTTATGGCACTATCGATCTGCCGAAAGTAATTAAGAAACAAAGACCCTGTAGAAAACAAACACACAGAAATACATACACCAATGTATCGTTTTCGACTTCTAACAAAACTACTATTTATCTGGAAAATAATTTAGAACCGCTAAATTGTTTACCTACAAGCGGTAAGAAATTACGAAAAATTTGGGAACGTGACGTTATTCAACACCCCAAGTACGATCTTGAAACTAATAAAAATAGCTAGAGGGCACTTTAATTAAGCGTTTTCAGCAACAAAATTTGCGGAAGAAGCCCGAAATTTTGCGCAATTTTAATTAAAAGTTCACTTTATTTTCTCGTAATCTGAGGTTATGTTACTTATATCTCGTCATTCTTACGTTGGTGAAACTGAAAAATGTGATCGTTTAAGTGACCGCACGCTTTTACTTATGTTAATTTCTTTCTTTACTAAACTGAAAAGTGCTGGTTTATTAACGTGTATATTAACAGTTAGGGTACAATTTTAGACCTATTAATATATCATATCATTGAATAAAAACACTATAGTGTTTTTATTCAATGATCATATGTAATGTTTAATAATGTGTTATTTAGTTTCTAAGTAGTCTGTAAAATTAAATAAGATTTATATTGAAATTGGGAAAAGCAATCTTTTTTAGAAGATAAAAATTCCACCGAGTTAGTCAAATTCGGGAATGCATAAAATTTCAGCAAACAGATTATTAATAGATATGTTGCACATTATTACTAATGAAACGATTTGGGTTTAATGGAAATTACAAAATTCCCGATTACGATCTCATTACCCTGTCATTACTTCTGTCTGCAGTAAGTACCGAAAAAGCAGCATTTTAACATTTTGAGTGTTACTGATTTGCGCTTTTAAATGGATGTTTCTGGAGCCGCACCAAAGAATGACTTGCCTATTGATATCTCTTTTTTGTGCATGTATTTCCATTTAAAATTCCTTTAACGTAGAGCGTCCTTCTTAGTTCACCATCCGTGGTGACAAAACTGGCTACCCACTTGCCTTCTACCACAATTATTATGTATTAGAACGGCAAAGATATATAAACTGATGGCGTGCGTTAATTAAGCGCGAATCCGAAATCGAAACTTACTCATTTTACAGACTATAGTCTCATACTATTCCGTGCAAACAATATTTTTTTGCCTGGCACGTTCTTATATTACGGTCATGGTATGATACGTTGTAGTGGGTAGAGAACTAGAGACCTTTATTGTAATAAAAGTACATAGTATAGTATAATATAGGTATAATATACAATACAATTTTAGGTTTACTACGCGCGTTGACATTTGTGCATTGCCTCACACAGCAAATGTACTTTCAAACCTCAATTTAAATACCCTATGATACGCCACTAGTGGCAACAATACGCGCAGAAAGTGATGACGTCACGATGTACTTCTCATTTTGAGACTACTCTAGTCGAAAGGGGAAGGGAAGGCATCTTCCATAAACCGACTCTTTGTTAGCGACCTATCATCATTAGAAAGGGGAAGGGAGATCTTTCGCATATTCTATAGTCCGCCTCTTTGTTAGTGACGGCCGATTAACTTCGAATGTCTTTTCTACATCAACCGGTGACTAGCATCGACCGCATCATAACTAAAAAGGGGAAGGGACATCTTTCGCATCTTCCATAGGCCACCTCTTTGTTAGCAACCGCCGATTAACTTCAAACGCCTTTTCTGTATGAGCGGATGACTAGCATCGACCGCCTAATCCCTCGGATGGGAAGAGACATCTTAATGTACACATCAATTATGTAAAACATGTAGAGATCTACTTACTGCTATTGTGGTATAATTAGAATCACATGTATAGCGCTATACATCATTTTTTAACGGTTATTAAATCGTGGAAAATATCATAATCGTTTAAGAAATTGAAGTCAGAATGTTTCTCACAATCTTACCAACTTAAAAACAATCATGAAATATAAGTATAACGTTATCTCATATGTCGACGAAATTATGGGAATTTTGTATTGATTGCGGAAAATTTGGGGTTTCCCCGTAAATATAAGTAAATAACTAAATATGTAAATAAGTAAATAAGTAGGTAAATAAAACTAGGCTACTACATGTCAAGGGTCAACTAGTCGAATCGATTAGCAATATCAGCAAGGTGACCCTTTTATAAGGCACATAAAAACAAGTACATATAAATAGATCTCTGGCATATGTCTCGCGGACTGTTATGGTTTTGGTTTAACCTGATACGTTAAAGCGAGATTTGGTATCGACATCAAATAGAGCACACATTCGGAATAAGTCGCTCTGCTAAATATGAATATTCATTACTACCCGGTTCAAATAAATAGGGCAAAGAGAATTACGTTAATTTTTGTGTTGTTTAGTTTTGTTTAGAGAAACACCGGAACTATTATTTTTCTGCCGTAGACTACATAGTAATTACTTGGACAGTCAGAAGACGAATGCCCTTTCTATCATCCTTAATGTTTTAATCCAAAAACCAAATGGCGAACTGCCTCTCAATATGGACGTGTCAAAAATTTAATTCGTAATTGTAACTAACTACTCTCCTCAAATGAAAAACGAGTTAGAGTAATAAATCTTCCGTCCACGTTCCTAAAATCTGCCGAATTGTTGGAATATAATTATAATCAAGTTTGATATTCATACAGCGCCAGCTTAGTATATAAGTAATTTTGAAATATGTCAAAAATTTAATTCAAGAAATGTGTCATTGTAAGTTTGTATTAAAACTGATTTTCGTGTTGACTGATTAAAAACTTTCATCGAACTCATTCTGCTAATATTCTCACAGGTTATGCGTCCAGATTATGAAGTGCGTGTGTGCGTTTTAGTGTAAATCGATAGAAAAATAAGTTAGTACGAAAGTCAACGTTATACATCAGAGAAGTGTTAAGTTCAGAAAACTTGTATAAAATGGCAGAACACTCGAGTATATTCTTAGGATTCGAGAAATTAGTCGGCAGGGAGAACTTTAACAACTGGAAATTTGGGATGAAAATGGCGCTTATGCATGAAGGTCTTTGGGGATGCATAGAAGGCTATCCAGAGGATGACACAACTAAGGAAAATGTCAAACAAAAGTCAGAACAGAAAGCTCTAGCCAAAATATGTTTGATGGTACAACCGTGCACTTACCCACATGACCGTAATGCTCGATCTGCGAAGGAAGCTTGGCAAAATTTATCAAAGGCTTATGAAGATACGGGATTGTCAAGGAGATTGAGTTTGATCAGGCAGTTAGTAAGAATTAAGTGAGAAGAATATAAAACTATGGAGGCATATGTAAATGAGGGAATGTCACTAGCTCAAAAGTTACGAGATATGCAACATCCGGTGGATGATGAGTTTTTGGGTGTTATTTTGTTAAGTGGCCTTACTCCAGAATATGATCCCATGGTCATGGCAATTGAAAATTGTATTTAATCGATTACAAGTGATTTTGTAAAAGCTAAATTACTTCAAGATGATAAATACAACAAGGAAAATCATGAAGTTGCTTTGTTATCAAATAAAAAGACATGGAAGAAAGGTAGTAAATCGGGAATAAGATGTTATTCGTGTGGAGACATGGGACATTATAAAAATCAGTGTTCCTATAATAGCTCAAATTCAGAAGAAAATAAAAAGTCTAATGAGAGAAAGAGTAAGTACCAAAAGGATAAAAAGGATCATTCCAAATCCGAGAAGGCATTGCAGACTTCTGTTACTAACAACAGTGTCCAATATTCTCAGAAGTGGTACATTGACTCAGGGGCAACCACACACATGACATTTGAAAGGGATTGTCTTGAAGATTTTGAAAATCTGATAGATTCCAAGATTGTAGTTGCTAACAATCAAAGGATATCTGGTGCAGGTATTGGAAATGCACAAGTGCATACCAAGTCGGGTATCAAAACAATATCCGAGATCGTCTACGTTCCAGAATTAAGGGCTAACTTACTGTCGGTGAGCAAAATGGTAGAAAAAGGACATGCTGTGGTCTTTAATGAAGATAAATGTGTTATTTATGACAATGAAAAATTCCATGTTAAAGGAGAGGTTGTGGCTACTGCGACCATGAACGGTGGGCTCTACGAGTTGGATGTTTTGGAGCAGCAGAGTTTGCTTACTGTGGCAAATTCAAATTCCAAAGAATTGTGGCACAGGAGACTAGGCCATCTCAATCGAGTTAGTATGCAGCTATTGAAAAATAGAATGGCTGATGGCATAATGTATGGCAATGGAAAAGGGGACCAATGTCAAAGGTGTTTGCTGGGAAAGCAGATGAGGCAACCGTTTAATAAGACAGGAGGTAAGCGAGCTACAGATATTTTAGAATTAGTACACACAGATTTATGTGGACCTATGCCAGTTTCCTCTTGGAGTGGGGCAAGATACATTTTTGTACTAATTGATGATTATACTAGAAAAGTATTTGTATATTTTTTGAAATCTAAAAGTCAAGTCCTAGATCATTTTAAACAATTTCAAATATTTGTTGAGAATCAAACGGGTAAGAGAATTAAAAAGAAATGTGTCATTGTAAGTTTGTATTAAAACTGATTTTAGTGTTGACTGATTAAAAATTTTCATCGAACTCATTCTGCTAATATTCTCACAGGATTTGGAAATCAAAGGATTTTGTGATGCTGATTGGGGAAATAATTTAATCGATGGAAAATCATATACTGGTTATTTGTTTTTATTGTCAGGAGGGGCAATTTCATGGGAATCAAAGAAACAAGTATCAGTAAGTTTATCTAGTACCGAAGCAGAATATGTATCTATTTGTCAAGCAACTAAAGAAGCTATATTTTTAAAAGGTTTTTTTGGTGAAATTTTACAAATAGATGAAACTATTTTGTTATGTAATGATAGTCAAAGTGCGCAGAAGTTGGTTTCAAATCCTGTATTTCATAATAGAACTAAACATATAAATGTAAAATATCATTTTATAAGAGAGGCAGTTGAAAGAAAAGATATATGCTTAGAGTATATTTCAACAGATCAGATGCCAGCTGATATTTTCACAAAAGGTTTAGCAGGGCCAAAACACAAATATTTTGTGAACTATTTAGGATGTATGTAATTTCAAATATATATGTTTATAAGTAGTAGTTTAGTTTACAAGTTTTGTGTATGTATCTTCACTAGATTAAATGGGGCTGTTGGAATATAATTATAATCAAGTTTGATATTCATACAGCGCCAGCTTAATATATAAGTAATTTGAATAAGTGTCAAAAATTTAATTCAAGAAATGTGTCATTGTAAGTTTGTATTAAAACTGATTTTCGTGTTGACTGATTAAAAACTTTCATCGAACTCATTCTGCTAATATTCTCACACGAATCCGCCTATTTTTCCCTAGCGACCTATCTCACGCTTACTAAGAATTCTAATCCTATTTCGCTTCTAAAAAGGACGTAATTTGAACTGTACTCCCCCAATCTTGACGTCAAAATTAATTAAAGAATGAAAGCCCATTGATAACCACTGCGTAAAAATGACACATATTTCGTTGACTCCAATCATTCAGATAAATTCTTTACATCATCAAGACCAAAATTTGTTTGAGAAGACACTTTAGAATCTTGACATTTGTTACAGCTTTAAAAACTATGTTTTATCTATTTCTGTGGGAAATAGTCAAAAATTCAAATCCAAAATGAAAGCTACCATCACATATTTACCTAATGCATTTTACCGACACTGACATTAAGTTAGTAAATATACTACAATCATATTTGGACGGTAAGAACTAAAGATAAAAAGAAGCAATCATGACCTGATGCAATCAAGATAGAATTTTCTTTAGGCATTCGAAAAAGAATACGTTATACGAGCGTTGCCAACAGTGATGTAGAGGCAGTGTCCGTCCACGTGCATATATAATAGAGAACATTGGTACCTACATCATATACAATATATCCTGTCTCTAGTTTGATTTCGGTGGCGTGTTTTGATTTATGGTCGAATGGGCTACAGCTGACTGAATTTTACAAATTGTATCAAATCAGAGCGGAGGAAAATTATGCAAATCATGCCACAATGAGGGTGTAGACACTCGAACACTAACTGCATTTTATAGTGCCGTACATTAGTGCTTAATATTGAGGTAAATATTTCTGATTTACTCCCCGAACAATTGCCGAACTTTGCTGTGTGTGGAAAACGTCTAGCAGAGTCTCGGGGTTCATATAATGTATGAATTTGCCTATACATAATATAGGTAGTACTATTGTTTAAATACTTTATTTAAACAATGGTAGTACATATGTGAAACCCGGAACACATTAATTTATTATTGAATTAGCTGTGTTAGCGGTGATTCTTCTGTGCTCATATTATCCAATTTTAATTTTGTTTGTGAAATTCACTTGGAGGAGGTTGAGCCACTAGTGTCTTGTTTAATTCAATATTTTATAGTATAGATAATTGAAATACTCACACTCACTTGAAAATTGGATTTGTGTGAACATGTCAGTGTCGTTTCTATAAAATACGTTCTTGGATAAAGATGGGGAAAAGCAGATGTCACTAAAGCAGTCCTATTTTGCTCAACAAACGTTGGCATTAAAAAGTCGATTTTTTATGACACCGTGGCACATTATTCCCTTTACGTTGTACTCATGAAATAAAAGCACGTTTCCGACGCAGATGTCTCTTCCTTTCCAATTCTACTTCCAAGTTTCTGTATATGAGCGTCTAATTTGTTTCTGACGCTCAAATGGAGATTATAAATGCTTCTCGTAAATACTAAGCGATAGGACCGGAGATTAAGCTGACAAATTATATTGATGGAGTATTTGTTGTCTATTTAGTCGCTTGCAACAAATTGGGCCATTTTTCTTTTACCCCTTACGTAATAGAATTATTTGTCATATGCTATCCTGTTTTAACAGGCTTGGTAACGCAAACCTAATACACCTTCTCTATTTGATAACTAAGTACGCTAGGCACCAGGATTCAGGAAATGGACAGATCCGCGAGTATAATGGTAAACGGGACAGAAGTATAGATCCGCCGCTTCATTGACAGCGTGACCCAATTCCATTTCTAATGCACTAAAAAATATTTCACTTTTACCTTCAACAATATTAATTATTGTGCTAGTTAGTTAACTCCTGCCTTTGATTTAAAACAGCGCTTTCAATCCTATTCTGATCAATTTATTATGAATGGTCTTGCAACGATGGTTACAAACAACCTCCGTTTGCCTTTTTAGAAATAATCTCCTGTAGGTAATATCCTCCACCTACTATGGCAGTATATCATGCAATATGCATTAGCCTTTATTAGACTTTCAAATGTGGATAATATTTAGTACGATGCGCGAGTGCATACAACCCCTCAGCGTTCGCATCGGGTCGTACCGAAAAACGCAAACTGGGCTGTATATAAATCAGCATTTTTTTTCTCGTTGGAATACCTGACATCTAATTGTGAATTCAATTATTCTTTATCTTTTTCAATCTTTCTGCTTCGTTAGTAAACCTTTGTTCTTATAAATTCGTAAAAGTAGGTCATCCCTTTTTAAAATCGGCGTTACGTTTTAATCATAGGGTTTAAATGGTGCTTTGAATGAAAAGCTAATAAGATACAAAACATTGATTTCTCTCCCACAAGGTTCGCGTTGCCGTCTTTCCGTTAAATCTTATACTGTAATTAATTTACAAAGTGGCGATCTTATATGCATCACAAGCCATTAAAAATCATGCGGTAACGTTCCTGAAGTTGCATTGACGTAAGCTTAAGCTTTAATACTTTTATTGGATTCAATACTGAGAAAACCGCTTTCCTTTAAAATGATATTTTCACCAAGTAATCTCCTCTTGGCATTTTCAATTTTTGATATTTTTTATTATTTGTTCTTCATGCGGCCCAGTGAATTTGCTTATTAAGTTCTTTCATTCAAATTTGTTATCTCCGTTATATTGATTTTCAATTTTCATTGATAAACACTTAGCGTTGATCCTCTTTTGTGGATGGCGTCGCTTACGGCACTGATGGAATAGGTACATAAAATGTGAAGTACCTTTTTTGTCAAAATTAACGATGAAGATAATTAAATATTTTTTTTCTTTTCAGGTGAGTGAAGTCGCTTCCGGTAACAACGTGTAAGCAGTGTAGGAGTAAGTTTGTAGTTAGTTTCAATTCTTAATTACAGTTTAGCTGTTTTTCTTGAGAACTTGCCGATACCCACAAGTCGATTTTGAATTGTGTCTTCAGACTTTGTGGTGTGTCCCCTTAATAATTTTAACATTTCAATAATTTTGAAAGAGCTTTCAAGAGCATTTGAGTCACCCTTGAATAATCTCTCTCAAGTACTCTGATTCTCTGAGGACTCTTATAAAAATTAATCATGATCACTCTAAAATTTTCTCTAATATCTCTGTAAGAACACTTCTGAATAATCAGAAAATATTCGGTGAGGGTCTCTGGGAATGCTTCAACATATAACGGAATATTCTATGAAGAATCATAAGGAAAGTAGGAATTTTCGAAAAATATACTAAAAGTAAATTAGAGTCCTTGAACAAGAATCGAATAATTATTTGGGGACTCTGTTTTTAAGTTTTCCTATATTTATAGTGCAATTGCAATTCCTTTTCAAAATTCGAACCCGGAACTCGTTTTAGTACTAGACACTATAACAACCCAGCCCAGAAGAGACTGCGCAACTCAAAACTGAAAATTAAAACTCCCGCCAAAACTAACCGCAACCCCATGACACATGATCGTTAAATAACAACCCTGTCTAGTGTTGTGTGGAAGTTGCTCGAGCATGTGTATGTTTGTACCGCTCGAAGGATCGAATTCTTTGTAAGATCTGCATCTCCTGATCAGCACTAGAATACGTGCGTTAATTAAATTTAATAAAACCCCTCATAGTAAACGACCAGATGTAACCTTTTCTAAATAACGCAAATTAGACCATATGCCTTACTTCTAACACCTTGTCTAATTTTCTCATCTGTAATTAGACCTTTTCTGTGTGCTGTTTGATGAGAAATAAATCAATTATTATTATTGTCTAAATTGAATAATTTACAAAAAGCGCATTTAACAACAACAGGAAAACCAAATTCAAGTAAAATAAACCAATTCTGTGTTTTTCGTAAAAAAACCCACGAGATTTACTGAATAAATTGAAATATTCTCAAATACAGGGTATCTCGTGATTATTTTTGGTGTTTAGAGCGAAATAATATATACATGACGTTGTTTACATAATAATATATTACGCCTCCAAACTCCGAAAACTCATCGTACAAGCTGATAATAAAAATCATACCTAATTAAATTTCAAAATGTCATTTCTGCGAGTTTGAAAATTATAAAACAACGACAATGTGAAAAGTTCTACTCTAGACAATCACCTACACCAAATTCCTGTGGAGAAGTTCTACTGTAACTATGTACGTACATAAAATCCACAAACTTTCTTATAATTACTAATCTAAAAACTTGATCTAACAAATAATAAAATCAACGCTGTAGTCAAAATATGCTAACATTTTCTAGGTTAAAGAAAATGCCCCCAAAAAACTTAATTTTTAACTTTTAACAGTTAATTGAAGCTACATTATCAATTAAATTGTTTCGTAAGCACATGAAAAATCATCACGTACACGCTATCCTCGTTTAACTGCTAACTCATTTACAGTTACTACGTAATTTTAGACAAAGGCCCTGACAATTCAAATTTATAATCTCAAACACCTGATGACAGCAAATAAACGAAAGCAATTAATCAACGCCCTATACTAATTACAAAGAAAAAAATAAAGGCCAAATTGACCTAGATTCGTGAAACAAAATACACTGAAAGCTACCTACTACGGTCTTGACAAAAACTGCCGCTTACTTCCTTTCATGCTCAAGAGAAAACCCATAACGCATAGTTGCTTGCGAGTCTTCGTCGTATGTGCAATTGAATTATTAATATTTCCACTAACATGTATCCAGTGGCGTAATACTCGCGGCTTTAGCCTTTAATGTAGTGCATAAAGTTTAAAGCGGGAACTATTCAATTCAAAACCGCCAGCTATTGCTGTGTATAATGATGTGCGGTCACTACATCACCCACAAAATACTTCTTTAGCTGGCCAACAAATCCAAATTGCAACTGAATTTTATAATCTCCTCGTACACAACCGGCATCTGCTAGAAGAAAAATCGGAGGAAAAATCCTAATACTGACCTAACATTTCTCAAATCGATAGAGTCGGTGGCATCGATCAGCTTCCTAAAATTCTAAAGAATTTATCACTCAACATTTGACTAACACCTGAAATAACCCTTGGATACAAATAAAAAAATCTGACATTAAGACTTTCTATCTGGGTCGCTCAAAGGATTTGAATAAACACACAATTAATTGATTGGCAATGACAAAACCAAAATTCAAAAGCGCACAAAACTTGTTTGGACACAATACCCCGCACGCAAGCGGGCGATAATAAAAAATTAAACAAATCTTGAACTACTTACACTTTGTTTTCTTTAATAATCCAAATAATATGGTCCCAAAAACACTCGCTGGTATTCTGTGTTTTTCGTAAAAAAACCCACGAGATTTACTGAATAAATTGAAATATTCTCAAATACAGGGTATCTCGTGATTATTTTTGGTGTTTAGAGCGAAATAATATATACATGACGTTGTTTACATAATAATATATTACGCCTCCAAACTCCGAAAACTCATCGTACAAGCTGATAATAAAAATCATACCTAATTAAATTTCAAAATGTCATTTCTGCGAGTTTGAAAATTATAAAACAACGACAATGTGAAAAGTTCTACTCTAGACAATCACCTACACCAAATTCCTGTGGAGAAGTTCTACTGTAACTATGTACGTACATAAAATCCACAAACTTTCTTATAATTACTAATCTAAAAACTTGATCTAACAAATAATAAAATCAACGCTGTAGTCAAAATATGCTAACATTTTCTAGGTTAAAGAAAATGCCCCCAAAAAACTTAATTTTTAACTTTTAACAGTTAATTGAAGCTACATTATCAATTAAATTGTTTCGTAAGCACATGAAAAATCATCACGTACACGCTATCCTCGTTTAACTGCTAACTCATTTACAGTTACTACGTAATTTTAGACAAAGGCCCTGACAATTCAAATTTATAATCTCAAACACCTGATGACAGCAAATAAACGAAAGCAATTAATCAACGCCCTATACTAATTACAAAGAAAAAAATAAAGGCCAAATTGACCTAGATTCGTGAAACAAAATACACTGAAAGCTACCTACTACGGTCTTGACAAAAACTGCCGCTTACTTCCTTTCATGCTCAAGAGAAAACCCATAACGCATAGTTGCTTGCGAGTCTTCGTCGTATGTGCAATTGAATTATTAATATTTCCACTAACATGTATCCAGTGGCGTAATACTCGCGGCTTTAGCCTTTAATGTAGTGCATAAAGTTTAAAGCGGGAACTATTCAATTCAAAACCGCCAGCTATTGCTGTGTATAATGATGTGCGGTCACTACATCACCCACAAAATACTTCTTTAGCTGGCCAACAAATCCAAATTGCAACTGAATTTTATAATCTCCTCGTACACAACCGGCATCTGCTAGAAGAAAAATCCTAATACTGACCTAACATTTCTCAAATCGATAGAGTCGGTGGCATCGATCAGCTTCCTAAAATTCTAAAGAATTTATCACTCAACATTTGACTAACACCTGAAATAACCCTTGGATACAAATAAAAAAATCTGACATTAAGACTTTCTATCTGGGTCGCTCAAAGGATTTGAATAAACACACAATTAATTGATTGGCAATGACAAAACCAAAATTCAAAAGCGCACAAAACTTGTTTGGACACAATACCCCGCACGCAAGCGGGCGATAATAAAAAATTAAACAAATCTTGAACTACTTACACTTTGTTTTCTTTAATAATCCAAATAATATGGTCCCAAAAACACTCGCTGGTAGTTTTACAATTTTTTTAGGAAACTGGATCTTAATAAATAAGATGAGAAATTGTCGATGGCTGCTGGTAATTTTCAAATAAATCGCCAATCACAACCGAACGTATACGTCCCAGTTTTCCAATATGAAACGCGCAACGAAACATCTGTATCTCCTTATCAGCACGAGAACACGTGCGTTAATTAAATTTCGCTTGATAATAAAACTCCTTATTGTAAACGACCAGATGTAACCTTACTTCCAACACCTTATCTAAATTAAAAAATTTGCAAAAACGGTAAAATTAAAACGGAAACTACGCATTTACAAAACACTGAAATACAAATTCAAATAAAACAAACCACCTCTGTAGTTATTCGTAAATAATCCACCGAAATCGAAATATTTCTCATATGCAGGAAGTCCCGTCATTGTTTTTGGTGGTTAGATCGAAATAACGTCGTCGGCAAGAGGATATCATTCTTTTAAGAGGATTAATCAAAAGTCTTCTATGAAATACCCCTGAAAATCATACCAGGACTTCTAAAAATCCTCCAGATGTTATTTCATAAATGATATAAGACGCTCTACGAATCCCAAGGGGATCTTTTAAAAATCAATAAAAATGATATTAAGAATGTGTTTGCAGAAGTTTTGAAAAACACGTGAACATTCTGTGGGAAACTGGCTAAATAGAAATCCGTACAATCTTCTAAGGATATCTGAGAAACATCTGAGGAATTCTTAACTCTAGCAAGAACTTGATAAATAAGCAGAACCTTTAGTGGGTGTTTAGATGTTTCTTTAAAAAATACCTGAATAATATCTCAAAATCTGTATGCTAAAATTTCTGATTATGCATTAATTATCACTACACTTGAAAGAATTTGAGTACTGAGCATGTCAAGAATATCGGAAGGATTCTTGAAGAATCTCTAATTGGTTTAATCACGAACTTCCGAGGTTAAAACAGCAAAATGGTTATAAAAAAAAGGTATTTGACGCGTCCTCAACGCCTCTTACGGCAATACCATTTTTACTAGTGGAAAAGTTCCGTCGCGATACCACACCACAGCCAAACTTCGTTCCTGATAAAGTCAACCATAACTGAAGCTCTTCCTCAGGCTAATGCCAAACCAACAAAATTTGTGTTCATCAAAATGGACGACACTAATAAGTACTGGTATGACCCGGGATCGGACAACTCGCCCGCCGCGGAGACAAGCCGCCGCCGATGAAATTGACTTCATACACATTGCGGATACCTAAAAAGAAGACGTCACATATCGTCTTATAGTGAATTAAATAAAGCATTTCAAATATAAATTAAATTAGCAGCAGAAACTTAAGTAAAACCTGTCGCCTTAGAAATCTGAACATTCCCTCGCTCTTATCTAAAACACAGTCAAATACCCCATTTCGATATTTGAACAGTGGAAATGTTTATGTTTTCGTATATTGGTATATGAGTTACTAAGTTTCGTTCAAGGCCACAACAGTGTCGCATCAAATGACGATTGTACCATACTCGCCCATGATCTGTCGGTTAACGAAAAGTCACGGATACTGTCGATATGGTACTTACTTAGGAGTACTCAATTATTTAATGTTAATTCCAATCTAAAATTATCGCGCATCTCCATTGATAGTATTACGAGCATGTTATGACTCTCATTATTCAGAAAGTTGATGTTTACGACACGAGCGATGTTGCGTTGTCCGAGTGACTACACATGGCGTTATAAAGTTATCATTTCCAGTGACTCCGATCGTTGCATGGATTGCGAAATCTGTGAATCAAAAATAACAAAACACTTGCGATTTTTACCGAGTTCTTTTTTAAAATGGCACGAGCTCCGATTTACAAAGCCGATAAAGAATCCACCTGCAAAATTTCATCGTAATCAGACCATTCGTTTTCGAGATATCGGGCTAACGGACTCGCTAGGAGCTCGTTTTAATCTTTTGCAAACAAAGACAAGCTGTTTCCTTGCAAAAAACTACGATCTATAAGTACATTGCAACAGGGTATGATACCAGAATAAAGTTTTGATGTATAAACATGTGAAAGAGTAACGAAATGAGCGAGCTTGATTCTTTTTAAGGCAATCAAGATAAAACGCATGTTGTTCTAAAAGGGGTGTAATCAATAATAATTTTCATGCATGTGTGAGTCTGTAGTTCTCACGAAATTGTACGCCATGAGAACATTGTTCTTTACAGTCCCCTTTAGTTCGAACATACACGTTACACGCTATGTAGGTATGATTTTGACCATAACCGTAGATTAAAGCTCTACCCTAAAGCCGTAATACACACTTGACAAAAAGGATGTTCTCCTGGAAAACCAGAAAAGGGTCATGATAAAGCACGGCATTCTACGTTTATAAAAATATAATTAGACTGTCACCCGGCGTTTGTGTTCGCTCTATATAAAACGTCCTTTGACTATCTCGATCTTTTGTTGCGAGAAGAACGAATTCAACAATTACCTTTTACAACAGCACTAAATGAAAGAGTGGTACGACAGTTGCACTTAGTTATCACGTTACTTTGTAGGTAGATATTCTTGCCAAAAGAGGAAAAATTCAAGAAAAGCAAACATTGCGCTACGTTAATGAATCCCCTAGCATTCTAAAACGAAGCGGCTGCATTAACTTGATTCAAGTACTTTGAATTAAAAGTTAAATAATTTAAATGCCCCTTCACTAAGTCGTCGTCTTCTATTTACATATTATTTAAATAACCATTAGGTTAAGTTTAATTAATTTACTACTTCCAAATTGAGCAGCCTTCTTTAAAAGACTTTATATCCTTCTAAGTACGCATTTAAATGTTTATGTGGAAAATGGACTTATTAAAATCGCGTTGAAAAATAAGGGCTTCTGCAGATTAATTTAAAATTTCCACTTCACTAAGTAGTTTACGGCAACATAAACCTCGTTTAAGTGAAATAATTTATAATTACTCTTTTTTTAGTGAGTGACAAATTTTGATGCGCTGACTATGTAGTAATAACGGTCCAAATTAAGAACATTGCAGCAGTCTTCTAAATTAAGGCAAGCTCTACAGCGCTACACTTGTTTTATTTATTAGTCCAGGCATTCTTTATACAGGGTCGTGACTTGCGTAACGCATCATAGGGATTTCAATGTAAAATTCATAACATGCGATTATTGGCTCCCCAAATTATTTTAGAGCAAAAATGTATTAAAGGTTTTTGTAGAAAAAATTTTTTTACGCCATTCAACCGTATTAGCAAAGAGACTCTTTGGTATTAGTTTTCAATTTTTTTCATATAAAGACGGAAAATTGGAAAAATAAAACCCGCATCTTTTTCAATAATCTGCGATGCCATGGAATTTTCTAAAACAAAAAGATATCCAGTTAATATCAATTAGCAGCAGTTCGAAATTGATTTTATGAACGACTTGGTTACTGTCTTGCAGTTAATGGTGACAACTAAAAAGGTACTAAATTCTGCATTAATTCTGATTGATTGATAATTTTATACATCACTTCTGGGCGAACTTTTAAAGGTTAGTAATGTACTACATCCCTTAAAATCGAACAATAAAGTAGCACGAAAATGCAGAAAGTAACGTGTATAGTGATGAAAGGCAAAGCTCCTATATTCAAATTTAAACTGCCGTCTACCCTTGACATTTGAAGTGTCTACCGCGTATAAAAAATTGATCGTGCTCTTTACAACTGAAGGACTTTATGTTAAAGCACAATACAGAAGCAGTGCGTCATTATTGTTATGGGCCAATGCCCCTGGTGTATTCAGAAACTTCCAACAAAAATGATGCCCTAGAGTGGATAAATAAATATTCGGCCAAAGTGTAAATAATTTAGGTCTAGCTATCAATATTCAATCTCCGAAAAGAAATAAATTGGGAAACGAAAATAAATTAAATCTAAACTCCGAGTTACCGAGTTTATCAGTAAATATTTTAAAAAGGAAATGAAAAAACTTCCTCATTTCAAGCGAAATCCAGATTTTCACTTAGAAACTTATCGATTAGCTGTTAAAGTGTTTTTCTACTCCTATGTCGTAAACATACCCAAAATGTCACCCTGTACTGCACGTCTAAATCGTTCATTATATCATACGGTTGCATAATGAAAATTAGAACTGTTACTTAATATATATATATATATATATATTACGTAACAGGTTAAAGGTCAAACGCGAAATGTTAATTTAGTAGGTTGTCAGCCCTGCCTAATGAATGAAGTAACGTCAGATATTATTGTTGTAGGTTATGTTTCACATTTTGTAAACTTCTTTGAACAGAATTACTCATAATTTGTTTAAACATTGCCATTTGTATGAGAATGGAGAATGGAGCCTGTACGTAATTTTATAGCCGTGCCCAATTATTTTTCATAATCGTAATGGGCTACTCAAGAATGGTTTGAAGCTGCGTTCAGTTAATTAAGCAAACTCTGTTGCTACTATTTTGTATTTTAGAAAACTACAATAAGTACTCGAAGAATTAATGGATGGTGCCAATTACGACTTGCATGGAACACGGAATAATGCACTTTAGAATACTGGGTAGTCCGATGCTTCCTTCCCGGGAAAAGTCGTTAAAAGACGCAGCGTTTTGAAGGCCTTAGTATTATCGATAGTTAGGTACCTAATACATTGGCAACTACAACAATAGAAATCGTTCAAAACTGTAATGAAAAAGAGCACAAACACCACCTGAGCTAGTTAGGTAGTAATCTTCAACTTCAACACTTGTATCTTGTATCCTATTGGTTATTGCATCTATGGTGCTAAAATGAAACTCACATTGCAGTAAGGAATAGGGATGTAAAAACCCTGCAATACACTTCCAATCTAAGTAAAAAGTATTTATAAAATTCTTGCTCGCTGCGTGCATTCATGGAATATAAGTGAGGTTACGTTGTATTTTTATTCCTTTTAAATAGACCATGACATTGACACTTGACAGTTCTAATTTTTAGTTCGAAGTTCGAATATTTAGAACCAAATCAATCGTAATCTATCAATCTTTTATCAATTATATTCAAGTCGTAGAAAAAGTATAGTACATAATTCGAGTGCTAATGCCTATTACGCACTCGATTTTATTACAACACTCGCTCGCTGCGCTCGCTCGTGTCGCAAAATACTCGTGCGAAATAGGCTTCTTAGCACACTTATTATGCAATATACTATTATGTCATACTTGATCATTATTCAGGTATAATAATCCTAAATCAAGATATATTAAATGACAAATAATGCACTCCACCATGACAACCCCAATTATGCGTAGCAACGGGCGTTATTTCTATAACGCCCTTGGGCGTTATGTAAATCCTATAAATATGGAATAATGAGTCTATACGAACTTTTTATTTTCAACAACTAAGTAAAAAGAACTGTGTTGATGTCGCATTATCCATTATTCTTTGAAGTAAAAAGAACCATTCTGGAAATGTCCAGAGAACACCGCACCAGCTTGGCCCAGACCCATACATTTTCTTTCCTCTTTGTACATCAGATACTGCGGATCAGGTGCTTCTGTAAGAAAGGCGACTATCTGTTCGCGAGTAAGGATTTTTGATTTTTTTGGACGATAGCTTTTCTGAACTTGTTTTAAATACCCTTGTAGCTGCACAAATTTTTCGAAACTCTTATAAACTTCTTCTTTACCATTAACTCTTTACGTAGCATTGCAAATTTCGTCCAAAGCGAATTGGGGGAAAATGACTCTGACTGTAAATCACCTTTCCGATTAATGACTAATAAAATTACTTAAACATACCAACTCTTGGAAGTAACCCAACATAACGGTTTCGTTTATTGTCTTCACAGAATTACTGACCATCCATTTTTCAAAACTAGCATACTCTTTTTCATAACAGGATTTCGATTTCTGTGGCACTATTCATTCGCTTTTGCGGCTCGCGCAAGAACGTGTGCCGGTAAATGAGACGCTTCGTTTGCCATTTTTCAGAAAGTTTTTAGAATGTTTGACAAATATATCTATCTCCATAGTTACGACCATGGATAACTTAATTTTGATGATTCTCATTATCTTCTCTTTTAATCATCTGGCGCCGCTAATTCTTGGAAAATCATCAAGTATGACATAAAACGTTGAAGGCACCACGGGCGTTATGAACACAACGCCCACGGTCAACGTATAACCCTCGGGCCAGAGGCCCTCGGGTTCTACACTGTTGACCTGGGGCGTTATTTAGTTCATAACGCCCTTGATACCTTAATAACTATAAGAATCTACTGCGTTTAAATATGAAAATAACAAAATTTTAGAATAAATAGTCCTCTAACGGTATCAGCGTGTAGGTATCTGTCGTAATGTTCAATATCTAAAAGAGCTACCTTAATTAAATTCAATTCTAAACATTTAATTCGAACAAACAAACCTAAAAGTCATCCCAACTATCTAAAAGCTCATTAAAACACCCATGTGTACCAGTTAGGTACTTAATCTAAAAATTGAATTAAATAAATCCTATTCAAAATTTCCGTGTTGCCCCGTGTTGTAACAGGTGGTCGCTATACTCTTTAAAGGTGGC
>NW_022170510.1:20933281-20933901 GCF_008802855.1 Photinus pyralis
AAGCCGCCACTAAGATACGATATGGATATGAAAATTAATGTTATTTTTGTTTTTCACCGTGAAGTCTTAAAATTCGGTAGAAATGTATGCAGAATCGGTAGATCGGTAGATTACTGCTGAAGTCGGTAGATCTACCGAAAAATCGGTAGACCTGGCAACACTGCCTACGAGTTAAACCAGAGTATATCTCTGGACAAAACGTAAAACATAACCCACAAAACAGTAAACTGCATAACCTTCTCTTTCCTTCTCTAAGGCGTAACCCTTTGAATTATAACCATTGAATTTATAACTATCAAATTCAATGTTATAACGGGTTTTATATTCAAACGCGTAACCTTAAATCTTTGATGGTGTAACAGAGTATGGTGTAACATGAGTGTAAGGCCCGTTTGTAACGATACAATAAATTGTACATTAATTTGCAAATACTGTGAAGGACGCAAAATTGAATGGTTGCAAACAACAAAATTTCATTCAGAAAACTGTGCAAGAAATTCATCAACAAATTTTAGGACTTGTTCTAAATTTTACAAGAAAATGCGCGGAAATCGGCGCAATAGCTTTATTTCGGTTATTTTTAAACCGCTTTGCGCTGCCTCGATTTTGTGTGGTTAGGT
>NW_022170510.1:20934001-21110557 GCF_008802855.1 Photinus pyralis
TTTTCTATTAGCCACTTTCGACTCAACCATCAATAACAGATTTCTTGTCGAAGGCTAACTACATTCACTAACGCTTTCCCACTTTCCTTCCTGCATCCCGCAATTCGCCTTTTTAAAGAATTTGACTCCACCAGATCAGTAAGATTCGTGTCGGGGGCTACACATTCCCTTTGACTCGGTACCCCCTTCCGACGTCCCGTTTACCGCAATTCCGAGTTTGAAGATTTGACCTGCACCATCAGGAAGATCGTGTCGTGTGTCCGTGGCTACACATTCCCTTTGACCTGGTACCCACTTTCCGACGTTTCGGTTTTCACCGCAATTCGCGTTGAAGATTTGACATCCACCATCAGGAAGATCGTGTCGGGGGCTACACATTCCTTGACGGTACCCTCTTTCCGACGTCCCGTTCCCCCGCAATTCGCGATTGAAGATTTGACTCCACCATCAGTGAGATCGTGTCGCAGGCTACCACATTCCCTTTTACGGTACCCACTTCCGACGTCCCGTTCACCCGCAATTCGCGTTTGAAGATTTGACTCCACCATCAGGAAGATCGTGTCCGGGGCTACCACATTCCCTTTGACGGTACCTCCTTCCGACGTCCCGTTCACCCGCAATTCGCGTTTGAAGATTTGACTCCACCATCAGGAAAATCGTGTCGGGGGCTACCACATTTCCTTTGACGGTACCCCCTTCCGACGTCCCGTTCACCCGCAATTCGCGTTTGAAGATATGACTCCACCATCAGGAAGATCGTTTCGGGGGCTACCACATTCCCGTTGACGGTACCCCCTTCCGACGTCCCGTTCACCCGCAATTCGCGTTTGAAGATTTGACTCCACCATCAGTGAGATCGTGTCGGGGGCTACCACATTCTCTTTTACGGTACCCACTTCCGACGTCCCGTTCACTCGCAATTCACTTCTATTGGCGACACGAGAAAGAGAGACAGCGATTCGAGATTCACGAAACGTTAAACCGCTTGAGTTCGCAACGGAAGGTAAAAGGCGCCTGACTACTTCTCGAAGACGCGCGCGCCGCCTCGCAAAAGGTCGTTAATTTCGCCCCTATGACAAAAAAACAAAATTCCGCCACGCAGGAGTTGTGCGCGTTTACAACATCTTTCCGACGACACCAATTTCAAAAGAATCGGACCAAAACTGTAGTAGAAGATAGGAAAAAACTGAAAAACCTTCACGTTCGTATACTAATCTCGAGGATGACGCCCAGATGTCGCCAACCCCACATCATGTAGCCATGTCCCTAAGGTTGACAAATTTCACGGCCCTGTAGATACACGTACACCCGTTGCCTTTCTACAAGAGTTCTTCTACGCGCCCACATTTGCTGCCAGCCAGCCAGCCAGCCAGCCAGCCAGCCAGCCATCCAAAGTGAGATTAAAAGCTACTTTTTACAAATAAATTTGCAAAAATGCGCTAAAAATTCATCTAACCCTCACAACTAAGGGTTCAAATTATAATGATGTTTAGAGGTGTCAGTGTCGTCAAAGAATTGGCTTTCACTTATATTGGCGACCGTCCGAAGGGTTGAAATCCACCCTTGAAGTATAAAAATTCATCTAACACTCGGCAAAAAGAACGATATTTTTCTCGCGCCCATTTTTATTTTTAGAATCAATAAAAATTTGCATTCATTTTGCTAAGGAGATGAAATGCACCCTAGAAATGGCACAATATTCATTTAAGGGTTACATACACAAAATATGTTTCAAATTTTTGTGTTTTTTTTTGTCCGATTTCACAAACGGTTTCCAGCCATTATAATATAATATCGTGTCATTATAATATTTTCATCCTGGGTAACCTTCGTTTTAGTTTGTAAAAGTGTGGACAAAGAAGCATGTCCAGATTTCGCTACCCTAAACGGCAGATAAGTGAATACCAATATTTTGGGTTACTAGCAATCAAATCCTTGCAGCTTTTTCAGTGAATCTTAGTATCTACACAACCGTCTTTTTAAACTGATATTTATTTGTGATTCCCTATACGCACGGTTGCTAAATGAGAGGCAATTTACTGTATACGGGAGATCAATCTTAAATTTTGAGTAAACAGATGGAATATGAACCCTATTCCCTGTGATGTTCTGTCGGGGTTGATTGTATACCTGACTTATCTCTTTTCTCTTTAATTTTTGCTTAATTGTAGCTGCTGGAAACGGGGTGTAAATTTCATACAGGTTGCATTCTTGCATTATGTTTTTGTAAAAAAAGGCCTTCTTACCCATTTTACATAGAAAAGTTTTAGGACAACAGTATGTAGCCTTAAAGATTATTACGATTAATTAATGGTAGAGTCTCTAGAACGAAAGTGCTAAAAATTGATTGATCTACCCTTGACAATCTCTTACGTGTTAAATATCAATTTCGTGTATTAAACCAAAAGGACACACTTCATCTAACTCTTTATCCAACTATAGAAAGTGCAATAATCCTTACTTCTCATGACTGTTGTAACATCTAGATTCGAGAAATATTAAGACAAGAGGATCGTGACCAACATTTTCATTACAACTTGGCCTTTTTGATCTCCATCCGCAATAAAGGTAATAATAATAAAAAAAGATTTCTCTCCGAGGTAATTGTTATAGCAACATTATTTATTTATAGAAGAAATTCCAAACGAGATCTTATTAATTATACGACCTTCCCACATCTGGCGCAGTACAATGAAAACCTAATTTAACGTCCATTGCTTTCATCGACAAATTATCAAACATTAAAGTTGATTATAAAGCACATGGGTAAGTTTGGTAACGAGATTTGCAATAAAGGAGCGCTAAAGTGAAAGTTCGTATAATTGCCGAAGAGGAGCAAGCATCAACGAGCGGAAAAGTTAACCTCGAAAACACATCCTCCTATATTTCACAAGAAGACGTCGGCGGTTACGTAACTTTCTTCCCAATGTGACCTTTAAGGTTCATTTATTTACATATTATGTGAAAAGTTCAGCGGTTTGTCTTTCTGCTGTCACAGCCGGTTGAATTTGACGCGGTCAAGGATGGCGCGCAGGTGGACTCCAATGACCAGTTACATTTTACTATTTAGATGAGATATGCAACACTTTTCCCTGTAGGTGATCAAGTTTGTTTGCACTAAAACCTGCTAATCTTGATTTGATACATGTGCGGTAGGATTTTTCCTCCATTCCAGATTAATGTATTCTTTGCAACTTACTTGAATAAAATAACACCGCCGGAGAAAGCTAATAAACCAACTATGCAAGAGGTCAGGTCCTTCCCGAAATATGTAAAGAAAATAAAAAACCAGCTCTAAAGGGTAAGGTAGAGCTTTTCAATGGTAATTTTGGCAAAAATTCAAGTAAATTAGATACGATTTTTAACGGAATACACTTTTATCTGCCCCCAGGCAGATATAAGGGTTAAACTCTTATTAAATTCTATCTCTGCCATGTGATCCTTGAGAAATTCGAAATTATTACATTTTTAAACTGACAACGAACTCTAAAGGCAGAGAATTCGAGCAAATTAGTCGATTTTAAACGGAATAAATTTACTCTGGTCGCAATCAAAAATTTTCTTGAATTATATACCTGCCATGTGATCACTACGAAATTCGAAATTATTGCATTTTAAAACTGGAGACTACCTAACTTTAAAGGCAAAGGTAGAGCCTTTCGATGGCAATTTCGGTAAAAAAATCGAGCAAAGTAGGTAAAGTCGATTTTAAACAGAACACTTTTCTCTTCTCGCGGTCCAAAATAGGGGTGGTTTTCTGTTCAAAATCTTATTAGATTCTATTACCAGCATGTGGTCCCTACGAATTTCGAAATTGTAAAATTTTGAAACTGAAAACTAACTTTAAAGGGAAAGGTAGAATCTTTAGATTGCAATTTCGGAAAAATTCGAGCAAATTAGAGTCGATTTTAAACGAAATACACGTTTCTCTACTTGCAGTCAGAAATAGGGGTTGTTTTATGTTCAAAATCTTGTTAATTTCGATCTCTAGCACGTGGTCCATGAGAAATTCGAAATTATTGCATTTTAAAACTGACAACGAACTCTAAAAGCAAAGGTAGAGCCTTTCCATGATCATTTCGGCAAGAACTCGAGCAAATTAGAGTTGATTTTAAACGGAATACACTTTTCCCTACTCGCAGGCAGAAATATGGACTGTTTCTGTTAAAAATCTTCTTAAATTCTATCTCTGACACGTGATCCCTACGAAATTCGAAATGATTGCATTTTAAAACTGAAAACTAACTCTAAAGGTAAAGGTAGGGCCTTTCAAGGACAACTTTGACAAAAATTCGAGCAAATTCGAGTTGATTTTAAACGGAACACACTTTTCTCTGGTCGCAGTCAGAAATAGGGGTTGTTTTCTGTTCATAATCTTATTAAATTCGATCTCTAGCATGTGATCCCTACGAAATTCCAAATTATTGCATTTAAAACTGAAAACTAACTCTAAATGTAAAGATAGGGCCTTTCGAGGGCAATTTTTACAAAAATTCGACAAAATTAAAGTCGATTTTAAACGGAATGCACTTTTCTCTGCTCGCAGTGAGCAATAGGGGTGATACCTGCCATGTAATCCCTAGGAAATTCGAAATTATTGCATTTTAAAACTGAAAAGTAACTCTAAAGACCTTTCTATGGCAATTTCGGAAAAATTCAAGCAAATAGAGTTGCTTTTAAACGGAATACACTTTTCTCTGCTCGCAGTCAAAAATAGGGGTTGTTTCTGTTAAAAATCTTCTTAAATTCTATATCTGACACGTACGTGATCCCTACAAAATTCGAAATTATTGCATTTTAAAACTGAAGACTAACTTTAAAGGCAGATGCCTTTCGATGGCAATTTCGGTAAACATTCGAGCAAAGTAAAGTCGATTTTAAACGTAACACACTTTTCTCTTCTCGCAGTCCGAAATAGGGGTGGTTTTTCTGTTCAAAATCTTATTAAATTCTATTACTAGCATGTGGTTCCTACGAATTTCGAAATTGCTACATTTTGAAACTGAAAACTAACTTTAAAGGGAATGGTAGTCTTTAGATCGTAATTTCGGAAAAATTCGAGCAATTAGAGTCGATTTTAAACGAAATACAATTTTCTCTGCTTGCAGTCAGAAATAGGGGTTGTTTTCTGTTCAAAATTTTATTAATTTCGATCTCTAACACGTGGTCCTTAAGAAATTATTGCATTTTAAAACTGACAACGTACTCTAAAGGCAAAGGTAGAGCTTTTCCATGATAATTTCGGGAAGAATTCGAGCAAATTAGAGTTGATTATAACGGAATACACTTTTCCCTACTCGCAGGCAGAAATAGGGACTGTTTCTGTTCAAAATTTTCTTAAATTGAAATCTCTGACACTTGATGCCTACGAAATTCGAAATGAATGCATTTTAAAACTGAAAACTAACTCTAAAGGTAAAGGTAGGGCCTTTCGAGGGCAATTTTGACAAAAATTCGAGAAAATTAAAGTCGATTTTAAACGGAATGCACTTTTCTCTGCTCGCAGTCAGCAATAGGGGTGGTGTTTTGTTTAAAACCTTCTTAAATTCGATACCTACAATGTAATTCCTAGGAAATTCGAAATTATTGCATTTTAAAACTGAAAACTAGCTCTAATGGCAAAGGTAGAGCCTTTCGACGACAATTTTGACAAAATTCGAGAAAATTGAAGTCGATCTTAAACGGAATGCACTTTTCTCTACTCGCAGTCAGCAATAGGGGTGGTTTTCTGTTTAAAACCTTCTTAAATTCAATACCTGCCATGTAATCCCTAGGAAATTCGAAATTATTACATTTTAAAACTGAAAACTATAGCTCTAACGGCAAAGGTAGAGCCTTTCGAAGAAAATTAAAGTCAATTTTCAACGGAATACACTTTTCTCTATACTCGCAATCAGAAAGAGGCGGTTGTTTTCAAAATCTTATTAAATTCGATCTCTAGCACGTGATCCCTACGAAATTCCAAATTATTGATTATAAAACTGAAAACTAACTCTAAATGTACAGGTAGAGCCTTTCGAGGACAATTTTGACAAAAATTCGGGCAAATTAGTGTGGATATTAAACGGCATGCGCTTTTCTACTCGCAGTTGTTTCTTCATGTGATCACTATGAAATTCCAAATTCCTGCATTTTAAAATTGAAAACTCCAAAGGCAAAGTAAAGCCTTTCGATGGCAATTTCGACAAAAATTCGAGCAAATTAGAGTCGACTTTAAACGGAATACATTTTTCTCTGCTCGTAGTCAGACATAGAGGTTGTTTTCTGTTCAAAATTTTAAAATCTATCCATACTCCATAGACCCTTACGAAAGTCGAAAATATAGTACCAATTTTAAATTACCTCTGATAAGAGTATGGAATCTGGTCTAGGGAAAATTGTTTTCGAATTTCTTCTGATCTGTTCGTCACAAACGATTTTCTCGATTACGAACCTCATGACACACTGTTGAGGGTTTAAATGCGTTAGGTTGCCTTCAGCGACGGACCTATGGGGGGGCAAGGGGGGGCAGGCTGCCCCTCCAATACTTAACTAATTGGCAATTTTGACAAGAGTTGGTAATTTTCATTACCAGTTGGCGAATGCCGCGAAAGTAGGTAAATCGTAAATACTTAATAAATACTACCCGTTTGAGTTGGAAATTTTTACAGTTGAGTTGGCAAAATGTCATGTCTGCCCCCCCGATTTTTTTGTCTAGGTCCGTCCCTGGTTGCCTTTAGTTTGGGAAGAGCATAGGGATATCAATGGGAATGAGGATTTAGAAATTAGCATACTAGGAAATAAAAATTAATATTTGATGAAACCTAGTTAAACTATTCTATACAAAATTACCCAGAAACACTAATCTTCTTTTATATCTGCGTACATAGTACGCATATACACGAATGGAAAAAAGGATAGAAACAACTAGTTGGCAGTTTGTCAAAATTGTAATCTTTTGTCTGTAAGAACCATCTAAAAATTGAATGGTTGGGTACTTTAGCCAAAATCCCACTTTAAAAAGTTTCCTAATAATGACCATTATTCAACAACTTTTCTTGAAAAATCGTAACTTTAAAGACAACCGAGATGTTACGTCTGAATGTTACATATAAATAGTTGTAATCACCAATAACCATTCTAAGGTGCTCAACTTATTTTTGCTATTGATGACTTCACGCACTTAAAAAACGAAGTAATGTTCTTTACACATTACAAATTTTAAACACGAACGCTTCTTTATTTTTATAAACCCATCGTGCACTGAACTTTGGCAGCCGAAACGTCAATAAATCTCTAATTAATTGGTTCCGTACCATTATAGATTGATCTACCCAAAATAAATGCCTCATTTAAATTGTTTCTAATTACGTTACCGAAACGTGGGCGCCATCGGCATTGACTTTCTCTCCTTGTCATAAAAATAAACCTCTATACTAAGAACACACCGGCACATTCAGTAAGTGGGCAGCGAGTTTTTGCACGGGATTACAGTGCCCCTTTGTCTTGTTTTAGTTTAAAAAAAAAGAGGAAACTGTCGCCTAAGGGAGGTCTCTTTGAAATTTTTTACGTGGAGTCTGATAAACCCAAAAAGTAAATTTCGTCGCTATACATTAAATGTTTCATTATTTTGTTATATTTCTTGAGGCTGCAAGCATTTGTGAAACCTCCAGTAAAAAGTAATATAATTGTAACTTTGAGCAAAACAGAAAAGTAGAGATATTTTTCTTCCAAAAGGAAGGAATCTTCTGCTTCAGAAATTTACAAAAAAATGATCTTTTACCTTTACCGTGGACCTAAGCCGCGAAAGCATAATTAAACAATCTTTGGAAGCAATAGGGCACGGTATTATACCCTTGAAAAGATCTAAAAACGACTCGTAAAAATGAATCGATTTTCACTTTTGCTCTTATTTCCCAAGTTGAGACCTTTTCACTCAAATTAATCATATACCGTTGCATTTTGGAATTGGAAATTTTACACTGGAGAAACAGTTACGTAAATAGAGAAGATAATTTTAGTCACTCCGTGAAATGCAGCATTTGGATTGCTTAAAAAAGGGTTCTGCATTTAGCTGATCAAATAAGAGCAAACCCAAACACTGCAGTAAATTGAAAATTGGAATTTCAGTAAAAAGCGTGTTGATTGTTCAAAACGAAAGCTATATTTCCTTAATTATCGTTGACAAGTATAAAAAGAACAAATTTGTTACTAAAATGTTACCTTATACGTTGGACTTGTAGACGTAGAACTGTTTGCGAACCGGAACACAAAACACGACTGATTATAGAACATGTACATAAGGTAATGATAACCTCAAGGTCAGATTTGCATCCCTCCGTAGCTTACTCACTTTATATAATTATGAATCACTACAATAAAAGCGGAATAATGGATTTAAAGACGCTTATCGATGCGATTCTCATATTGAATCCTAAATTTTATTTTTCACCAAGAAGCGAAAAATTAAGTGATTTTCTGCTAATAAATAGTGCCTATAGTCTGTTCGAGTTTTCGCTAATTAATAGCTGCCCGTTACTCACCATTTACAGATGTGTTACGCGGCAACAGTCCTCAAGCACCCCTCAAACTGCACATGCAATTGTCACCCCAATTCGGTCTTACTGATTATCCTCATATATACCTTGAGAAGAGTGCAACTTTTGTAGGGCATCAAATATTTCAATTTCTTTGATTGATTTTGTTTAAATAGACTACAAGCAACCCTTAAACTGCACATTCAATTGCCACCCCTCGCGATTTTAAAATTAACAATTTTTTTTAGAAATCCAGTCTTACTAATTATTCTCATATACCTTGAGAAAAGTTCAACTTTTGTAAGGCATCAAATATTTCAATTTCTTTGATTGATTTTGTTTAAATAGACTACAAGCAGCCCTTAAACTGAGCATGCAAATGTCACCCCTCGCGAATTTAAAATTAAGAATTTTTTTAGATATTCTTCGTTAGCCATTATTCTCATATTCCTTGAGAGGAGTGCAACTGTTGCATTGCATCAAATATTCCAATTTCTTTGATTGATTTTGTTTAAATAGCCCTCAAGCAACCCTTAAACTACACATTGAATTGTCACCCCTCGCGATTTTAAAATTAAGAATTTTTTTAGAAATTCGGTCTTACTATAATTATTCTAATATACCTTAAGAAGAGTGCAACTTTTGTACTGCATCAAATATTTCAATTTCTTTGATTGATTTTATTTAAATAGACTATAAAAAACCCTTAAACTGCACATTCAATTGTCACCCCTCGAGATGAGAAGAGTTCAACTTTTGTACGGCATCAAATATTTCAATTTCTTTGATTGATTTTGTTTAAATAGACTACAAGCAACCCTTAAACTGCACATTCAATTGCCACCCCTCGCGATTTTAAAATTAACAATTTTTTTTAGAAATTCGGTCTTACTGATTATTCTCATATACTTTGAGAGGGGTGCAAATGTTGTATTGCATCAAATATTCCAATTTCTTTGATTGATTTTGTTTAAATAGTCCTCAAGCAACCCTTAAACTGCACATTCAATTGCCACCCCTCGCGATTTTAAAATTAATAATTTTTTTTAGAAATTCGGTCTTACTGATTATTCTCATATACTTTGAGAGGGGTGCAAATGTTGTATTGCATCAAATATTCCAATTTCTTTGATTGATTTTGTTTAAATAGTCCTCAAGCAACCCTTAAACTGCACATTCAATTGCCACCCCTCGCGATTTTAAAATTAACAATTTTTTTTAGAAATCCAGTCTTACTGATTATTCTCATATACTTTGAGAGGGGTGCAAATGTTGTATTGCATCAAATATTCCAATTTCTCTTATTGATTTTGTTTAAATAGTCCTCAAGCAACCCTTAAACTGCACATTCAATTGCCACCCCTCGCGATTTTAAAATTAATAATTTTTTTTAGAAATTCGGTCTTACTGATTATTCTTATATACTTTGTGAGGGGTGCAAATGTTGTATTGCATCAAATATTCCAATTTCTCTGATTGATTTTTTTAAATAGTCCTCAAGCAACCCTTAAACTGCACATTCAATTGCAACCCCTCGCGATTTTAAACTTAAGAATTTTTTTTAGAAATTCGATCTTACTGATTATTCTCATATACCTTGGGACGGGTGCAAATGTTGTATTGCATCAAATATTCCAATTTCTCTGATTGATTTTGTTTAAATAGTCCTCAAGCAACCCTTAAACTGCACATTCAATTGCCACCCCTCGCGATTTTGAACTGAAGAATTTTTTTTAGAAATTCGGTCTTACTGATTATTCTCATATACCTTGGGACGGGTGCAAATATTGTATTGCATCAAATATTCCAATTTCTTTGATTGATTTTGTTTAAATAGTCCTCAAGCAACCCTTAAACTGCACATTCAATTGCAACCCCTCGCGATTTTAAACTTAAGAATTTTTTTTAGAAATTCGATCTTACTGATTATTCTCATATACTTTGAGAGGGGTGCAAATGTTGTATTGCATCAAATATTCCAATTTCTCTTATTGATTTTGTTTAAATAGTCCTCAAGCAACCCTTAAACTGCACATTCAATTGCCACCCCTCGCGATTTTAAAATTAATAATTTTTTTTAGAAATTCGGTCTTACTGATTATTCTTATATACTTTGAGAGGGGTGCAAATGTTGTATTGCATCAAATATTCCAATTTCTTTGATTGATTTTGTTTAAATAGTCCTCAAGCAACCCTTAAACTGCACATTCAATTGCAACCCCTCGCGATTTTAAACTTAAGAATTTTTTTTAGAAATTCGATCTTACTGATTATTCTCATATACCTTGGGACGGGTGCAAATGTTGTATTGCATCAAATATTCCAATTTCTTTGATTGATTTTGTTTAAATAGTCCCCAAGCAACCCTTAAACTGCACATTCAATTGCTACTCCTCGCGATTTTAAAATTAATAATTTTTTTTAGAAATTCGGTCTTACTGATTATTCTCATATACTTTGAGAGGGGTGCAAATGTTGTATTGCATCAAATATTTCAATTTCTTTGATTAATTTTGTTTAAATAGACTACAAGCAACCCTTAAACTGCACATGGAATTGTCACCCCTCGGGATTTTAAACTTAAGAATTTTTTTTAGAAATTTGGTACCTACTTCAAATATTTCAATTTCTTGGATTGATTTTGTTTAAATAGACTACAAGCAATCCTTAAACTGCACATGAAATTATTCACCCCTCGCGATTTTAAAACTACGAATTTAGAAATTCTGCCTTGAGAAGGGTGCAACTTTTGTAGTATGTCAAATATTTCAATTTTTTTGATTGATTTTGTTTAAATAATCTACAAGCAGCCCTCCAACTGCATATGCATTGCTATGGAAAACCTCTAAATTGAAACAACGGTGTGACCATTGTGACAGATTCAGTTGTTTGAATCAACTACGCTTTTTAAGATGGTAACACTTACCGCTCACGATGTCTCCTTCTAGTTATCCAATCGGCACCTTCGATAATGCTTCGAACTTCCCTTCCGCCGGACGAATCTCCATCGGAAGTTTGGTTCGTATCGTCACTACTAATTTTGTCACTATCGAACGACTTTTTATAACCGACGTCCGAAACACGCGCACTTTCGTCCGCACCGTTTTTCGCGGAACCTTCCACTTCCGAACCGGAATGCGAATCGTCCGACGAGATACCCTCGTCAAGAGCAAAATCGGAAGTTTCCGGTTTTAAAATTGAACGTAAACCGCTGTGAGTCGTAGCACCGAGTCGCCTCACTTCCTCAGACTTCTTCAATACCGACTTGAGCGACTCTTGAAACCTTGGCGATACCCTGGCGCTAACCTGAGAAAAATCCAATTTTGATTTTAAAATTCCCTTCCTCTCTTTTTGATTAACATTGTCATCCTTAGAAGAATCTGTAAATAAACTCAAAGTAAATAACCAAAGGATTCACTCAAAAATTGCAAATTAATCACACCTAAAGCGAACATGTTGTGCTTTCTACTTGGTGGAGCGCGTGCCGTTTCAACTTCGTCTACGGTAACAGGCTGCGATTGAAATCTAGCGGAGCGTGGTCTGTACTTGGTGGCGGTATTAGATGAAATGGTCTGACTAAATAGCTTAATTCTCTCCGAAATACTCAAGCGAGCTGGATCTGTTCTGTCCAGTTTACCATCTGCGTGATAACATGCAAAGCCAAATGATAACTACTCAAACACTCAAAACTTACCAACTGAGGCATCCTCCTCCACGCTCAGTTTTCTCGCCTCCTGCACTTCGCTGACGGTGATCGGCTGCGTTGAAAATCGACTAGCGGGCACTTCCTCGCGATGTTTTAAACCGCCTGCTCCAAACGGTTAGAGACACACCGAATATTGCGTCCAGACTTACCTTTTCTCATGGCTTTGGCCTCTTCGGCCAGGGTCTTCATTTGCAACTTGCCTGCAGCGCACTTCGGCGAAGGAAGCGGGCTAACGGAAGACGCAGCCTCACTTTCAAGCTCCAAGCCATCCCCAAGAGACTGAAAGGCCGAATCTGAAGACATCTTCCCTGATATTCCACTATCGATGGTCGTATTTGGCAAGGAAGACGAAAAGATACTGTTAAGGTTGTTTTCGCTGTCGAACGAAGTCGTCAGATCCACCAACGAGTGAGCATTGTGACCACCATTGCAATCGGTCGTTGCCGAAGGTAAATCTTGATGCAACGGTTTTCGGAGCGAGTTACGGCTGAAAGAACAAAACGTAAGCGACTAAATTGAACTCGGAGTGCCGCAATTTTTAGACAGATTGTAAATTCTAAAGATAGCCGAGTATTTTGGCAACAACTACTAAATAAAATCGACCACGTAAAATCCATCAAGTTGTTTCTTAACTTATAAATTTGCCGGTCAGATTATAATTAGATTATGACCCAATTTATGTATTATAAATATTACGTTCACACGTTTTTTCATAAAGGTTGTCCTTGCAAAATTCGTACTATACAGTGTGTGCCTGGTTCTTTTGCTAACTTGTATACTGTTCGAGTTGGAATTAACAAAATAAAGAGTATTTTTCTCAAGATTGGAATGACCAAATCAGAAGAACAATTGAGCATATGGCATTAATTACTAGTATTATCAAAAAAGTACGGTTTTTTTGGATCAAACTTAAAATGGTAAAATCAAAATTTCATTAATTCGCTTAGAGTTACGAGGGAACAAAAAATTGTCAATCTCAGAATGATCCTATATGTTCATAATAAAAAGGGACAGAAACTTCACTTTTTTAAATGGACCACCCTGTATTTTAATCCAAAAAATGGCGTTTCAAAAATATAACTCCAAAAAATTCAATACTGATTCAAAAAAATTAAAAAATCTCTTTACAACATTTTTGTATTATTGAACTTTTTTTAATTTTGTTAAAATGTTCTTGATTTTTTGGAATGGTCGCAGGGATGAAATTTTCTACATTCGTGAAGTAACGAGACCACAAAATTCAACTAGCGCCAAAATATTTCAGCCCCCCCCCCCCAAATTCATTTTCGGATTATCATCCACTAAAACCTGGTTGTGGTAGTGTGCCTTTTTGAGATAACGATACTCTATGAACGGCGTGCACGTTTGCATTTGTACTTTTCGCTTCACGGCTCATCGGTCGCAAAACTTTTTCTAAATTACTAGCATGGATAGCTCTAGGGACCATTGCACTATTCTTATTACTAGCCATTTTAGGCGAATGAAACTGCGGCAGATTCAATCCTAACGAAAAACGCGGAAAAAAGAATCTAATTTTGCTTACCTCGCCTCAAGCTCGTGGTAGGTTACCGGCTGAGTCCGATATCGCTCGCCGTTCCTTTTAGTTTTCGGAATTGCGCCAGTTGACAGTCTTTTCTCTATATTAAGTACCATATCACAGACGGATAGAGGACGCGGCTTGCGTAGCTCGCGATCCTCGGGTTTTTGGGGAAGAGGATTTTTGACGTTGAAATCCGTACAGACCGTGTGCGACCGACGCGAATTGCGGTGACGTCGAAAATCGGAGACCGCCGAATCGGAAGCGCAGTCATTGGAGCAGAACGATAATCTCGGTCGCGGGGAGCTTTCGCGCGAGGTGCCCTGTTTGAGAATCGGCTTGACGTCGCACTCGTCAGTGCTGGACCGCTGGTAATTGTATCGGTAGGAGGCTTCTGACGCGTCCGAGTCGCGATCTTCGGCGGAATTTTTGCTGTTCTTCAAAATGGGCTTCTTGGGCTTATCCTCGTAGTCGTCGGTATCGGTACTGGATTTCTTCTTCAGGATAGGTTTGGGTACATCAAATGATGAAGAATCGACGGTTTGGTCTTCAGAAAAACTTCTCTTTTTCAAAATTGGTTTGACGGTCTCATTCGACTCTAGTACCATTTCTGCACCTCCAGCAGCAGCGAGAATAACAGCGGTTGCGATCGAAACATGTGGGGTGTGCGTGCTGGAACCGGCGCTGCTGCTACCAGATCGCCGTTTGAGTATACCATGTGGCTCTGGGGAGTTTATGGGAGGCTCAATATCATCTTCCACTCGCGACGATCGGCGTTTCAGGATGCCATGCAAGCCGGATTCGGGAGACTGCGATCTGAGGATTTCCTCCAGTGAGGATCGGCGCTGATTTTTTAAAATTGAACGCGAATCCGATCGGCCATGGACGGCCATTTCTGGGCTGCAGCTGCGGTGACGTAGCACTTGAGACTCGTCCAAGCTTCGTCTTTTCTTCAGAATCCCTTGCCGGCGACGATTCGTGGCTGGATCTACGACGCTCGGGGAGAAAGTTACGGGAGGTGTCGCGGTCGGCGGTGTTCCCGATTGCGAACGCACTTGGTCCACGGAAACCTTGCGCTTCAAAATTGATATGGGACCACTGACCGTGTTACTAATAACGGGCGGCGCAGCCGCCTCATCTTTCTTTTTCAAAATTGAATACGTGTGAGTCTTAACCGTATCGTGGGAAGTTTCGAGCTTCTCGGTGGTTGTGTGAACGGCAGGGTTTTGGACACTCGACTTGGTTTTCACGGCTAATTTTTCGATGCGCGCCAAGGCGTCTTGAGTTAACGCGGTCAGCTCGTCCATTCGTTTTGATACATTAACAGATCTGCGCGGTTTATTACTATTTAATGGAGTTTTCTCCTGTTTCACTAAAGTTCTGTTTTCCTTATTACCTAATTTATGAAATAAGTTGGTCGGTTTGATGGATTCGAGAGACTTCTTGGGGTAAGCTCTGCTTAATTTTCCCATTTCGGAGTGAGATACGAGTTGACCCCTACGGGCGTTTTCCATATGTATACTAAGTTCCGATTTTTTTAACGGCGTGCGCGATGATATGGCAGTACTGAGAACGGGAGAGGCAGTGGATACATTATCACATTTAGGCGTTTCACTACTTAAATGAGAATCTCGTGAAGGCTGTTGCAGTACTTCGGGCGGGAAAAAGCGTCGACGTCGCCTACGTGTTATGAAGTCCTCTATAACAAAAAAAAGGACAACGATGTTACAAGGGTAAAAGGGCTTATAGCAGATAATGAAATTCTAAGGCATTGGCATCGATGTCTAGACGGTTGTCATGGTTACCTTGCAGCCAGAAATTCTGGAAGATTGAAACTTAATCCACCACCTTTATGCATCATTCTATATTTTAATCATATACAACAGAATTCATATAAAATTATGTGTCATCGCACGTTCTTTAGTTAAGCAAGTAAATAGTAAGAGTTATGAAAGCTTAGAGATTTGAAAAGGTGTACACTTCCTAATGAATATTGGAAACAAAAAGAACTCGGGAACTCTCAGAAGTAATTCGATTGTCACCTTATGCCAACGCAAATTTTAGGTAGATGTCAAAATACATCCCAACGTAAACAACATAAAAATGGCCTCCACGTTTTGGCACTTTATTGTTGCACACTAAAAACTTTTAAAATTTTAAATATGAAATATGAATTTCGAAGGCAGCTTAGCAAATTCGAAAAATGTTAACACAACCTCTTTAAAAATTGAAGTTAGCATTCAGGAATATTAAACACGCTATTATTCGTACCAACATAAAAGTAATCATGAAATACGAAGTAACATAACCTCACATTTCGACAAAATAAACTGAACTTCTTATTAAGATTGTGGAAAATTTCGGGTTTGTTCCGCAAATTTTTTTGTTAAAAACGCTTAAAACAAACAGTTTTTATTAATTTCATTCTTTTTTTTAAACACCAATACTGGTTACTAGCTTAAAAAACAAATAAATTTTAGATATGAATCGTGAACTCCTTAAGAGCTTTATCTATTTGCAAGAATTTTTTGAGCTCAGCTCCTTAAAAAGGATGTAATTTTTGGAGTGCCCAAATCAAAATGAATATTGAACTCTAATACCTTACTAATTCAAAAATTAATTTTATCTTCTAATTACCTTAGTAACCAATTAGGATGAAAAGACCGGGATTGCAAAGATTCTGGACAAATACGGAAAAATAGTGCAGTTTTTGAAGACAACCGGGAGAAAATTGCCTTGATTCATTTATCAAAGCTATCTATAAATCAATGTATAAATAGATCCAGAGAACCAGGGGCGGACTGGTCCGGGGAGGCGGGTGGCGATTGCCACCTGGCCTGTACGTCATAATGGCCCGTTGGAAATTTATAAGTATGTGCTGTATTTAGTTTCTTGCACTATTAATAAGTTATTGACACGTTTCTCTAATTGGGGTTGATGTTAGGTTGTTAAAAAATTAAAAAATTCTGTTTTAATTGAAGTGTTTTACAATGAATTTATCATTTTTTAGCGTAGCATGAAAGTGCTGAAATACAATGATAGGCGACGCGCCTCGTTTGGATTGTATAGTTTGTTACTTTTAATTATCAGCTGCAATTAAAAAAAACTGTATTGTAATTGATTTCCGAAAAAGGAGTACCTTAAAATGAAGCAAAAAATGTTTTTGTGGTACAACGCAGAGCTCCCCCCCCCCCACCGCAACCTTCATTACTACACTAATACTTTAATGGCCCGTAACCTATGCAATTCCACCTGGCCCGCCCCTGACTAGAAACCAATTTCGAAGGAAAATTCAAAGGGCTGTAACTTTTGAACTAGTAGCCCAATCTTGGAACTGTTTGAAATTATGGATTCTACAGGCCACATTCTATAAAAAAAATTTTTTTCCGGGTCGATCTGAGACAATTTTTTTTTCGGAGCTCAAAAAAGGCAGTGTATAACCTTCCTTTTTTACCAAAAATCGACTGCATGAAAATTCTCGGGAAAACACTTTTTCTTATTAATTTTGGTGCGTAGAATCCAAAACAATTCGTACTTTTTCGATCGGGCGTCTCAATCAAAAGTTATGGACTAGAAACAGGGGCGGACTGGTCCGGGGAGGCGGGTGGCGATTGCCACCTGGCCTGTACGTCATAATGGCCCGTTGGAAATTTATAAGTATGTGCTGTATTTAGTTTCTTGCACTATTAATAAGTTATTGACACGTTTCTCTAATTGGGGTTGATGTTAGGTTGTTAAAAAATTAAAAAATTCTGTTTTAATTGAAGTGTTTTACAATGAATTTACCATTTTTTGTCGTAGTATGAAAGTTCTGAAATACAATGATAGGCGACGCGTCTCGTTTGGATTGTATATTTTGTTACTTTTAATTATCAGCTGCAATTTAAAAAAAAACTGTATTGTAATTGATTTCCGAAAAAGGAGTACTAAAATGAAGCAAAAAATGTTTTTGTGGTGCACCTCAGAGCCCCCCCCCCCCCCATACACACACTAATACTTTAATGGCCCGTAACCTATGCAATTCCACCTGGCCCGTAAGTACCCAGTCCGTCCCTGCAGAGAACCCGTCTACCGTGAAGATATTTTTTCACCAATATCAACAATGACTGCAGTAATTCAGTCCTACAAAGAGCATACAATTTATTTAACTCCTATCATCCTATCCTATAAAGCGCACATCCAGGAAATCTTCCTGAAGAACAGTTTCTTGTTTCCAGTTTGACTGGCCTTAGTTACCATGGATGCAATAAACAAAACAAAATCTTCATAAATCCATGGCTAAAATTAAAAAAAAAGGTTGTGGTACAACAATGTAATCAGGAAAAAGAAAGCAAAAAATTGACGTTAAGATATACATAGATTTGGAGCTTTTTGTTATTATTCTTCTAAAAAAATGTCAATGAGATAAGTTTTATTTTTATTTTTAAAACATCCATGATAATATGACGTCTTGTCATGGTGATCTCGGAAACCATAAAATAAACAATAAAAATGCAGAGTTTAAATTCTGAATTGAAGCTTTAAACAATACCTAAATTTTGAGTTTATGATCATTTTAGGCGAACAACCGTTACGTAGGGGTTGGTTTCCGAAAAAGGAGGAGAAACGTACGTCGTTTATCAACGCAATTTGTGCATTTGCTCAACATTAAATTTATGAATTTTTGTTTAAATCCAGCATTCCCGCATTACGATTATTTTTGCAATTTAAGTTTCAATTTAAAGTAAGTTGTGTGAATTCCCCTTAACTTTAATTAAAAGACGCATCTTCTCTATACAGAATTTTAATACCCGGAACCCTTCATGTCAATATGTGATAAAGGCGCCTTTATCCAGGGCCGGATTATCCACTAGGCAAACTAGGCAATTGCCTAGGGGCGCACGGATCAATGGGGCGCCGCGCCCGGGCACCGGCACCACGCACCAAACGTGTACGCGATAATTTTCTATCACCAGCAGTCACGTATCACTATTACAAGATGATGTGGAAATTCGGAAATGTGCAGAACATTTAAAATCTGTATACTTTGAAGATTTATATGAAACGTTTTCTGTAGAATGCGTTCAATTCAAGTATTTCATTGAGCATTTAGAAAATGTGGAAAATATTAACTTTTATAAGAGAGAAAAATGTAATAACAATGTTTCCCAACATCGAAATTGCAGCAAGAATTTTTTAAGTTTATTTATAACCAATGCTACAGGCGAACGATCTTTTTCGACTTTAAAAAGGACAAAAACACATCTCAGAAATTCAATTAATGCTCAGAGCATTTCAAATTTGGCAGTTCTTTCTATTAATAGTGATTTGACGAACAGGCTGGATTTTAGTGACGTTATAAAAGAATTCTCTTGTAAAAAATCACGCAAAAATATTTTCTGTGTTCTTACTAGGAAAAGAGGGGGAGGGGGGGCGCCAGTAGAGTTTTGCCTAGGGGCGCATACACAGTTAATCCGGCCCTGCCTTTATCCGATGAGTCATACACAACTTAGTTTGACTTTGATGTACCTATACAAATTGTTTTAATTTCAAACATCACCAATAGAAAATAAGCAAATCTCTCACGTTCTGCTAATTATAATTACGTGAAGAAAATAAAATCAATGCGTTTTGACTAACCTTACCCACCCCAATAATCGATGGAACGTAATAAAAATTCTTTACTTTACGACATCTACCTATAGATAAAGAAGCCCAGAATGCCCGGAAGGGACAAAAATAGAGCACTATACTATTAAAATATTGATGCAAGCCATGCATAAAGTGAGTACACTGTCTGGTGGATGGGTGTATATTTTCTAGACAGCTTTTATATAAATTTTATAGGGCTTCTTAAAAAAGCTGCAATATTTAATAAGGGATGATTTCATCTTCCATATCGTACTATTTTTGCAACACGAATTTTCATAAAGCCTTTACAGGAAACTAAGTAACTTTTTGCCTATACTGTGTATAAAAACATTGCAATATTGAAGTAAACATACCTGTTGAATCTGGTTGAGGAACTTCTTCGGAATTTAACGCTCGATTTAGATTCGACTTACGTTTACCGCTTTTATCGCGTTCTATTTTAAGACTACGTTGAGCATCAATTCCATTTGACATGTGCTGGGAAGGTTTCTGCAACAAACAGTAGCTTACATAATTTTGCCGCACACAAAAAAAACGAAGGGGGATGAAAATTGTGTCAAACACGTGCGACAGTAATGCTCCTTTTATTACCCAAAGAACCATGAAAAGGGAAAGTAGAAATGTAACGGAAGCGCTTGCTTATTAAGGTAAAAACGGGTAGTTTCCTCCGCAATAAACATCAAACGATCCTTCTCGTGTATAAGGAAATGCTCCGTAATGGTACATAAAAATTTATATTCGAAGAATGTACACGAGGAAATTTCACACGCAACTATGTACAATAAGCTGCCTGTATAACAGGCGTCGACGTTGCATTTGTTATTAATTAAACATTTTATAACTGCGGCATACATTTGGTTTTTGTTCCAAGCGATTGTAGAAAATCGCTTTAGATGTAGGGATGAGAAACTGTCCTCATTTTCCTGTGTAGAATACATTGGTTAACAGAAAAAAGGGGAGGTTTTCAAAATTGAGAACTTGAACTTTAATTTCGGAGCACCCTGTACCGGTTTTCAGTGCGCCACATTGTAAAATGCAATTCAACAATCGAGAAAACATTGATTTTTCGTTTAACAAGTAAAAAAATTACGTTAGTAATTTACCCCGTCAAATTTTTTTATAGATAGATAGCCAGATAAAGAATTGTCGAATTTTTGCGACACAGCCGTATTTTAAAGCAACAAATGTACCCCTTTGGGGGCTTTTGGAGCTACGCACCCAAAAGTCCCAAAAATTCGGTTTCTTCCTTCATTTTTTTTAATTTGTAGAATTATTTCCAACATTCTTATCCCTAGACGTAGGAGAGAAACATTCTGATCTGAAGAAAATTGATGTTCGAGGAATTTTGAACATTAAAATCTTGAGTCAAAAATACGACTTTTTCAAAGAAAATTGTGTGTATTTAATCATCAAAATCGCGTAACAATATTTGAATATATGCTGGCGTCATCAAAAAGAAGTCGAGTATACCCGTACTCCCTACGGCCGACAAAGTTCAAAAATTATTATAGGGATGATATAAAATAAGATCTAATATTAATCGCAACAAATTAATATAATTGGTGGGCAAATACCTCTAAATTGAATGTTTCGATTCATATGCATATTTTTGCATATTTCGTTCTGCATCTTTATTGCTAACTTCACTAGAAATATGCAAAATGTTGTTGCTGGGTGGTCATTGATAACATCACACGGGAATGCACAAATGGAATATGGACCAAAGGCAGTACTTTTATAACGTGTTTCTACCAATCCGCTGAGTATTAGAGTGGAGTATTTTTATGAGGTGTTTTTTGGGTTTCAAAATTGTTAGAAATCTTTTTCATTCTCGTGCCAACTATTGCATTTTCTTATCTTTCAAACGATATTTTCAAAGATACCAAATGTAGTGTCAATTTTCGCAACATTTTTAGAAACATTACTAAAAGGTCATACCTAAAAACCTAATTTAAATAGCATCCACATTATAATTAAGAACAACAATTATTTACATGCTAATTAAAAGCAAAGTGATTATTTAAAGGTGGAACCGGTCAAAAATATTTGTCATCATGGCACACTTGGATTCGGAAAAGAACGTTTTTCTACAAATGATTTTTTTGTCTGAAACTTTCTTAGGCAATGTAGGTTTATTTTTGTATCAGCGAAATGTTGTAATTTCGGCTATCCAAAGCTCTAATTTGTATGGGCAATTAAAATTAAAATAATTTTTTCATCCTGTATACGGGAACGCATCGCAAAAAGAGTTTTCAGAATTTTTTTAATTACTGGCAAGTCTATGTGAACGTAGTTCCTTTTGAATTACCTTGGCAATTTAAAAAATAATATACGCATAAATCATAATAACTATTATTTGCATGCGATTGTGTTTTTGAACTCGAGTTTTTAAGATAAAATATACATGGTGAACATTTTGTCTGGAACACTGGATATATCTTCAAAACAACATTCTTTTAAAGAAACTTCTTATAGTATCCAAAATTATTAAAAGTATGACACCAGTTTACGTACGTTAAATTTGTGATCAGTGGCGTACTTTTGCATGGTGAAGGGGGGTAATATCTTTTAAATGGCAACTACTAGTTTTTGATATTCAAAATACACTTTTTTGGATAGAGCAATATAAGAAACTTATTATACAGGGTGCTCCAACAGTGCGTCGGTCTTTCCTAGCTCATACGAATTATCAAAGTGGAGCTTGCTTATGGGGAATTATAGAGAAAAAAATTAATAATTTGGTAACATTGACAAAAAACCAAAAAGTGAATCTATTAAAAAAAATCAGTTGCCTATTGACACCGGCAAAATGGGACAGCCTGTGTATTTCAGAATACTTTCTATCGTTGAGATTTGCCCAAAAGGTTGCACTGTTGCAGGACCCAGTATTGCATAATCAAATTTAAGAGAAAAACTCACATTAAGGAAAATTGTGTTAATTAATTCTATAATTTCACTAGATTGCAAAAAATAGGTTATTCTTTTGTTAATTATGTCAAAGTAATTTATTGTATACCATTAAAAATGTATAAGTAAATCTACAGTATGTCCCAGATCGTGTGGGATTGCATGGGTAACTTTCTTATTATTAAAGATAAAGAATTGGTTAAATGGACAATGTTTTGCAGTGTTAGATGCTTATTTAAAATTTCCTTGTGGAAATTCAAAATGTTGAATAGGTTTGACGTAAATTAAAAAAAAATAAAATTTGTCATTTCCTTGAAAGTATAAAGTATAAAAAAAGTTTTATATAAATATATTGGATTTTTAGATTACTCGATAGATTTTTTATTTCTCATTTCAACTTTTCATAGGATAAGATTGACAATAAGATACCAGTTATATCAACGGTTTTTATATTTTAATCAAGTAGTATGCGATGAATTAAAAACCAAAACAAAACAAAATCTATTTACCCTAAGTTACAGACGGGATCTAGGACACACTGTATATGGTTACAAACTATTTACAATGGCGTGCGTCTACAGAACTAAAAGGGTCACTTTTTTAATGGAAAGCATTATGTTTCGTGAAGAATGAACCTTTTGTTTAATATGACAACATAAAAACATGATCAAACGAGTAAAATTATGTAATTAATTAAAAACTATTTTCCTTTTCTTTGAAATTAGATAAATTTTTTTAAGCTGCTACAACCCAAAAAAGTGTACTCTTTAATAATATGTAAAAACTAGTAGTTTCCATTAAAAAAATATGCCCCCCTTGACCACGCAGAAGTACGCCATTGACCACAAATTTAAACTACCTAGATTGATAGCAATTTTTTTATATTTTTGGGTACCATAAAAAGTTTATTTAAAAAAAATGTCGCTTCTAAGATATATGATAAATGTTCCAGACAAAATGTCCACCCTGTGTATTAATTGTTGGGCCAGCCCTTTGTATACTCATTTCAAATAAATTTCCAAGAATTACGGCCTAGTTAGGGCCTTTTATCTACTTACCAATGATTTATTGGCCGATTTCGCTTTCGTAATTACTTTTCCCGTACATAATTGTTTAAGAAAGTACATATATAAATATGTTTATCCAAAAGACATTTTTTTCTACTGAATTGCTGCACACTTCTTCTTGCAAAATTATTAAATTACGATTCTGCAACTAAATTATATGATCTTGTTTTTCAGTAAGTTTCCTTAATTTCGCAATACTGTTGGCAGATTTTCTGTAGAGGATGGTCCACGTCCCAATTGACAAGTTGAGCTTAGAAATCAAGTAAGAACGGGAGGGGCGGGGAGGGTTGAATCCAAGAATACTCGGGCACCTCATAAGAAATTTTGGATTCTAACCAGCTCTTCATTTTGATAAGATTCTTGAATTTATTCCGGGTAGGGGAGGCGTCTCGGTATCAATTTCCGAAAAGTGAACTTTGTTGACATTTACCAAAATAAAACTGTTACAGTTCAGTTTCAACGGCCTTTTTATGCAAATTAGAACTGCTCGCGAAAATAGTCAACGTGAGCGCATAGCTTATTACCTTAACCGCAACAATAGGCACACTATGATCCATCTATACATATGGGAGCAATGGACTCGAATTACTGGTATAATGCATACGGTTTCTTTTATACTGGTAGTGAAGAAAGAGGTACTGGGTGTTATTATAGTACATGGGTGAAGTGCGATGACCATCACGGTCCGCTGCACCCTACACAACAGGTGATTCATGCCAGTGTAACTTGCAACGCTAAATATGGTTCTGTATATCGGGCACGATCTATAAGACGACCTTGCTTTATTTGCAAAGTGGTTAGTCGCCATCGATAACTGTTAAAAGCACAAACCTCCTCTTGAGAGGCGGCAGCCGCACGCAATCTGGAAGCTCGCGTCGTACGGGGCTCCTCCGAGCTGCTCGAGACGTCTTTGTGAATAGGACGTTTCTTCGCCGACGGCTGAGACTCGCTTGGCGTCGTACCGAACTGCGACGCCAATTGCTTGCGACGCTCCTCCTTGTAGTGGGCCATCCGTTCGGCCCGAGTGCTTTGCAGCTGAGACATTTTGGCTTTTGTGGAGTTCAGAATATCACATTTTCGAGAACGCGTTGGACGACGATGACGAATTCCTGCAACAAAAATATTCCATTTAATAACAGTCGAACAGGCGGCTTCAATCAATACGAACTTTCTTTTCATTTTAAGCGTATCTGTCATTCAACTTAAAAGTAAACCGTCTCAGACACGATTTATAAATAAAGACGCCGAAAACAACGAGGTTCAATATCCGATTAATTTGATAACTGAAAGAAACTAGGGTTCAGTTACCAAACAATGGAGAAATAAATCCAATTAGAAAAGTGATCCCCCAAGGGAGCTGTAGGGTTCCATAGTAGCTAAGTATCTCCTCGAACTTTTCAATTTTAGTACATATTTACAAAATATTCTATACTGACATTGATAAATTACGAATTAACTGCGTTATAGTTTCCGAAATCACTTTGCGTTTTCACAAAGTTCCAGACATTCGATTAGAAGTTTTTGGGGGTCCTGCTCAAAAGCCACTACTCGCATTAACTTGTTATGAACATTAAAGTTAAAGTGATAAGAGATGGAGATCTACTTGAAAAGTCAGAGAAATGTGTCCTTTTTCATATGCCTGTTATTTTACAAAAAAATAAGCGACTGAAGAAACTGCAGAAACCGTTTGAGGGGATAAGAAAAAGGAAAAAGCATCTGAATCCGACGGGGGATTTAGATCTTGACCGATTGACTGAATGAGGAGCTCTGATTGGTTACAATTTAAAAATTATCCAGTCAAGTTTCTTAATTATGTCAATCAGCTGAACTGAGCGGTAGAAGTACGACAAAAAAATTACAATTAAGTCCGGAAACTGACCCCTCTCACTATAGACCTCTTGCGAGATCGCAGGCACTTCAACCCATTTTGACATATCAATATTCTATACGAGCATTAGCCAGGTTTGACTCTACCATCAGTAACATCTTGTCGAGGGCTACCATATTCTCTTTGTCGGTACCCACTTCTGACGTCCCATCACGCGCAATTCACATTTGAAGTTTTTACAAATAAATTTGCAAATATGCGCTAAAAAGGCACTGTGAAGCCAGCCATCGAGCGAGCAATTGGGAGAAAACATAAACATCTCGCTTAACAACTCGATTCAAAAAAGTTGTAGATAATTGTGAGGTTAAAAGGAGCACCAGAGCACCTATTTTATAAGCTAAAATTTTTGAAACAGAAACATTTTTTTGCTTATGGAAACTGTGGTTTTGTAGGTGATTATTAAAATATACGGTATACGAGCAGACCCCACGAACTGTTTAGCGAGAAACTAAGCACTTCCGTGAATATTTTTCGAAGAGAGCCCCAAAATGACTTATGAACAACATTGGGGATCAGGGAGAGAAAGGACAAAGTACCTCATTTGATCCCAGCTTTCGAAAATTAGAAAAACTCAAATTTTTTTTCAGGTTCGCCTTGAGTTCAAGCTTTTCTTTTCCAATGAGTGGAGCTCGGGAATTAATTGCTAGTAAAAGGAATGTTTTTAGCATGCTATGTCTACAGGAGTGCGCAAGGGACACTGTGCGCACATTTGAATAACGAAGTTCTTTTGCAGGTGCAAATCGTCTCAGAGGAACAACCAAATATGGTAATAGTGGGCGAAAACTGGCATTTGGTAGTTTTTTCCGGGAACCATGATAGATGGAAAAATGGGCCTTGATACTTTAAAATGAAAAAACCAAAATTTCTACCTCAGGACGGTACAGCCTTAGACGCATTAAATAAAAACACATTTTTTATTATACCTGAATCACAATCTCCGTTTTAAACACTCAAATGCGTGCGAAAAAAGGCCTTTAAAACACACGTGCTTTAAAGTTGCTAAGTAACGATACTTCAAGTATGACTTTTGAAACTGTCATCTGGATGAAATAAAAAATCCTCTTAGGTCGCTTTCTGTAAATGCAGAACATTTCTTTGGCTTTTGTACCTACCCTTTGGTTGAAGCTTTCACAAATGCGCGTAATTTAGGGTATGTTTCCAAATCTGTTCCACTTTTTAATCGCAGCATTGCTTTAAAGTTTTGAATGAATGCACCAAAATATAGAAGATTTAAATACCTTTGACATTTCCTTCATATATGCCAGCATTATGGATGCATTTAAGACTGTATTCGTAAGTAACTTCCTATTCATCCATGGAAAACAACTTTTCATATTCTTTATAATAGGCTTTACTGGAGTTGGATTTTACACCTACCAACGTTTGTTTAGATTTTCCAACAATCGATTTAATGGACGGTGTATTATCTTTTTCAACGGAAATCGTTTAATTCACAAAGACGATGATTTTTATAAGCAAACGTCAAGTGACATTTCCATGGCAATCGTGAAATTACGAACACCCAGCCCACTTAATTAGACATGTATTCGAGTATAACGTCAATATGACTTCATTGTATTTCCTATTTTTAAATTATACTGCAGGTATAATAAAAAATACTATAAGATACACGTGTATAATTGATCTTTAAAGCACTTGCAACGTTAAAGGCACTCCGCTTTGCGTCGTGCCCTTAAACTCGTTGCGCGTGCTTTAAAGACTTGATTATACACTTGTATCTTAATATACTATTTAATCAATGTTTAGACGGGAGTGCAAAATTTTGTGTTTATTTCGAATGTTAAAATTCAAAAAAAATCCCACTGGTCGATCCCCAAAACTGTCATAAAATTTAGTAGGTAAGCTCTTCATGTATTTCAGAATGGTAATCGGGACACCCTGTATTTACCATTACTCAAAGCTTGATCACTAAATCTGCTAGAATTTGTTACAAATAGGCACATAATTGCTGAATTTTATTTATTATTTATTTGTAGTTTTACTTTTGCTATAAATTTAAAATTTGGTTCAATAATTAAGTACCTTTTGATTGTTTTTGTAATTTAACAAGGAAGTGTGATGTTAATAAGTGCTCACATTTCGTCGGCCGTTACCGAATATGAAAAATGATTATGAAGGTGGTCTACACCTAAAAGGATGGGCGCCGATCTAACGTGGCGGTCTCAATTCAATTAATTCAGTTTGTCTTACAGATCTTACGGATCCCAGCTGGACCCTGAGATTCAAACTTCTTTAATTATTAAAATTAAAGTTTGTTGGGAGATGGGGGGGTTAGTTACATGTTCTAATTTGTAATTTGAGCTAGCTAAGGTAAGTGTTAATTGAGTGGTGTAATGAACTACTATTGCATTCAGCAATTTTGGTGCAGTAGGCGTTGACAAAATGTCAAAATAGCGATATTCCTTTAAAAATGGTAGGTATACTTAATAAAGAATCATATTGCGCTATACATAACCGTATTCGTAATAAAAAAAATGCTACTCTACAGTATGTACTTTTTTCCGACCTATACAAAAATATGAAGTTGAAGATGTCTTCTCAAAGACGAAACGTCGCATTAAAAATCTGTCTTGGACACTGTATATTCGTAGGCGAATTTTCAGGATTACGAAAATTGCCGTTCCAAAAAAACTGCAACCGATCTGACCCGTTTTGACGTAGATATTTCGAAAGTTAATCCAATGACAAGTACTTTGCGTTATATCATCGGATTTCTAATGAAACAAAGAATCTTTAGAGGGTAGTCTCATCCCGAAATGACGGGAATATAATATTCCAGGCTGGAAAGTTTATTCATAACCGTCCAGGTTAAATTGGACGATTTTCAAATCTTGAAAACTAATCCAATGACAGTATCATTTAAGTTCACTATCGCATAGAGCACACTTTCAACTTCCATTTCATCTAAGTTTGATTACAAAATGACGGGAAATCAGATGTACTACTTTAAAGTAACATTTTGCTTAAAATTTAGAAGGTATTGTTGGCCCCTATTAGTTATTTTCTAGTAAAAAGTTTTAGTCGAATAAGTTTGTAAAGAATCCTGTAAAACCAATGGAAAGTTTTGATTGATTTCAATATATTTGTATGGTCAAGTAGCGTTTTCTTCTGCTGGCAAGTGGTGGAGAAATCAAAAATTTTCAGAAAGGAAAGGAGAGAAAGCTACAATAAGCAAACTATATGAAAGAAGTAAATAATTTGTTATTAGCCATATTTGAGCTAGTCGAAGGCAATTAATAATCATTGTTCCCCTAGTTTAAGAAGTTGTAATTTTGGCGTCAGAAATTAAGCATTCCACCCCCTTGTAATGAGAAAGCTTATTTCACCTTAGCTATCTCTCTAACTGGGCTTCATTATAAGCTTGGTGACAAAACCAGCCATGGATCTTTTCGCCACCTAAAAAATTGCCATTGCCAATAAAAGCTGATAGGTTGCGGTGGAGGGAGCTAAGATGTGGACTGTGGAGGAGGCAAACTGTTTTTGAGATTTTAGTAGAGTCTGATACTTTATTTTCTTTTTTTGTATTCAAAATGCAATGCAAAATTTATCTGGCACACACCAGTAGTTGTTAACAAACCTTTACCGACGTCGCGTGGACGGATTCCATGAGAAAAAAAAAATGTTTTTGACTTCACTCAAAAATTGTGGCGTCAAAAAAATAATGATTGTTTTGCTTGTAATGACATAATTAATTGGCTGCACTAAAGTCAATAATAACGAAACCAGAGGCGCCAATGAAATAACAAAAAAATGTTTATAAAATATCTAGTTAGTATTTTTGCAAAAATCCTCGCAAAAATCAAAAGGGGGTTTAGATAGCTGTCATCATATTTCACCAAAATCGAACCCAAACGCCATTTACTCAATTTCGCTACAATATTAACTGTTAATATCTTCGCACAAACAAACCAACCGCAAACCGGAACTGGTATCAACTTCCGGGTCGGACCGGAAATGCTGCGTTTTACGCAGAGGATATGTATAGAGTGCACTTGCAATTGCGACTTACTCAATTAGCAAAACAAGAACTACTATTGGTACCTAACAAAAATGGTATTAGCATTCGATTAACAAAGAAAGCGCGATGATATCATAAATGTTTAAACATTTGAATGCGATAAACAAATAAATAAAACGAGCAATACCTTAATGTTATTCAGCTCTTCTTCAAGTCGCCACACTAAAAAATACAGCACAAATAAAATAACAATTGAGGAGCGGCGTGTTCCGCAATGTAAAACAAACTCATCTTCATTGTTCCACTTTCTTAAACAAAATGAATGTCAATGTTCGCGATAAACAGCGCGCACACACGAAGTGATAAGAGAACCATTTGAACATGAATGATTATTGTACTTGTCAATGGGTACAATTTCTACAGGCCTTTGAAAAAAACGTGATTTTCCACATTATCTACATTAGTCAACTATCCTCGTGTCCATTTATTATTAAATACCGAGACACGAGCAAGGTCGAGCCACTACCTAATAATAATTTTATGACTTCGTTTTTTTCTTGTAATTTGCATTGTTTTCCAATGTAACTTTTTAGCATGGCGTACCTTTTAAACAATCGTCACGTACTGATTGACATTCTAATTTCGATACACTTTTTTCGCTTCTCGCTACATTATTGAGGGAAATGGAGTAAGTGGGTAGTAAAGAAACTAGCAGTGACCACACGAAGGTCGGCTAAATTCATATTCCGAAAACGTGACTGAACTTTGCATTATTGTAAATCCATTAGCGCTTTAAAAAATTTGGGAGTTTGGGAAGATAAATTCCAGACATTTTGGTAAATTCATCCCAGATATGAAACAAAAACGCTTTTGACAGTCTTGCTTAAAATGATCTAAAACGACGACAATTAATGATGAAATTTTGACTTGGTCAAAATACGGTGATTGCAGTAGCCACCTAGCTCGTAGCAAATAAATATTTTATGGTAGATTACCCAAAAAGGTTTCTCAAAAAATGGCTGAATTTTTGTTCATATTTGGTCTGATGTAGGAAATAGTGGGAGTAGCCTCACCCGAGTCAAATACACAGCCACCTGGGTTATCAGCCCATCACCCACTTTTTCCCTTTTAAAAATGAAAACTGCGAAATGTGAAATATCAAAAAAGGTGCTAAGACACTTCAAAAACTTCCTAAAAAATCGTCTTAGAACTCGTTTCGAAAGGTTTTAAAAACCCTCTCAGAAATGTTATTACTGTTATTAGAATATTGTTTCCTTCCTGTAAATTTAACCTTCTTTCCTGTTCATGATTTTTTGTAAAGATCATTACACAGGTCGTGTTCATAGTATATATTTGGATAAATAACGACTGTAAATTTTAAATGTTATTTGTCCCTCTTGTTCTAGGCCCTCAACAGGCTTACGCCCAATTAGAGAATACAGAGTGGCCCGCATAATGCTTTTTAGAGGTGCCCCTGCAGAACGTCTTAAGTTGTTCAATGTTTTTCATAATAAGGCAGCATTCAAATGTTTTTATTTCCGAAAACAAATGAGTAGCGAAAAACAATTGAATCTTTTGAAATAGCAATGTACCTTTTTATTAGGCTCGTTTTTTTCTCTTTTCGAAACGTAACATGTTAGTACCCTTTCTTCGGTTACTGTTGACAGAATAGTGAAATTTACATTAACAAAAATGGCACAGGACAGGTAGAGTTTTGTGAACAAACATCAAATTCAGAGATAGGATACCAAAAAATTTGTTAAATCAAAACTACTCCGCAACTTTGCTGATAAAAAAGCAATTTGGCTTAGTAGCCAATAGCAACACACGATTCAAATAAAATCCAAGAAGCCCATTACACAAAACAACTTTTTAATTAGACATCTCTGAGCGAAAATTCCTTAGTAATGAAGCGCTACAAATCTGCACACCCACCTGACTCTTGTCCTTTAACAGATTGAACGAATTAAATTAAATTGACGCCTTTTAAAAAAATGTATTATAGTATGTAATTGATCAAAAATTTCACATTCACAGTTAAAGTTCCTTTGAGTTGCCACGCGTTATTAATACATTAGGTTAAAACGTTGTGCCACGTTCAGCCGTTTTACACCAACTTTGTTGTTGTGTAAACTAAGTCAGGCGGACGTTTTCAATTTTGTTATTAACGTTAGATTGAGTTCATGGATTGGGATGGGACGCAAGTCATTTGATTTCGAACTCAATTTTGTTTTGTATAAGAATTACAAGTTGTTAATTTTGTTTAAATAATCGCCTTTTTATTTTGTTTATTTGGTTGTACGATTAGACTTAAACATCTGAAAATTATTTGCGTAGTAGTATTTGTAAAAGTTTATCTCGTGTTTTTCTCCGGTTGTGGATAAAAAGTTTTCCTATCGCTGCGTGTTGTCGCCGTATTGAACACAGATGCAGTTTGAGCTTTCAAAGGCGCACATTATTTGGTAAAGGAAGCAGGAAGGAAGTAAATGAAAAGTATAAAAGGTTTTAAACTCGGTTTTAAATAACGAACAGGATGTTAATCGTGGCTCTTTTTGATGGAAGACCAGAACGTTCAAACATAGCCGTATTTGAGCTTTACAAAACAGTCAGTCTTGTTTAATTGTAAAGTTTAGAAACAAGTTAGTCGAGTGCTACCAGTATTAAAAGGTTGAAGTCGTCGTGTTTAAAAAAACAAAACATGTTTTCCTGTTTGTGATTTTTCATATTCATGTGAAACTCTCTAGTATGAGACCTATAAATGTTTAAGATATCAGTATAAAGAAAGAAAGTGTCTGTTCAAACACAGAAATAATAGGTTCCTTTGTATTTTTTCCGGTAGAATCGAAAGTTGAAATCAGTTTTTGAAAAAATTTCCAAAATTTAAACAAACTATCAACATTTATTTAATATTTATTTCAACGTTACTGAAGTTGTTTTTAGAGTTTTTCCGTTTTTTCAGCTTCTTCTTTAATAGGGCCTATTTGTTATAGACCATTTTAACATTTCCACTTGGTAAAGTTCCATTAACAATTTTCTTTTGTAAAAGTGCAATTTAACTGAACTATATTGGTATGAACAGCTTATTTGCTATTAATTCTTGAAATTCTATTGAAGTATGTTTGAGACTCCACAAAATATTGGAGCTCTCTTAAAATTATTTTGTAAACCCTTCTCTGAAAGATTCCTTGAAACTTTCTTGAAATATTGTTGAAGCTTTGTGGAAGCCACCGTTAATCCTTTTTCCAAGCTACAAAACTGAATGAAACTCGAGGCAATGAAGAGTGTCACGGATCCCTTTATAATAGTTTCAAAAGAGGTTAAAGGAAGTTAGCAGTGCCAATTCAATTAATTTACTCCTTTTGGAGCCTTTTTGAGACTATCTTGAAATTGCAAGCTTGGATGAAATAAATTTTTTTGAGTTGGTTGAGGTTCATAAATATTTTTAAAAGTTACCGTGAAGGTTTCTCAAAATTAAAAAAATTGTAAAATTGATTATTATAAAAATGATTTAAATTTAGTCATTTTGCTCCATTTTAACCTATACCGTAGCTCTTATTCTTAACATAATCGAGATCCCCACAGCAAATCAATTAAATACACATTTTTTCAGCGATATGAAAAACTTCTCGAACATCTTCAATAACCAACGAAGCCAAATATGAGATTTAAACGAACAAATCGGTGGAAAGGCGGGCTGAATTGCGTCTCTGAAAAAATTTGGAGCCGATTCAAAATAGCTGGAAGAAGGGGGGACAGTATTAAAAAAATGGAAATGGAATAGTGACTACTTGAACAAGGAAATGCAGTGCTTATCAAATTTTTACCCACGTAAATGCGTTTTGAAAATTCCGAGGAAAATTCCCTACAAAACTGGGGAATATAATTTCGGGCGGATCTAAAGGGCTACAGTGTGGCACAAGAGACTTGTGCAATGTAACAGGGTGTAAAACTAATAAGTTAGTAAATGTCCATTTCGAAATAAGACGTAAATTCGGCACAAAAGATGCTAAACACGTTTTAATTGAAGTTTATGATTTATGTTCATAGTTAATTACCATAAAGATGAAAATTTTAATATTCTTTCACGAAGGATGACGAGCATGTTACGTTGATAAATGAGATATTGTTCCCCCAACAACGTTCGCGCTAAGTTTTTCTACGGAAACATGATTCATGAAATTTCCTTTTATGCACGCACAACAGCCTTAGGTACCATTAACGCCAAATTACAAGTCATAACAAAACCCAGTTTCTCACGATTTGGCCACGCGTTTCACCTGTTCAACAAAACAACGTCGAACTTGACCCACATTCTCCACCGGCTGCGTCTCCTCGAGGGAAATATGAATTCCTTTAAAAGCATTAAAACGTAAAACTTTTCCGAGTAAATTGAGTAAGCATCCCCGGGGTTCCATTCGGTCTCCACTTCCATTTTGTTTTAACTAAATGTTGGGTTTAATTTATATATTTAGTTAGGTTTCGTTCAAATGTGTAAGTAATGTATCTGTCTGGGGATCGCTATTTAAAATTTACAAAACTTTTTAGCGTACTTTTGGGAGTAGGCAAAGTTTTAATTAAAAATCCCTCAAAATTATTTGTAAATAATAAATGGGGGTGAAACGCAGATCGGCTAAAGGTAAAAGAAAGGATTACTCTTTTCACAGTGGCCGATAGATTTAATTAATTTACTCATCAACTGTCGTTCCACACCGCATACCACGAGTTGATTAGAAAAATTCGCAACATTGTAAATAGTAATCGATAAAGCAACTCCAAAATGAAGCACGCAAAAGACGTTCCCAGGGAATCGATGTTAAATTAATAATTCGTCCATTTGTGGCGTGCTCTGTAAATTAATAATAATCCAGCTGAAGGTTTAATAAGTAACAAAACGAAGTGATCTTTTCATGAATAACGCAAATTACCGCAGTTCGCAATGAAGTCCATCAAAAATTAACTCATGCCGTTCCCAAATTTAAAGGACAACCTTTAATTAGCAGATGAAAATAGAAAGTTTGGTTCACAGGAAGCTGTGAAACTGCTTAAGATTATAAGCGTGTAGTAATATTTAATAAAATTAAATTTAAAGAAGTTCCTGAATATATTTATACAGACGACGTAATATATTGCATTATAAATTCTATTATTACAACATCTAATAAATATACATGACACCCGTGTGTAATTCTAATCGAAGTGAATTACTATATCCGCATTAACGAGTAACGATGAGGAAAATGTGGCAAAAAATTGGAGCGACCTCCATTTGCATTTTATTTCCAAATTGCTAAAGGCAAATGTCAACATGGTCGCAAATTCGTAAACAATTACGTTCTATAAAGTTATGAACATATGAGACTGATATGTATTACGCAGAAGTTGGCGTTTTGTATTATGACGATGACATGTCCTTTCATACAACCCCCGCAAGTAGTTAACGATCTCACAAAACTTACCAACCCAACGTTCTTGAGGGCGAATTTAACAAGGAAAGCCTGTACATACGAATTTCTTTTGAAGTTACAACAAAGAAAACTGTTTGTCAAAATCCAATAATTAAAAGGTCATAATTAGTGTCGCTAACGAAAAGGTTGCCGCGTATGAATGTAAATTATGAGTAACGGGCAAATATAGGCCATAGCAGTTATCAATTAGGGAAAACCCAAAGTCTCTAGGTGGCCCAGAGGCCGAGATTTCGATGGAACAGACAACAGACGTAGGAGAATTGAGCACGTAAGGGTTACAAGTGTATTTTACTAAATTCTTCTGTTTCAATCTACCCTTTTCAACAAAACAACATATTACCAGTAGTAGTGTTACATAAATGCAATAGACCCGAAACAATACGTTACCTACACCTTGTTAGTAACGATACAGTGTGGTCCAATGAAGGCGATCTTATTGCTAACTTTCTTATTATTGGAGAAACGGGGGTCAATCGGAGCATTTATTTTCTTATAGGATGACAATGACAAAATATCTTAGCATCCAGAAAATATCATTGAAACACCACGATATAATTACATATTTTGCAAGAAAATGAAGTCCTGGGTAACAGTAGCAAAATTTAGCCTATGTACAAGTATACCTATACTATTTAATGCAACAGTGAAAGTTTTGATAGGCCTAATAGAACATATCGTTAAAATTACACTGCAGTCGAGTTCACTGTTCTATTCTGTAACGCTAATAATTCGGAAGATATTCCTAAAAACTGAAAATTAATTATCAAGGAACAGGTTTCCTGTCATTATACTTAAACGAATGTAATACTATAAGTAAGCACCTTTTATTAGGTAGATTCAAGAAAGTGACATTTGTATTTCTATGGCACGCAGAGGACGGAAACCGCATTCATTGTGTGGCTTGCGCGCTTCCTTTCATAATATTATGCGAATCTGTGAACTACGCGTATTATTTCGTTAAATGTTCCCTAAAAATATAAAAAAGAATTACCCTTATGTGCGTTCTTAAAAAAACTTGTAATTGTGGTTCCTTGATTTTGGCCTTTTATCACTTTGTGTTAAAGAATTCTGGTGTCCTACATTAAAATCCAAATTAATCGAAGACCTGATTCAATTGATAGTAACCAACGAATTCTTTTGGGCAATTTAGATTTCCATTTTTCACCAAACTATGAAGGAAATGGTATACAAGCTTCAATCAAAATTTATTTATCTCCGAAACTACCACCTACTGGCCACCAGTCTAACCTATAACAAAAATCATCAGCATTTTTATTGCCACGCCCAAGGTGGAGGTAGAGGTGAATGCTAAAACTACTTCCCCCTAGCTAAATGGACTTTTTTGCAGTTTTTGTTTTTTTAATCAAAATTATAAATTATAATCGGTCGGCGCAGGTGCTAATTTATGGATGAAAAATGATCCATCGTATTTTGTGTAAATACTAAAATTTGTATATAAGTAGAATAAAAGAGAGAATGCATGGCATTCCGCCCTTTCGAGTTAAACTTTACCGAGTTCAATTTTACACTCCACTGGAATCTGGATACTAGAGCTAAAGGATCATCAAAGATTTCAAAGTTAACGAGAATGGGTGCACTAAGCTTTTCCGGGTTTACTATAACATTTTATTGAGAATAATGTTTCATTTAGTACAGCCTTTATTGGTAGGTACCATATGAAACAAGTATATTAATTTAATCCTACAAATTTCGCTTCAGATTATTGCGGGGGTTGTAGAAATAATAGAAAGTTTCACTTAAAGTTCTCTATAACGCATATCAGTATCATATGTTCAGAACTTTATAGAATGTTAATGTAATTGTTTGAGTTAGCGACCATTTTGATATTTGCCTCTAGCAATTTGTTGAAACGTAAAATAATTTCGGGAATGGTTGCTCGTACTTTTTTGCAATTTATTTGTAAAAGTAGCTTTTCAATCTCACTTTGGCTGGCTGGCTGGCTGGCTGGCAGCAAATGTGGGCGCGTAGAAGAACTCTTGTAGAAAGGCAACGGGTGTACGTGTATCTACAGGGCCGTGAAATTTGCCAACCTTAGGGACATGGCTAAATGATGTGGGGTTGGCGACATCTGGCCGTCATCCTCGAGCGTAGTATACTAACGTGAAGGTTTTTCAGTTTTTTCCTATCTTCTACTACAGTTTTGGTCCGATTCTTTTGAAATTGGTGTCGTCGGAAAGATGTTGTAAACGCGCACAACTCCTGCGTGGCGGAATTTTGTTTTTTGTCATAGGGGCGAAATTAACGACCTTTTGCGAGGCGCGCGCGCGCGTCTTCGAGAAGTAGTCACTTCTGGCGCCTTTTACCTTCCGTTGCGAACTCACGCGGTTTAACGTTTCGTAAATCTCGAATCGCTGTCTCTCTTTCTCGTGTCGCCAATAGAAGTGAATTGCGAGTGAACGGGACGTCGGAAGTGGGTACCGTAAAAGAGAATGTGGTAGCCCGCGACACGATCTCACTGATGGTGGAGTCAAATCTTCAATCGCGAATTGCGGGTGAACGGGACGTCGGAAGGGGGTACCGTCAAAGGAAATGTGGTAGCCCCCGACACGATCTTCCTGATGGTGGAGTCAAATCTTCAAACGCGAATTGCGGATGAACGGGACGTCGGAAGGGGGTACCGTCAAAGGAAATGTGGTAGCCCCCGACACGATTTTCCTGATGGTGGAGTCAAATCTTCAAACGCGAATTGCTGGTGAACGGGACGTCGGAAGGAGGTACCGTCAAAGGGAATGTGGTAGCCCCCGACACGATCTCCCTGATGGTGGAGTCAAATCTTCAAACGCGAATTGCGGGTGAACGGGACGTCGGAAGGGGGTACCGTCAACGGGAATGTGGTAGCCCCCGACACGATCTTCCTGATGGTGGAGTCAAATCTTCAAACGCGAATTGCCGGTGAACGGGACGTCGGAAGTGGGTACCGTAAAAGGGAATGTGGTAGGCCGCGACACGATCTTCCTGCAAACACGAATTGCGGGTAAACGGGACGTCGGAAGAGGTACCGTCAAAGGGAATGTGGTAGCCGCCGACACGATCTTCCTGATGGTGGAGTCAAATCTTCAAACGCGAATTGCGGGTGCGCGCGGAAAGTGGGAAGCGGTTAGCTACTAGCCTTCGACAAGATCTGTTATTGATGATTGAGTCGAAAGTGGCTAATAGAATACTGATCTGCCACACAAGAATGCGCTGAAGTCCCTTCGATCTCAAACGAGGACTTTGATAATTTTTTCCTATCTTCTACTACAGTTTTGGTCCGATTCTTTTCAAATTGGTGTCGTCGGAAAGATGTTGTAAACGGGCACAACTCCTGCGTGGCGGAATTTTGTTTTTGTCCTAGGGGCGAAATTAACGACTATTTGCAAGGCGCGCGCGCGCGTCTTCGAGAGGTAGTCGACTTCGGGCACTTTTTAGCGCATTTTTGCAAATTTATTTGTAAAAAGTAGCTTTTAATCTCACTTTGGCTGACTGGCTGGCTGGCTAGCAGCAAATGTGGGCGTGTAGAAGAACTCTTGTAGAAAGGCAACGGGTGTACGTACGGTGTACAAGGCCGTGTAATTTGTCAACCTTAGGGACAGGGTTACATGATGTGGGGTGGCGATATCTGGGCGTCATCCTCGAGCGTATTTTACTAACGTGAAGGTTTTTCAGTTTTTCCTATCTTCTACTACAGTTTTGGTCCGATTCTTTTCAAATTGGTGTCGTCGGAAAGATGTTGTAAACGCGCACAACTCCTGCGTGGCGGAATTTTGTTTTTAGTTCTAGGGGCGAAATTAACGACCTTTTTCAAGGCGCGCTCGAGCGTCTTCGAGAGGTAGTCAACTTCGGGCGCCTTTACCTTCCGTTGCGAATTTTGTCACGCGGTTTAACGTTTCGTAAATCTCGAATGGCTGTCTCTCGTGTCGCCAATAGAAGCTCGAGCAATGAGAAGTGCCCCCCAAAAATTAAGTACTATCTTGTGGAAGGTTGTTAGCGAGATCCGCCAAAATGTGGGTGTAATATAAGTATGCACCGAAAAAGCAAATTTGGTAGCCTCCGACAAGATCTAACTGATGGTGGAGAAAAATCTTCAAACGCGAATTGCGGGTGAACGGGACGTCGGAAGTGGGTACCGTCAAAGGGAATGTGGTAGCCCCCGACATGATCTTACTGATGGTGGAGTCAAATCTTCAAACGCGAATTGCGGGTGAACAGGACGTCGGAAGTGGGTACCGTCAAAGGGAATGTGGTAGCCCCCAACACGATCTTACTGATGATGGAGTTAAATCTTCAAACGCGAATTGCGGGTGAACGGGACATCGGAAGTGGGTACCGTCCAAGGGAATGTGGTATCCTTCGACAAGATCTTTTATTCATGGTTGAGCCAAAAGTGGCTAATAGAATACTGATCTGCCACACAAAAATGCGCTGAAGTCCCTTCGATCTCACACGAGGACTTTGATAATTTTTACCTTCCGTTGCGAATTCTGCCACGCGTTTTAACGTTTCGTAAATCTCGAATGGCTGTCTCTCTTTCTCGTGTCGCCAATAGAAACTCGAGCAATGAGAAGTGCCCCAAAAATTAAGTACTATCTTGTGGAAGGTTTTTAGCGAAATCCACCAAAATGTGGGTGTAATATAAGTATGCACCGAAAAAGGAAATGTGGTATCCTCCGACAAGATCTAACTGATGGTGGAGTCAAATCTTCAAACGCGAATTGCACGAGATCGTAGTTCGTTTCAAGATTTTGTCTTCCTTGAAATACATTTTATATTTTGAAGCAGGTACAAGATATCGATATCGACAGTTCCTTTCACCATGTTGCGTTTATCTGAATCTATGGCAACGAAGTAAATGTTATCTGTTTGTGGTTTTCGTTGTTTCTTTGACCACATGTATTATCTCGTGTGAATCTCAGAAAGGTTGTACAGTTTCTTTTAATTTTATAAGATATATAAAAAAGGTAAAAATAGTTTTATTCTAGATTGTCTTACCTATGTAAATTAGGTAACTCTTGACAACGAATTCTGAAACCTTACTTAGGAAACGTTGCATCAATACCACCAATAATGAAGTATGATTGGTATAATTACAAGAGCCCCCATAATTGAAATAGTAATGAATTCTGTTTAGTATGTACAGTGTTATCCTTCAATAAATGACCATTATTAATAATATAGCATAAGTTTGATTTGCTTCAGTAGAAACTTTCAATTTATCTATTCTTATGAATTCTGCCTTATACCTACAGTTTGCTTTCCTGCAAGTCGTAAGTACTTTAACTACCGGTTTCCCCTACGCTACACAAGGCCTCTATTGTGCAGTGGACAGAAAAACCGTTAAGCGGTTAAGCGACTCATTCTTAAACATTCGTTCGTAACGTACAACTGGTACTTACACTGTAATAGTCGCGAATTCAATCTGTCTAGGTCAGAATTATCAGTATCGTACGTCAGTATTCCAATTGAGTAACGCTTTGGCAATATTTATTGATTGCACTATCATACATTTGAGTTGATTAAATCGTAAGTGGTCAGTTAACAACGATACAGTGCCAAATTAACATACTCGAAATTAAGCCGTTTTTAACAGACTGTAACAATGCCCGAAATTAAAGGTGTAGTTAATGGAAATGATAACCATGACGAACACGACCATTCTTACAATAAAGTAAATGGTGAAGAGTTTCGGAATGGGAATTGCCAGGAATACTGCTGCCCTGGCAACAAATGCACCGCAGAAAATAATCGGTAACATTTTCAAATTTAATTTATAATTTTTTTGCATCGCTTCTTAGGCGTATATATTAAATTGAAGTATTTATTGCAGATATCCCGATGGATCCGTTAGGCTTAGAAATCCTCACATTGAACTCATGGATCAGGATATTCTTTACCATTTGGCGCTGGGCAGTGAATCCCATGATCTGGTCGAAATGTTTGGAGACGTTAAGGTAAAAGTGGAATTTTTGCTTTAGTTTTGTTTAGAATTCAATGTTATCATACACAAACAAGCAAAAAGTGTCTCAATTATTTATATGACGCATTCTTGTTATGGAAATTTTCAAATTACGTATAATTCTCAAAATGAAACACTGAGATAATTATGGGCATTACGTTTATTAGCTGCGCGTTTTACACATCAGAACGTAAAAACCGTAGAAACATTGAATAAGGAGTGTTACCTCGATTGTTACTCAATGGCAATGGTAAAATTGCGTTACGTGCCGCAACATTCATTAATTAGATAATACGAGCGCTCTACGTAACAGTACACTGCAGTTGTGCCATAATGGACATAAGGGATTGCATAAGAAACTATTCAGTAAAAGTACAATATAAAATTCAGAGGATGGAGATTTTATGAAATGATCTTTTAATCTCTCTTCTCGATTAACACCAGCCTATTGATTAATCTACTGTAACATTGACATTGCTTTAACCTAACAACACAAAAAATTATGGAAAGTAGCAATCATAGTTTTCTAATGCTTCCGCAAGCATGATTCTACAAAAAAGTATAACCTCGAACATTCAGTGTCGACATGTTCTGCTCTCATAAACTTATATATCTTAGACCCTACTTTTTAGCGCATTTTACCAAATTACGCCTGTACCCAGTCCATCTGGTCATTCTCTTCTTCCAAGGAATACAGTTATCATTTTCTAAATAAACATTGACTAAGAAATGGTCCTACCGTCCTAGCCTAGGTATGTTTCGGTTTTTCTAAAAAACTGAAAAGGTAGCGGTAGGTACAATTGCTACCTCCGTTATTCAAATTACATTATACTGAAAGCTCCCAGTTGCTATCGATCTAAAATTTTTAATAAAGTAAAGGTTCTTTATATCAGATGCTGCAGAAAAATGTGCAATTCAGAGAGTCGCGGTGCGGGTGAGAGGGGGACTACATTAGTAGAGAGCGAGTCTATCTATATGGAGCTACATTCATGCGCTTTCAGTTGAAAGCAGTGCTGTGCAAAAAAAACCATTAATCCATAATCTTCGATAATTATTGATTAAGCGATAATTAGTCATTTAAAAGTAGTGCTGTACAAAAAACGATTAATCGATAACGATAACTTATCGATAATTATCAATTGCTCAACAATGAAACTAAAAAGATAGATAATATTATCGAGAGACATAAATATGAGAGATCCATTTTCAATTTTTTTACCAGTTTACGAGAAGCAAAAGCGTAGTAGAGTAGAGTTGACATGATAAAATGTGATCACAATTCACAGCCTACTTCAGGCTGGTATACCTGAATTAAATATTAAGTATTATCAGTATTATGCTTATTACTCTCGCCAGGAAAAATTGCCGGTTACAGCACACCTTTCTGTCGGTCTACACTACAATCTATTCAGCGAAAAGTCTTTTCGTTCAACATTGACACGATACTATCGCGGAAGTCGCTCGCATCTTAAGAACATAGATTGTAGACCGGGATCAGGTATTCTGTGATCGGAAATCTTTCCTGGCGAGAGGTTTAATTACCGTTTCTGTTAAAAACTAATAACTTTGAGGATGTTGAAGGACTAGACTAGAACCTGCCTTTCGCGCTCCTTCGTCACTATCTTGCGAATAAGAAAGCAATCTACAATTGTTCTACAACCAATCCTCGATGCTCACGACCATGTCTGAGTCAATGCTCCCAACTGAAAGGGTATGACCGCAGCTGCAGGTAGACTCGCACCCCATTCAAATAGCTTCTCGCCAGTGGTGTAGTGGTAAGGTAAGGGTATACGCAGGCGTCGGTTTGAACGCGAGTTATGGAATACCTGGAGTACCTACCCTTGGGAGGAGTTCCAAGGGGTTTAAAAAAGTTTCGTAATTTTGTACAAAACAGGGTTTTTTGTTTTTTGAAGTTCGTAGTCTACCAAATTAAGGACACTTCCTCAACAATAACCTCGACAATAACTATAAAAATGTTCAAAACCATAGAACGTATTTGTTTTATTTTTATTTTGCTTTTATTTTTATATTTACATTTATTATATATACAATGGTATTAAGAATGATTGTTATAATCGTACATAAGTATTATAAATTGTTATAACATTTCTCAAAAGAAATTCGCGTGCCCTATCTGCGAACGTAGGGGGAATAAATTTTTTCATCTAGTGTCATCTGCTGATCGATGTTCTTCGGGCGGTGGGGCGCTAGAAACTGCTGGGAACTCCAGACTCTCTGGATTTTCAAAACTGGTTACCCAGAAGTTACGGTAACAGTAACAACAGGTTCTAATGTAATCAGCGTAAAGAATAACACGCCATTATCAGTACAAGATTTTCAGCAATGTTTTAAAGTTAGTATGCGCTCGTATATTTACGTATTTAGCAAATTGTCATTTCTACTATGAGATCAAAAATGAGTTGCTCTCGAGTCACCTTTGGAATTTTTGTTTACATGTGAAATCGTATTTCATTTGAACCTCCAAAGGCGACTCGACAGCAACTCATTTTTGATCGCCCGTTATACAACTTTTAAACATACGGCGTATACCCGCGTATACCCTCCAATACAGCACTGTCAGACCCTCGCTCACTCGCTCTATCACCCAATGAAATCGGGCACGTCCGACGGCGCCTGGTGGTTTGTTCGTCTGTTAGTTCATGTTTAGCTACTTTTGACTGGGAGGTGCTACCATTTCGTATTCAAGCAGATTTGTTACAGTAGCGGATCTTTTACATAGACAATGCATTTCATCAATTATTTATTATTAGATAAATATTCTATTTTGTTAGAGCGGGAGCTTTCATAAAAAATACGGATATGGAATTGAAAAAAAGAGATTTTCCTTCATAGTATTATAACCTATTTCGTATACCTAACGGTCAAATGGTGCACTTGAGCAATGCGTTTATAGTTCTATCCGACGCAAACTTTTAAAGAACTGCACCATAGTAATATGGGTATGAAAGGACAAAGGATGTCCATGAACTTGGCAGGCCTACTACAGCAGACCATGGTTCTGCTTACTCATATCGTTAGTGTTCCGTTAGTGCACGTTAGTGCCGCTGAAGAAATCGTTAGTGCACAAAAGGAAACTTACATTTTAAAATATATATGTGGTCCTGCTAACTTCATGCCAGCAGACCAGTGGCGTCGCTAGAGTACGATGCGCCGGGTAGCAAAACAATTAATGCGCCTTTCTCCAAAAATAAAAAATAAAGATTTTAGCAATTTATTTTAGTACGCATACACATGCAGGTGCAGGGCAATAATGATAACGTTCAATGCTTCGCATCGCATCCTTGCACGTGCACCTCGCATGACTTCATTTAGTTGAAATGTGATATTGTCAAGTTTCGAGATACAATAGGCCTTTATGTTAAATAAAGGTCTTTCTTTTATACATAAGCTTACAGGTTTACTGTATCACAGTTAGATAATTAAATTTAAATCTTGTAAGATTATTTTTGTTGAATTTTTGCTACTCTGATTAATCCCAACCGCGATGTAAATGTAAGTAATATAATAAATAAACCAATAAACGATACTAACCGCGGCGCCTTTCGGTACTTGGCGCCGGGTAGCAATTGCAACCCCTACTACCCCGATAGCTACGCCACTGCAGCAGACCCATTTAAGAAAATCGATGAAAGCTTTACACTAGTTAAACTAGCAGCGTTAGTGCTCGTTAGTGCCGCCAATATAAACGTTAGTGCTCAAAGTGTAACAGCTCAAAACGTTGTAAAAAGGGGTCTGCTAACTACATGCAGCAGACCCGCATTTGTCAAATTGGCCCTGTCCTAATGCGAATTTGAAGTAGCTCGTTAGTGCTTCACACGCGAACGTTAGTGCTGCAAGGGCGCCGCACCAAAAAGGTACCAAATCACCTCAAAATTAAACGTGGCTTATTGGGACCTGCCAACTTCACGCCGGTAGACCAACAAACGAAATATGTTTGATTTTTTACTTTAATCGATCTATCAGTATTAGCATTGAATAAAAACACTATAAGAAGCCTAACGCTTATGGAAGAAAGCGCGACATATCCCCTTGTACCCGCATTGGTTGGGGCCCCGAACTATAACCTTTGAGGTAAATAGGGGGAAAGCAAATTTTCATTCTTCTCAGTTCAAGAATCGACACTATTGACAGTGTTCCCATTATATTCTCAGTTCAATCTCTGTCGCGCTTTATTTCCACGGGGTTATGCTTCTTATAGTGTTTTTATTCAATGGTATTAGTGATCGTTAGTGTCGCGAAAAAAACGTTAGTGCTCAAAGCGCAAGAGCTCAAGCGTGAAATTATGGGTTTGCTAAATTCATGCAGCACGCCCACATTTATTAAAGTGGTCCTGCCTTAATGCGAATCTGAAGCTCCTCGTTAGTGCTCGTTAGGACTTCACTTGTAAACGTCAGTGCTTTTAATGGATCCGTGTCGAAAAACTACCAAAGCATCTTAAAAATTAACTATAACTTTTAGGTTCTGCTGACAACACAACAACTAGCAAAATTTGTTTCCAATCCAAAAAAAAGTCGAAGAGAATGAACGAAATGTATTTTGGAACTATTTTTAATTTTTTTAGCAGACCCCTTTTTACAACGTTTTGAGCTGTTACACCTTTGAGCACTAACGTTTATATTGGCGGCACTAACGAGCACTAATACTTACCGGTCGATTAAAGTAGAAAATCAAACGGATTTCGTTCGTTGGTCTACTGGCGTGAAGTGGGCAGGTCCCAATAAGTCAAGTTTAATTTTGAGGTGGTATGGTACCTATTTGGTGCGGCTCCCTTGCAGCACTAACGTTTGCATGTGAAGCACTGACGGCCACTAACGAGGTGCTTCAAATTCGCATTAGGACAGGGCCAATTTGACAAATGCGGGTCTGCTGCATGAAGTTAGCAGACCCCTTTTTACAACGTTTTGAGCTGTTACACTTTGAGCACTAACGTTTATATTAGCGGCACTAACGAGCACTAACGCTGCTAGTTTAACTAGTGTAAAGATTGCATCGATTTTCTTAAATGGGTCTGCTGGCATGAAGTTAGCAGACCCACAAATATGGTCTGCTGTAGTAGGCCTGTCAAGTTCATGGAAATGATGAAAGGTCTCTATTGGGTTTATCATTGAATAAAAACCACATTTATTCAATGGTAATAGTACGTACAACAATTTAAATCCATTGAATTTTGTTTACATTTGCCCCTAACGCTAACCTTATTATCAATGTATTACTGATATACAGGGTGACAATTTGAAAACTTACCACCCCCCATATCTTAGTAAATAAACGAGATATTTAAAAAAATCAAAATCCGTTTCGGTAATTCGGAGGGGGAATCACAATGACATAGTTGGCGACGCACCCCCTCACACCCCCTGCGCCCCAGCCACCCCAACTTTAAATCTTAAATAGTGACCCCCCACGTGTGATACGTCGTTGGAAAGCTCTGAAAAAATGCTTTCCAACCATACCAAATAGCATTACATTTAGGTTAGTAATTATCGTGGAAATCAAAAAATAGACATGGAAAATCGTATTTAACTTGAACTTCCAAAGCCGACTCGACAGCAACTCATTTTTGATCGCCAGTTGTAATCTATTCTCAAACTCTTGTCGAACCTTTCCTATGTTGGTTTTGCAATATTTCGACATTCTTGAATTATTCTCTGTCTTAGTTCGTCTAATGTTCGCCGGTTGCGTTTTAAATACGACAGATTTCAAATGTATCATATTAGTTTATTTTTTGATTTGCACGATAATTACTAACCTAAATGTAATGCTATGTGGTATGGTTGGAAAGCATTTTTTCAGAGCTTTCCAACGACGTATCACACATGGGGGGTCACTATTTAAGATTTAAAAGTTGGGGTGGCTGGGGCGCAAGGGGTTGGAGGGGGTGCGTCGCTAACTATGTCATTGTGATTCCCCCTCCGAATTACCGAAACGGATTTTGATTTTTTTAAATATCTCGTTTATTTACTAAGATATGGGGGGTGGTAAGTTTTCAAATTGTCACCCTGTATATTTATATATAGTTTGTTCTCATTTATTAAGGACAACTAAATTCCATAACAAAAATAATGCCGCTGATATGACACTATTCATATAATCACAGATTTCTGCGATAAATCATAACGTGTGAATTGTATTATTATTATGGGAAGGATGCCTTATCATTGATTCATATAAATAATTGATTATGTGAGTTCATTCTCATCGATTATCCTGAATAAGATTATTTCATAATTGATTAATAAAAGTCCATTATGGTTATTTATTAATCAGCTAATAATCAATTGAATCGACTATTGTTATAGTAATCGATTATCGCTCACCCCTGGACTGATTTGGTGAAGCGAAATGCGACCACTCATTTCAAATTCATCGACCTTATTGAGAATCCAGGTTTTATTAATTTTTATTATCCTTTCAGTTTGTATGTATGGGCGGAACTCCTAAACGGATGGAATCGTTTGCGAACTTTATTATGGAGGAAATTGGACATAAACTCCCCACTGGAACAACTTTATTGGATATTAGTCAATATTCCTATCGGTATTGCATGTATAAGGTTGGACCCGTTCTTTCCATTAGTGTAAGTCAAACTTCCTACTGAGTTTATACTCGGGAGTCAACTGAAATATTTTACAGCACGGAATGGGAGTGCCATCAATTAGTATTTTACTTCACGAAATTATTAAATTAATGTATCACGCGAAAGTCAAGGATCCTATATTTTTCCGGATCGGTACTTGTGGAGGAATTGGTTTAGAAGGTGGAACCGTTGTTGTTTCCGAAGAAGCAGTAGACGCAATGATGAATAATTATTATGAAGTGGTAGGTTTTCTTTAAAAGTCCCAATTTTTGTACCAACTGTGTTGAACATTTTTAGCCAATGCTCGGTAAACTTGTAAAGCGCCCTGCAAAATTTGATCGGAAACTCGTCAGAGAATTGAAGAATTTAGCAGACCCTGAAGACCCCTATGTAACAACTTCTGGAAAAACCATGTGCACTTGTGATTTCTACGAAGGTAAAAACAGATGAGACTTGAGAACTTTTATGCTAGATTTCTTTCAGGACAAGGAAGGACAGATGGTGCATTTTGTGAATACACTGAAGCAGATAAAATGGAATATTTGCAGCAAATACGGAACCAAGGCGTAGTGAACATAGAAATGGAAGCAATCCCTTTTGCTGCCCTTACCCACCATGCTGGTATTAAAGCCGCCATCGTTTGCGTTACACTGCTAGACAGGCTGAAGGGTGATCAGGTAGTTAGTTTCAAACCGTTACGTAATTAAATTCTACACAAATCTTATAGGTAATGGCACCAAAAGAAGTAGCAAACGAATGGCAAATTCGACCACAGAAGCTAGTCGCGCGTTATATTAAAAGATATTTGCAAATGAAAGGACGAACATCTTTTGAAGGACATGGATCAATGAGCGTAAAAAGCCCGCGCCGTTTTAAATTGGTGCAGCAAGAATCGGAAACGTTTGAGTAGGTAATGTTAGCAAATTTATGAATTTATTTATTGTGGCTTTCCATGTTATCAATGTGATTTAAAGTTAACTAATGAAACATATCATAAACGAAACATGTGTATCACTCTTTGGCGTCGTAAACCGAACTTTAATCTTAAATAATTATGGAAGTAGCAGGTAGTAGATATGTATCCTTTTGCTTAGCCGTTATTGTTGAAATTCATAGCTAGACTAGTGAAATATTTATGACGTATCACTGCGCCATGCCAAAGAGGAGGGCAGGCTAAAATTCAGAATAGAGCAATATTGGGGTTCTCTTCTTATTCCTCTTAGGCATGGCAATGTGTGATATTTGATCGGTAGGTATAATTAACAGTATCATGTTTGAACGGAAATTTTTGACAATATACATGACTTATGTAATTATAAACATTTGTTACTTAGAAGAAAAATGTATAGACAACGATTACAAACATGGTGATATGTAAAATTACAGCCTAAAGTTCTGAATATTACCTTTCGATTTCTTGTATTTCGAAGGTTTAGAAATGTATAAATTATTAAGCGAACCAAGTTGTTAAAGTATTACTTTATTTATAAACTGTTATAATGTATAAGACCTATTACTAAATAAAACAAGTTAAGCATACTGAATTGATAGCTCAATTAGCAACTGTGTTAATTGTATATACATATTTATGTACGCAGCAACTTCCTCTTTATCAAAATTTTACTTTTGAAATATGTTAACGTTGTATAACTGCATTAAAGTTTTAATGTTTCAAAAACTGCCTACTGTTTATATACACACTTTTTGTATCAATGTACTTATTCTTGTTGTATAATCTCTACTTCGTATATTACAGATATTTAATGTAACAAAGTTAAAGCTTTGCAAAATTACCTATTAAATAAATGTCTGATGTTATAAGGAAGGTTTTGTTTTGTGAAGGTCAAAGCTTCCCTATGCTTTCTACCGCTACCATTTTATGACATTAGGGGACTAGGTGTGTTTATATCATGTTAGGGGACTGATGGGCTACTGGGTCATATGGAACTGTTTACAGGAGGATACTTTTTCATTAGCACTGAAAATACTTCGCCGAAAAAGTACTCACTACGCAAGGTTTAGATATGCCCAACGTCTGCGAAATGTATTGGACACGAATTCTAACGAGAGACTGTATATCGAATATACAGTATCCTGGTGTAAAAGAGCTAAATTGTCAAAACAGGTTAAATTATCCAATGTTGGCATTAATATAATTTGTCAAATTTAATGCCCTGGAATTCTTCATTAAATTTTCTCGCATAGTGTTACACCCCCGTTGTACCTACTTTAGTCCCACATTTCGCGTGGCTACTTTGACTTTTGTATGTGAACGAAGGTAGGGAGATAAATAGATATAGACGATGTCGTAAGCAGGTAATATATTTGGCGCCGTAATGATTATTCTTTTTTCAGTTATGTAATAAAGAAATCGTAACAAACGTTACCTGGGATACGTTTATATACGAAGATATAGTGATTAAATTTCAGCGTAGTACAAAGGGTCTAGCCTTTGAATATAGAATTAGATTCAAAGGTCTAGCTTAGCTGTAACAATTGAATATAAAGCAATAACTTAAACGCATAACTATATTATGTAACTTCAACTTGTAGTTACTTCAAATGAGCAGGTCGTTAGTCCTCTTCTTCATCTTCTCCAGATACTGCATTTGTAATTTGTTGTATCAGTCCATCTAGTTGACCCGATAAGTCTACCAATTCCGATTCTATGTCTTCAATTCTCTGATTTTGCCTAAAATTCAGAGAATAGATAATTGTATGAATTAATCTCTCACATCTTACTCTAGAAACTCTGATTCCAGTATAATAGGTGTTACTTTCGCAGCAGCAATCTTTTTCGGAAGATCAGGCATCGCTAGAAATAAATCCTAAAAGATTGGCGAAGATGTTGCGACAGGAAATAACATTACAAAAACATCAAAACCTCATTTTGAGGTTTTTATATTGGGAAATTGTATTCAAAAGGTTTTTGGGTACTCACGAGGCACTTCATAAACATTGCGATCCCCTTCCTTCATCAAGAGCAGCACATCAATTTTTGTATTCTTCTTGTAATAATCGCCACCGCATTTATATATGACTCCCATAATATCGGGCTCGGTATAACCACAGCTAAAACATGTGTTGGGTACTAAACGTTTGCGTTTTTTGGAAAATTATAGTATTACATAGAATAAAGTTTGAAAGCAGTAGGTATACTTAGTAGGAGACAGTTGGAACCAAAAAAGCATGTTGGTTATAATCATTGTAGGTATACTATACTAAATAGGTACCTACTACACGACGATTATAACATTGTACCTATAATAAAACGGTGGTAATCAGGGACGGACCTAGACAAGAAAATTGGGGGGGCAGACATGACATTTTGCCAACTCAACTGTAAAAATTTCCAACTCAAACGGGTAGTATCTATTAAGTATTAAGTGCGGTATTTCCAAGTCTAATAAATCATGTGGAAAATGTAGGATATCAGTATACGGTCTCTAATACTAATTAAAAGCATTACCAAAATACCAACCTTGTGTTGAAGAAGGAAGTGACTTTCCTATTAAAGAGTCTTTTTTTATAGATTTTGCCGCAATTCCTCATTCCTTCAATGGTCGATTTATTACATTTACGATTTACCTACTTTCGCGGCATTCGCCAACTGGTAATGAAAATTACCAACTCTTGTCAAAATTGCCAACTAGTTAAGTGTTGGAGGGGCAGCCTGCCCCCCCCCCTTGCCCCCCCATAGGTCCGTCGCTGGTGGTAATAATACTAGTACTTATAAGTTTCGATGTAGTATCAGCGATTATATACGCTTCTATATAGTGCAGTCTAACTATCCACCTGCTTTAATATTTCCCACAGTACTTACGCCTTTAGGATCGTTTCAGCTCTATGAACAGTGATATAATAATGTTTGGGATGCAAGATGGATTGTGGAACAAATATTCTAGTGATCACAAATTTGTTCAAAATGCTATACAGTGCCGTTGTCATTAATTGGCCTCTTTTACTTTTTTCTCCTATAACCATTTCGACTTTGCAATCGGCATACGCATCATTCACGATTGCCAAAAACATGTTCTAAATTAAAAAAGTGTTTACAACTTTGAATTCCTCAAAAGCAACACTGTTACTTACCATTAAAATATAAAATACGACGAATATGTAGGAAATGAAGAATATTGGCGCGAAAATTCGATCCGCTTCGTCCAGTTCTGCGTAGTTAAAGTCTCCCAAAACTGTTCGAAATAGCGTAATCATTGATGTGATGAACCCGGAAAATCGCTTTACCTAAGTGCAAAATGAAAGTAGAATATGATTTTATTATTTCTTAATTTCTTAAATAAATTGCCTCGTAAATTGCAATATCGGGTGCGAATTAGTGCGAATATGTAACCCCGCCTATTTGGTATGGCAATCTTGTGTGAAAGATAATATCGATGAAATAATGTTTGTGAAGGTTTTGGTATCTCTGCATAATTTCACCTTTTATGCAGATGCACCGGTTTTTCAACAAACGTCTTTGCATTTTTATCAGCCCATTCATATCCGACAATTCTTTCTCATTTCCAGACAACGAATTCTCGTTGAATTGGTCGCGAAAAAATTGCAACCCTATAAAAGGAACCAATTTACTCTCGAACTTTTTCTAAATTCAATGTACAAAAATTTGTTTTTGATTGTACTGCCCCGCCCTGCCATTTTCGGAAAGTACTTGATAGAGGATAAATAATTTGTTTCCAGTTGCTTCAGAAACTAGTGACGTAGACATCATCTCTGATGCAAACTACTTTAGTTACAAACAAAAGCTCGCTTTATTGGTGAAAAAATTAAATCAACTTTTTCCGAATGTTCCGAATCGACTTCTCGGACTTAGAAAAGCGATTAAAAATTTTAGTAGCACGGCAGGTGAATAATTTGTGGTATCGAACTTGGAATAAACTAAAAAAATATAGAAAACGAGCTCCTGGGTATGGCTATAGCATGTGCAAAACCAAATTTTAAACATGATCTTAGTTTTGCTTTTATTTAAAGTGTATACCTATACAGGGTCGTGACTTGCGTGACGCATCATAGGGATTTCAATGTAAAATTCATAACCTGCGATTATTGGCTCCCCAAATGATTTTAGAGCAAAAATGTATTAAGGTTTTTTGTAGAAAAAAATTTTTTACGTCAATCAACCGTATTAGTTTTCAATTTTTTGCATAATAAAGACGGAAAATTGGAAAAATAAAACCCACATCTTTATCAATAATCTGCGATGCCATGGAATTTTCTAAAACAAAAAGATATCAAGTTATCAATTAGCACTTAGCAGCAGTTCGAAATGGATCGACTTGGTTACTGTCTTGCAGTTAATGGTGACTTATTCGAACATTTATTGTAAATTGTTATATTAGGAAACCGTTTTTAGTAATTTGGTCTTTATTTATGTTGAATTGGTAGATGTATAATATAATACTTTTTGATCGAATTTGAATTGTTTTATAGCAGACATTCCGTGGCATGAAGGATATTGGCGTAGTTTTGTATTACAAAATTCCATGGCATCACAGATTATTGAAAAAGATGGGGGTTTTATTTTTCCAATTTTCCGTCTTTATTATGCAAAAAATTGAAAACTAATACGGTTGATTGACGTAAAAAATTTTTTTCTACAAAAAAACCTTAATACATTTTTGCTCTAAAATAATTTGGGGAGCCAATAATCGCATGTTATGAATTTTACATGGAAATCCCTATGATGCGTTACGCAAGTCACCCACCCTGTATATGAAATTTCATTTCATTGTAGTAGACGAATGTATTACACTAATTTTTATTGAAATATGTTAGTTGGTCGCTATCGAAATCGGACGGCCTCGTCCATCATCAGGCGATACTGTAAACCATTGGTGTTAGTATAATTATACTAAATTATTATAGTGTAGCACATAAATACAATATACCAGACCTGCGAGTGTTGTAGCTTTTTTCAAAATGAGAAAAGTCCCTAAGATTGAAATGAAATCACGGAGAATCTCACATATTAGTACTTTTTCTACAGTTAAGGTATCTGGCCACGACATTACCTCCCACACTATTGCATTAAAAAGCGGGTAGTAGTTGCTTTTTTATAACCAGTTACGAAATTACTAACTTAGTACGACTAATTTCGCAGCTAGGTAGTTAAGACAACATCAGTCATACTTTACACAAAAAAGTACCTGCGATCCAAAGAGTAAATAACCAAGCTCGGCGTAAGCAAAAAATACTATGACAAACATAAGTGTGTATCCAGAAATTCCACTTCTGCACTAAAAACAAAATTACCCCTAAACTGGAATTAACTTAAAATTACTCACGTATTTTAAAGTACTGTTTAATTGGCCCATCTTTCTGTTAAATCCAAAATACTTGAACAGCTTAATGCATTGTAGAAACAATACACACGCTATACAGAAATCGAACTGCACTTGATAATCGGTGGCTTCTTCAAAGTTACCATATTCTGGTTCGAAAGTGACAATACGCAGTTTTTTTATTGCCGCATCGGTGGCAAATTGTCTCAATAGGTTTAAAGGGATAAGGGCGTACGATAACTAAAATTAAACAACATGTTAGAATGAGATAGTGTACGTATGCACTGTTCACTAACCAACAAGGATGTTAAATCGACGTAATTCCAAAAGTTTTTGACATATCGTATTCTAAAAAATACTATCTCTTCAATTTCTTCTATTGTGAAATATACTAGAAGAAGTAGATACGCTCCTTCGAAAACAAATAGGGTAATTCTCTTGTCCGTTTGATATCGTAGGAGATACGCGGGCCTAAATGATACAGACGGCAGTACTCCTCCAGTTGGTGGAAACTCAAACACAATTCTGAAAAATACTGTATTAAATATACAATAAACATCTCTTATTATTAACGATACTCGAGATCGTTTATAATTTTGTATTGCTGTCTGTCTGTCCGTGTGCACGATAACTTTGTGTAGAAACGTCCGATCGCTTTGAATTAATACGCATGTTCCTCAGGATATAAGAAAGATCGCTATTGTTTTTTGGCTACGTAGACCAACGGGCCAAAAAGTTACAGCCCCAAAAACTGCCCATTACCTCCAAAAAGGGTTTCTTTTATAACTCTTGTTACAAAGAACACATGAATTTCGAGTTTTCTGTATTAGTAAATATTCTTTAAACCTCAGGCAACTATGCAGATTAAAAAAAAATATTGCGCATGCGCATTCCAACTTTTCTATTTGCTACAATAATAAAGCCCAGAAACTGTCTCTGCTAAATGCAGTGGAAAAATATTGTACGCGGAATTTGATGAAAAAGTTTTAAAAGTTACATTTATGAACGCACTCTTAGTGGATCTTTCCTTTCTCTCAGAACAACGATGTAATTTGAATCCTACATATTCTCTCTGGAAGAAAATTTAGCAACGGTTTTCAACAACTCATTGTTTTCAAAGTATAATAACATTTTACGTTTTTCAAGAAATTTAAAAAAACGAAGAATCGCATACGATGTTCAGTAGGAGAATTTTTTGACACTTGGCTCCGGCTCACATTCGGAAACACGTCTTATAGCTCTGACCCTTCAACTTGACAGACGGACGGACAAAACCATCACATAAGGGGAATTTCTTTCGAAAAATTCCCTTAAAAAATTGCTTTGTAAAGCGACAATTATAAGACGTTCGGACGGAATTTCACATGCCCATTTTTGGCAGACATTGATGGTACGCCACTGATTTCTTTGAAAATAAAAATTATTCTTTCTATCCGATGCAGTTTTCGCATAAAAAAATAAAAACCGTTTCTCAGCATGATCATGACAATATCATGCAGGGAAAAAGACGAGGGGTAAACCGCGATGGGAAATCAGTGTACACGTTTGAGGAAATCTATGGGAAATCATAGGAATTCTGGAGGAACTCCTAGGAAAGCTAAGAATTCCAAGGAATTCCATGTGTATTCAGGAGGAATTCCAAGGAAATCACAGGAACTCCGAGGAAATCAAGGGAACTCTAAAGAAATCAAAGGAACTCGTGCTGCATTTTATTATTTAATTTGGTCTTAACTAATTTTTTTATTTGTTTATGGTATTTTTCTCATTTAATAATGAGTTTTTCTCATTGCAAATAGGTCTATTAAAATATAAAATAGTGTTTCGTCTAAGGTCGTGTCTTTATCCGTCCGTCCGTCCGTCCGCTAACTTTGCGACGTTCTATCTTAAGAGCTATTGTTCTACTTTTTTCGCTATTTGGTTCGTTATGGTGTCGAGTCTTGTACCAAGGAAGGAATTTTTTCTGTACCGCTTACAAAAAAAGTTATTGTAAAAAAAACAAAAAACCGTTTTTTACATGTTCCATAATTTTACACTTTTGCCGTTTATTAACGATCCTAGAGATCGTTTATAATTTTGCATTGCTATCTGTCGCCTGCCGGTTGGTCTCTCCGTCTGTTCCTTTGTCTGTCTGTCCATCTATCTGTCCGTGTGAACGATAACTTTGTTTAGAAATGTTCGATCGCTTTTACATCTCCGTGAGTTATGAACTGAATTGCATGAAATTCAATATGGGCATAGCTTTAGCCATATAATACGCAATGCCAAAAGTTGAATCGAATCGATTCAAAATTCACAGTGCCCTTTTCGCATCTCGACCATTTATAAACCGAATTGCAAACTTTTTTACTTATAAAAGTATTTGAATGAAATTTGATACATAGGCACTTGGAATAAAGGAAAATCAAACGCCAATTTCAAAATTTGGTTTTGCGCATGCGCAGTGCCAACTTTTTTATTTATGGAAGAATTTAAACGAAATTTGATACATAGGCACTTGGGATAAAGGAAAATCAAACGCCAATTTCAAAATTTCGTTTTGCGCATGCGCAGTGCCAACTTTTTTATTTATGGAAGAATTTAAACGAAATTTGATACATAGGCAATTGGGATAAAGGAAAATAAAACGCCAGTTTCAAAATTTGGCTTTGCGCATGTGCAGTTCCAACTTTTTTATTTATGGAAGAATTTAAATGAAATGTGATACATAGGCACTTGGAATAAAGGAAAATCTAGCGCCAGTTTCAAAATTTTATTTTGCGCATGCGCCGTGCCAACTTTTTTATCTATGGAACTATTTAAGTGAAATTTGATACTTAGGCGCTTGGAACAAAGGAAAATCTAACATTAGTTTTAAAATTTAGGTTTGCGCATGCGCAGTTCCAACTTTCTTATTTAGAAAAGCATTGAAATGAAATTCTTCTCATAAACTGAAATTGAAGTAGCACGTCAACAATGGATTGCCCATGTGCAACGCTATCTTTCATATTTGTGGCCGGATTTTTACGATTTTAACAGAAGTTGCATCTTAAATGGGAAATGGATGCAAGTGGAAATGCGCTTTATGTAAATCGTTTACGATTACTTTTTAACTCGACACTTGACACTTTTATATTTTTTTTATGGTTTTACCTCGGGTTTTACTTACCAGGAAATTGCTAAATCAACGGAATAACAATGAAATAATTAAAAAACTTTAAAAAATCAGAGGAACTCACAGGAACTCCAAAAGAAAATCGAGGGAACTCCAAGGAAATCAGAGGTATGTCGTGGAAGTCGGAGGAACTCGGAGGAAATCAGGGAAACTCCGAAGAAATCAAATGAACTCTGAAGAACTCGAAGGAACTCAGAGGAAATCTAATATTTATAGGAAATCAGTGTACAAAATTTGGGTTGCGGTTTACCCCTCGGAAAAAGATTTTCCTTTTAAAATCGTGCGTCGAATTGAAAAAATCTACGAGTAAAAAATAAAAGGAAAGAACCTTGCATTAAAAGGGGACGAGACGGAAATGGACAAAAAGGAAGTTATAAGAGTGGGGGGAAACGCGTCATTATTGGCAGTGGTGTAATAAAACAAAACTGACATCGTCTCTTCTGCTATATAATAAGTCAAGTCGACATAACTAACCAGCGCAAAGGAAGTCATATGACGACTTCCGTTGCGTGCTATGCTATTTCCCAAAACCGTTCTATTCTCTCCTCTTATTTTTTACTCGTAGGAAAAAATCAAGCGATCAAATCTGCTCACCTTCGTACTTCGAATTTTGGAACTTTTTCAATAAAACATTAAGAAAACTATAATTATTTCTTAGGGTCTTTGGACATAAATAGTGTTGTTGTGTTATTTCGTCCGGCAGGATGAAATTTTGGAAAATTTAATTAAGATGGATAAGGGCGGTCTCCTTCTTGTGTAATTAACATTCATAATTAAATTTTATTGTTCGTCGTTGGTCTATGTAACAGCATGGAAGTTATTATGTCATACGAGAAAGCGGACAAGGTTGTTCTTGTTTACCTTTTTATTTTATTTAACGTAGAAATGTCCGGGATTTTTGTTTGCTTTTATCTGTTATTAATTGTAAATGCATAATTTCATTGGCAGGCGGATGTGATTCATCGCCTTTTCTGTGTAGCTAAAAAAGATGAATTTTTATTTTTCCTAGCATTTTAGTTAATTAATTCTGATAAGAATTTGTTTAGTAAAATTATGCGACCTCTATTATTTTGGTCTTTTAACGTAAGTTGAGGGGATATTTTCTGTTGTCAACTGTGTATGATTGGTTGTTATATATTTTTTTAATTGTTATAATTTTGATTTTCGGAAGAAGGGTTTCGCTTAAAATAAGATTCAGAAGAGGGAGAGCGTCGCTTTTGGCCAAGCTCAGAGCGGAAGTACATTCCGCTGTAGTTTTAAATCGCGTTTAGCGACAGTCTACGTAAAATGACGTCTCGTTGAAATTTTAAATCAGCTTTTTGCCACAAGTCACGGCCAGCATTGAAAGTTTGGTCTTATGTGAGTTGGAATAAGTTTCGTGTGTGAAGCCGGAAGCCGAATTCTCGGCTAATTATTTATCTACGTTGTGACGTTTTGAAGTTTTGGTCATCTAATAGGTGCTGCAAGAAGAGGTGTTTGTTCGGCGCCCCCATAAGTTATCAACGTGACTCAGTTGGAAGTTGAGTCCTTGTTTACCCGAAAAGAAGATGCTGCGATTATCCGATCATTATAGTGTAATTGTTTAATCGAGTGTTTCATTGAAAATTGTTTTTGTGTTCTGTGTAAGGATACTGTTTATTTGGATTACATTTCCCGGACAAGTAATGTAAGTAATTAAGTCTTAATTTTAGTCTTTTTGTAACAATTGTTTGTGTTTTTGTATCATTTTCCTTGTGTGTGTGATACGATTAAATCGCATTTTTGTAATTTTCACATTAATTTTTGTCTGTTTCATTCTAACGAGTTCAATTCTAATTTACCTGTCTTTCGCTCGGATGCTTGCACAAGGTGCATTTTAATTATTCAAAATTTTGCAGTTAAGTTTGGAGTTTAAGGTATTTGGTCTGACCCGCTACCTGTTAGAAGTTAACAGGTTAACTGAGAGCAGAGTCGAATCTCTACTCTGTATTGGGGAGTTTTGTGTTGGGATAATAAGTGAAGGTAAAGAGCTAGCTAGGTTTTTGTTTTGGTGTTTTGTGTACGGTCTTTCTGGCCTACGGACCAGTGCACACAGTACAGTAATATCAATCACTAAGTATCAGATCTAAACGTACCCAGAGTAAACGTAGCTCGTGCGTCGAAAATGTGCGCTCATGCGCAGAACAAGCTCTTATCTATTCAGAAAGCATTGTACTTTGGTACAATTCTACGCATGTCTAGTATAAAGATCTGCTCTGTATACTGATTGCGTGAGTGATTTACGCATGCAAAAAATGTCATTGAAGTACACAGAACAGCTGTACCTACTTGGCTGTACAAAACAAATCCACATTAGCATTGAATACTGTAAACTCGTATATTATCGCCCTTGTTCCTTTCGTTAACCAAAGATTCGCTTTTAGATCAAATATAACGGATCGAGTGGCGCCTTTCGACCGTTCCATTTTTTGATAATATCCACCACTGCCATATGTTGCCAATGTCCCATAATACAAAACGCTGCCTACATCTCTTGGTGAATTATAGGTCCAGCTAACAAGTTTATAAGAATTAACAAAGATGGTTTAAATGATCTGACCACGTTGTCTAAGAATGACCATATCGTGCAACCTATACCGAAGTGGACCACAATTCTCAATGTTTAGTATAACTGCAAGCTCAACATGACATTAATACGGATCATTTTTTAAATTGAGGTTGTGTTCAACTTCAAGTTGTTTGACGGTCATGGCAACTGCTTAGATTATAGCATCTTAGATTTGAGTGTCATTGATGGAGGCTAGGTGGTGATCGTTATTGACAATTAGCAGTTGTGTGAACGGTATGGTCACTAGAAGTCGTGGTCTAGATTCCCTCAATGATATTAGTTACGCTGTTCCACGCCGACGACCAAAGGGATCTTTATCTTCCGCCGATTTGGAATATGTACTGTAGCATGCAGCGAAGTTGCGAACCATGTAATCGTGAAGGATACAGGAGTTGTTTCGTACCCGTAACTAACACGAGTTTTACACATAAAACTCTCGTCTTAACAATTATCTTACCTGTCTTATTCTGCCTACACCCAGAATAACATTTTCTAATAACGCGTTTTGATCATCGTCGTCCATTTTTTTAATTGGCTTAACGTCATCATACCAATTCTCACTGTAAAGGGAGTTCACTAATACCGTTTCGGAATACTGAAAGCAAATTAACTTAGTTGGATAGGTACTCTTGCAAACGGCGACTGTTCCTACAGTGAAGTACCATTACATAAATCACAGATTACCTACCTATAGGGTAATCTATGCATAAATTTACTTAGTCGACAGGGATTAAACGAAATAAAAAAAGTCAGAATTTCCAGATCGTGAAACACTTTTGGCCGAATGCACAAACAATAAATAATCGGGCCGTTATAGTTAATCAGTGTGATTAAATTAAACCTTTGATTAAATTCGATCTGTATGCATAAAACAAAAAAAACTCCTTGCTTAACTAACCAGGGTGAGAGAACATTGTTATTTCCAAGGTAGGGAGAAAGAAAACTAGAGGAGGAAGCAGCAAAAGCACCACGACCAACACTGGCAAAATATCCCATCCTACTCATTTTCTTCCACATGGCACACCAGACCGTTAACCTGCTCCAAAACGTTTTAAGTACCTTTGGTTGGTCATGTCAATCCCTATAAAAATAACCCTGACCTATCTGATGGTATCGCCGTTATTCTCATTTTGAAATTAATATTATCGTATATTTCAAAACGATCATTTCTATCCCTTATAAAACTTATTGTCCTTACGGGCGCTTCATCTTCATTGGAGGACGAAGAAAATAACAAGAGCGATGAAATGTCTAACAGCGGGAGGTCAAGATCAATGAAAATGACCACATAAAAAGGAAGGAATAACACAACAAAGTAATTTTTCACGTATGTATTAAGTATTATTTCCAAATTTGTTTATGAAAAATTATTAAAAAATGAACTGAACACAAACTGAGAATTTAAAGAAAATGTATGTATCTTTTGAAACACTAGGTAATCCAAGGAATATCTCAAAATACTATTAGAATCTCAGATGAACAATTATTAAAATAGGTCTAATTATTCTATAAAAATTACGCAAGTTCAAATTGATAATTATGATCGAACTGTCAGTTTAATCAGTCGATGAGCACCGGTTAAATTTTGCCATGATTAAAGGCAGCTTGACTTTTCTGCATACGAATTTTAGCTTAATCGGGGTTTAACCAGTTAACAGTTCCGTTAAATTAACTAATTTAATCAAGGCAAATGTCATTTTTTAATCAAACAGCGCCGTTAAGCTTTGATTAACTTTGTGCATTCGGCCTTTCATATTCGTTACCTACAGTTGTATGGTCTTTGGTGCAAAGTGATTTAATGTCATCCGGTTTACGTTTACTCACCGTCCAAAAGTCATTGGCAGTTTTAATATCGTAAAAACTCAGAGTAGATTCTCCGTAACCAGAAAACTTTGTTTTAGTAAAAGCATCAGTCAAAGATTTACCAAATTCGTGCAATGCAGGCGTCGTCATAATAAAAGAAACTGAAAGTGGAAAAATAATTAAATATCGTTTGCTGAAATGATGAGAGTAACTTACTGACTGATATTACTATAATAAATACTGCCAGTATAACAATTTCTCGAACTGTAGCATTAACCACCGCCTGTTCACTACTGTCCGGAAGCATCTCGCTGCTCGTTAATATGTCTAAAGGGATGTGTAATGTTAGTTTATGTTTGAAATATTGAATCAATGGATTTACGTCTGCAACGAAGGTGTCTTCGGAGGGCATCGCATCTCCTCCCTTCTGGGGTCTTCTTTTTGATTTCTTTCATTCTATTTGATTTGTAAATATCAACAGTTTTATTCTAAAGTAGAATTGACACACTGGAAGTCATAAATGTGACACAATATCTACTTATTACGGAAAAAAAAACAAGTTGTGCTTGAACAATGCCTCTAGATTTGGAAAATAGTCACTGTAGATAAAACTACTTGCTTATTATCCGAATAGGAATGTACAAAATGCAAGGCAATAACTTATTGTAGAGCCAGTTGTAGCACGATAGTTCAACCTCAGTTCAGTTGACTGATTGAAATTCGAATTACCATGGTTCAGCCGGCCCTGAAACTTTTTGATGATGTACTGAGCAAGTTAGACCATAACGTTTTATTCGTGTATTAGCCACTGGGATTACCTACTTTGAATTATTCTCAGAAGTTATTAGCGCCACTCACTTAGGGGGTGGTAAAATATCTGACTCTCTAACGAAAGGTCTAGGCGGAAGAAGTGGTTTTCCATAAGCCTTTCCTGATGTTAATAATAACATATGTTCCTACCTACCATCTTGTAGGACTAGTGTAAAAATATTATTCTTGGTAGAGGATATATATTTTAAAGACACGGTACAATCGACAGCTGGTCCAACTAGAAGATGGTAGGGACTTAGGGAGGGCCATGTGATGGTGAAAACATCAGACATTCCGCTAATTAATTTAAAACGCGTAAGTAACTGATGAACTGGTAACAGTGGCGTAACTAGGTAGGTGCCAAAGGTGCCGCGGCACCGCGCTCTGAAGGCGGGAGGGCGCGCCGGAGGCGCTGAAGCACCGAGGGCACTAAGTCGGGATGGGCAGTACGGGGTGTACCGTATAGGCCAGTCATAAAAGAAAAGAACGGCAGTTAAATTCTAATACTTTGCTAAAGTCGAATATAGGGTGCACTGAAATATAATTAGAACTGAATTTACGCTCCTTTAGGATGAACCGAACATTGTTAAAAAATGGAAAAAAATTACCAAAGTCTTCTTGTTAGATCCAAGGGATTTCAACGCATTTTTGTGTGGCAGATCAGTACTTTTATTAGCCAGTTTTGACTCCACCATCAGTAAGATCTTGTCGGGAACTACCATATTGCCTTTGTAGGTACCCAAAAACACTTGTACCGCGCTATGTTAAGTGCCTCAATATGAATGGCGACTATGTTGAAAAACAGCCTAAGAGTGTATATAATAACAGTTGTTTCTTACACTTTCTTAATTTTTTATTTCAAAACGTATGTTACTTTCTGGATAGCCCTTGTAGAACAAAGTTACAGCGGTAGGAAAAGGCTGCAGATTTAAACTAATAATAATAATAATACTTTATTTGTGATCTATACAATAGTCTGTATTAGTGTGACCAGCATTTGTACCCCTATTCTAAGACGCAATCATTTCTACGACTTGTACTCTATGCCATAGCTAAATGTGACGCGAAAATTGAAAACATTATCTTGAACATTATAAATAAATGTATTTCTATTCTTCATTGAGTGACAGATTTCGTTATTCAAAGCATCTGTCTAAAATTCGAAAGGGCGCAGTGCTTTTAAAATTTTGTGTAAAGTTTCTCTCAAAAATGTACAGTGTTTTATTAATTAGACCTCAATGGTAAGTGATAAGGTCCCAAAATCTGGTACGGCGCCAAAACCTGATCCGGCACCGCTTCGAAAAATACCTTGTTACGCCACTGACTGGTAATGGCTAATCTGTCATCGACTTGGTTTTTACCAAAGTCATGAGACTTCTTGCGAGTTTTAGTAGCTGTAATCGTATGGTAATCGTTGAGTGTACTAATTATCACTCAGAGTAATTTTTATTTAAAGGCCGCCTGGCAAACATTCAAAATCTACGCTGTACCTTACCTTGTATAATGCAAGAAAAATCATTTTCCGAAATATTGGGCTTAGGTACCTTCTTGCATCATTTTCGAGATATTCACAATTAAATTTTTACATCGCCAGTAAATGTGTCTCGTCTAGACGATATTTGCTCTATTTGTGAGTACTTTCCTCCGACAAACCGTTTTCCAGTTATTCATTAATTGTTATAAGTTTTGATAAAACGTCCCCCTCCCCAAACCCTGTTTTGATAAGAGGTAAGTTAATTACAATACTATTAAAGATACAATCCATTTCTAACCCCCCCCCCCCGCGTTTATACTTCTCACTTACTAACCTGCGAGTACTTGCGATCAAAAATAAGTTGCGAGTCGACTTTGGAATTTTGGTTTACATGGAAAATACGGTGACTAGATAGCAACTCATTTTGAATCGCCCATTAGTAAAAAAACTACTTTGCATCGTTCTCGCAAGTTCAAATATCGCTGACAGTGCAGTAAATGCAATTTATATTCAGACATCCTTACTAGATAACTGTTACGATATGTACTTCGAGCTTTATTTAGACATGTAATAATCTCGAGTAATTATTTCAGTAATGCCTATGAACTGATAAGTTAAAGGATCACATCTTGACCCTAGTTGGATGAGGTACTTAAAGTATTAGGTAAGTGATTAGTTATCCAATAATTTTCTATGTAAATGGAAATTTACCCAATTATATCTCAACTAGATAGATATGTGGTGTTGGAAGTCTTTTCATAAGCATACTTGCCTACTCTATAGGACCGGAAGTTCAAGAAAAAAAGGCGCACTGTCAAATATCAAAGCAGAAAAGGTTTTGACCTGCTTTTCCCATCAGTGCACATTAATGAATTAAAGATTGATTATACCGTTTACTTCTGTTATCGACAGTTATACTAGGTACACTTAGCGATAGAAAAATTTCTTAAACTCATTTATCTAGTCACCTGCAAACTTAGGCTATGATTCTAGAAAGAAAGGTCAACGTTAAATTACCTAATTATCTACATTTCATTTCTTGCGAGAGGCGAGGTCGGCTGTGAGCATTGATAATACTTACTTTCAAACCGATATAAGTACAAATCATTCGTGTTCAGTTTAGTTGCATAGAAAATGTCGACGCTTCATATTGGAGATGTTGTGCCCAACTTCAAGGCCAGTACCACAAAGGGAACGATCCAATTTTATGACTGGCAAGACAAATCGTAAGGATCAATTTGCATATTTCATATACAGTAGTTAATGATGGCCTTCAATTTCAGGTGGGTACTGTTATTTTCCCATCCAGCTGATTTCACCCCAGTGTGCACCACTGAGCTTGGAAGAATAGCTGTACATAATCCTCACTTCCAAAAACGGAATGTGAAACTGCTGGCCCATAGCTGCGATGTACTCAAAAGCCATGTGGATTGGGTTAACGATATTAAGTCGTATTGTCTTGATATTCCCGGCGAATTTCCTTATCCCATTATAGCTGATGAAACAAGAGAGCTCGCCTATATGTTAAATATGGTTGATAAGCAGCATTTTGATGACAAAAACCGGCAATTGACAGTGCGCGCACTGTATGTGATTGATCCTAATCATGTGCTCAGATTATCAATGCACTACCCCAATAATATTGGGCGCAATGTTGAGTAAGTCTAAAATACCTAGCTAACTGCAATTATATTCAAATTTTCTTTTTAGTGAAATGCTTCGCGTTATCGATGCTTTACAATTGGTGGATAAAATTCCGCAAGTTGCTACCCCAGCAAACTGGGTCGTAAGTCTGATGTCTCATTTAAAATTTAGATTTGTTTAATTTGTTTGTTTAGCCTGGTGAGAAAGTGATGATTTTGCCAACTGTCAGTGACGTGGAAGCCGATACCTTGTTCCCTGGCGGTGTCGATAGAGTCTCTATGCCTTCGGGAATATCTTATGTCCGCACAACAACTCATTATAAGATGTAATTTATGCAGAGAGATATATAATTATAGCGATTGTTCATATATTACCGTCACCTCTATTCCGTCACGTACCATCTCTTGATTACTGCGAGATGTAACTATATCTCCATATAAGCCTCCTAATTTTATATTCAAAGATATAAGCATGGAATAATAATATTCAATGATATACGTAAATTAATACATGCAATAGCTTTACGTTCAGTTGATTAAGAAACTAGGTCAAAGTCGAGGTCAAAGTCTTACCTACCAGAATTAACAAGCGAACCAGTAATTTACTAATCGTTTACAAAAGGTATGTTTTCCATATTAATATTTATTTTCGGGATAATAACGTGTGTATTTAAAAAAAGTTGAAGTATTTAAGTTTTTTTAGTTAGATCCATGAATTAACATATCGTTTTTCCTTTTTCTTGATAAATAACAGCCGTTGTAATGAGAGTAACAAAACCTCAGAGCAAGATTTCTTGCTCTGAGAGAAAAACGATCAGCACCGTGAGACAGTATTTTTATGGTACTTAAAAATATGCCAAATATCCAAATCCATCTATTATGATAATAAGAAAAATAAACCGATACAACGGAATATGTAAAATAGTATAAAAAGGACCTAACTATGACTCGCGTCTGTTTTCTGAAGACAAAATCAGCATCAGCAACCACAAATTATATGGAAACGACACCAAGAACGTCAAAATCCTTCAAGTATGGGATTTCCAAATTTTGAACAAATTATTGAACGATTAACGGCCTATTTACACACTAGAAACTGTTTTAACTTTAATATTACATTTCTAGCGTGCAGTGCACTTCCAAATTAGCTGGAATCGACATCCGAAACATCACGCATGGTTAAAACTATCAAATTCAAAATTTAACCATTATTTTGAAAATATTCCAAATTTGGGGCCTAAGGGTCAGATATACAACTTTTTTAATGCCGCCATTGGCACCAGCGACCCTAAATCATTCAAAAAGGACCCCTAGAACGCCAAAATTCGTCATTTTTACAGGTTTAAAACCTTGAACACCCTTTTGATCAAAAGTGTTCAAATTTTGAACCCACACGAAAATTTCGATGGGTGCTGCGGGCCAAAAGTTTTATTTGGACCTAATGAACACGTATACCGAATTTCATGCTTTTGTCACAAAAATAGCGAAAAAATTTGTACCGCCTACGCTATAAAGGATACGAAGATGGTCACATTAGGTACAAACTGCGCAATGAAAGAGTTATATTATAGCAAAAAAAGAAAATTCCGAAATTTGCCGATTTCGTTTTTATTTTTTCTGGTACCTAATTTACAGAAAAAATCATTACCGAAAAATTTAGCTAAAAAAACAGCTATACTTAATGGAGAAAATATGCAAAATTGGGAAGGATAGAAATATACCTAGAAATGTGTGTTGTTGGTGGTCTAACCATTGCGATAGCATTGAAATGTAAATTACGAGGCGAACCGTTGTGTTATTTCCAAGTCACAAGTGCCTATAATAGCCAAACAGCCAATCATCTTTATTGTCAAATGTTTTGCTTAGAAATACAACGAGTTAATTTGCCACGTAACCTTATTTGGGTAGAAAATTGTCGAGAAATATTTCTTCTATATAGGAAAACCTTTGAAGGAAATTTGAAAAAGACGATAAAATGTAATCAGGCTATTTTTAAGTACGCGAGATATTCGGCATGATTATATCCTGATCATGCAACAAATTTTGATCGTGGTAAAATGTTGATGTTTGCAAATAATCCTTGAAATATGGACAGTAATGATAATTATTTTTCTATATGAAGAGTAATCCTCTGCTGTTGCCGTGCACACTGTGCCGTCGCCTCAGAAAAGTGTACCCTGCAATGCAGGCAACCTTTCGTACAGCACAGTCGTACTGTTTGAGGTTATTGCAAAAGAAAAGAGAATAAAATACAATACACAGACCACAATCACAATGCAATGAAATCATCAAATACAAGAAGTGATTCAGTTTATTGTTTGTTTAGTGTTTTTTTAGACAAGTGCGTGTAGAAATTCATTCTTTTATCCTATTTATATAATGTGGAAATGTCATAAATGTGGAAAACCAGTATATTTTGGTAAGGAACCCTTCTTGTCTAACATGAATATTTCCAAGGATTGTTACTAAATTAACACAGTCCTTATATGCAAACTACATTACATCTTCCATTATCTTTTTGTGACATCCTGTTTTTCTTGTATTTGCAGCGGAAAGGAAACAATCGTTAGGTTATGACTGGCATCCAGAATGTTTACGCTGTGAAGAATGTGGGAAAAGGCTAAATCCTGGTCAGCACGCTGAACATAAAGGAGTACCTTATTGTCACGTGCCTTGTTACGGTGCTTTATTCGGTCCTCAATTATTTGGTCACGGTACTAGAGTTGAATCTCACAAGAGTTTTGGACAACAAAGAGAGACCTTTAAGGTTGGAAATGGGCCTACAATACCAAGATCACATGTTGAAGACAAGTTAAAGGTATAATTTCACGGCTAATTTAATATGGATTTTGATATTGTTATTGAAAACTACCTAGACATCCTTGTAAAGTCATGTAATAATCTACAAGTAGGTAGGTAAGCAATTTGTTAAAGTAAGTCATATCATTGAATTTATAACTATCAAATTCAATGGTCATATGATTATTAAGTACATGATTTTTTAACAATTCTTTATTTTACCTCATCAAGGTTTCCTGTAGGTATATGTTAATATGGAATAATTACTTCATAGGCAAATTGAAAACTATCCTCATTTTGATGAATGATGAAATTGAAATAGTCAATTAAGTAAGGTAAAAGAAGGTGTAACCAATTTTTCTTGCAATTTTCATTCAAATTTTAGTATCGCTGGGGAGAAATGATATCATTGTATTTTACATATAGATATAACATTGTATTTATAACGTTTTGTAATGAATCTATCTCAGTGTTTGTCCGTCTATGTGTCTGAAGCCGAAACTCATAACTCATGAAGTACCTACACCACGAACTTATAAATTAAGATGGACTCAAACAGTTGCATACAGATAGAAATGGCCCTAGCATGGGCGCCGCCATGATGTGCACATTTTAGTTATTTTCTAGGGGAATTTTCCTAGTGCTCAAGTTTTGAGACTATTGCAGCCTTCGAAAATGACATGTGTCACAGTAATTTATTTAGAAAACATAAGGTTAATGTTGGATTAATGCTTGTTTATTAGTTGATTTGAATTTCGCGCCAAGGGAGTGCACATCATGGCGGCCCCCATGTAGGTGTCATTTGTTAATTCAGCATTAGCAGTCCATCTTAATTTATAAGTTCGTGACCTACACAGATGAGTTCATTGTAATGAACTTACCAATTAGTCATAAGCTAATACCGAATTTAACTAAATGTAATTCTAAATCTAATGCCAAGAAAGCCAAGTGAGTTTACACCACAGAGTCAACTCCCAGCAGCAGGATCGGATGAATAGGTATTTTGGCAAAAATTCGTATGCCCTTCTGGGACAGGCTCCTAGTCTAGGGATTGACCATTTGGTAATTTTGGTGTGCAACCATCAGTAACTTTTTTGTAATTTGTAGCGTTAGGGTTGTAAGTAAATCCGTAAATTCCTAAACCCAAGCAAACTTACTCTTGTAACTCAAACCCAATATGTTACCAACACTTGGAATTGTTGACTGATAATATTTATTGTAAGAGTTACGTGCTATTTATATATCACATATTTTCTTTCTTAAGCTATGTTAATTACGTTAGTATACAGGCAATGCTGAATTGGTTTTACCTCGGGTTTTACTATCGTTTACAGTCGAGTTTACAGTTTACTTTGTAGTATACACATTTTCTTGTTCTTAAACATTATACTTCCTTACTTTTGGAGGGCACTTTAAATCTGTTCTAAATTAACATCTTGGCCCGCCAGCAGGAAAGGCGGTCATTGTGAGTCTGTTCTAAGATGAACAAATTTCATTAATTTTTTTCTTAATTCTACTAATTTTTTGGTCAGATTGCTTACCAGATTTCTAGTGAATGTATTATTATTTTTGCGGTTCTTCTGGTCAATGCTTCTTTTAATGGAGTTTATTAAGAGTTCAAAATGTTTAATTTTTTGGATGGTTTCTAGAACATTTTGTTTCCTAGAAATTTTCATTTTCCAGAAAATTTGTCCAATAGGTATTCTCGCACGATTAGGGCGTTGTGCGCGGGTGCACAATCCTGTTGAAACCAACAGTTTCCAACTTTTATTTGCGTTCCATACATAGTTGTATTCATAGTAAAAACTATTCAATACAGTAAGTATGTACTTTTTGGGGGGCCATGTAAAAATAAAGTCGATGATGATTTCTCCTAAACGAAATGTTGTATTGAAAATCCCTCAAGGGCGATTTGTAAAGCTCAAATAGTAGCAATGGAAAAGTGTTCTGTTTTTTTTTTGTAGTATTCGAATAACATCAGAAAAACCAAGATCAGCAAATTTCAGTTTTTCTGGCATATCTTCGGAAGTAATTGGAATTTTCTGGTTTTCTTTACTTACAGGATGATAATTACTCTTTCACTGCGCAACTTTTCCCTAATTTCACCATCTTCGTATCTTCTATAGTTTCTGAGATCGCCGTGATAAACATCTTTATCTTGGACACAGTCTATATTTTCTCAAATAAGGTAAGTGCCCTCCTAAAAGTTCCAAAATGTTGTTTTCTTTCCTAATTTTTTCTCTATGATTACTTACAATGTGTAAAAGGGTAGAACCCAGGATAGAATTAACGGTATCTAAAATTCCAATCTCTAGATGGGTTCAGCGGGCGAAAAAATTTTGATTTTGACGACATTTTGATTATGACGAAATTTCTTATTTGTTGACTTGCTGATATTTGATCAGAAAAAAAATTTCCTTCACTTATCAAAGTTAGGATGTATTAGCTCGCTTATTAGTTAGGCCTTCTTTTTTCTTTTCATCCACCCAATGTGTTGAAACCTATTGAAACTTTTCATTAGAACACCATGAAGGATAAATGTTTTTTTGCACTCCTTCGTTCTAAATCGCGTTTTCCCAATAAAACACGAACGTCTGGAACGTCAAGTTTACAATTGACTATCTACTTTCGCGCACTAGTGCCTAAAAATTCAACGAAATTATCTATTTAGTGCGGATCATAAACTAATAAGTAGTATGATGGAAGAGTAAAAAAGAAAATATAAATACACTTTACATCATTCCCTATAGTACAGGGGCAAAAATAAGCTTAAATCAGAAGTATTGAACATTAAATTGACATTTTAAATTTCTAGATTTCTACTTTATCGGCATAGAGGACTTAATTTTTTCAAAAGAATTATAATGACGCAAAAATCTCGCGAAAAGGATTTGAATTTATATAAATTCGATTTAACTAATCCGTGCAAAAAATAGAATACATTTTACGTGCGTGAACAGTGTTTGCTTGATTCGCGCGACATGCGTCGCTCGTGCGCGTTGCGCACTCGCGCCGTCAAACTTCGCGCTCATCTGCAAAATAACTGTTCCCGCACTAATAATGTAAATAACTATTCTCTCGTGCGATATTTAATATTGCAACTGTCTCTCTCTCCATGTGATAGAAGCGGACAGAGATAATAATTTTCATTAAGTGTACCCTTGACTTAATTTTTTAGGCAGCCCATTTGCAATGTGTTTGTTTACGTATCAAGTTTGCTAAAAAATGTATTTCACTCGGTAAACAGATAGACGAACGTTGGCCTTATGTGGGATCTTGTCAAATATAATTTTTATGTGACTTTACGATCTATCTGATCGGATATTCAAACTTCCTGCTTAACCGGAAGTCGATTCGACTTTTGTTTTTCAAATGCAATGCCTATGATTTTTTTATGATATTTAAAGAGAGCGATCAATTTTCTGTATAAAATATGCATATGGTTGATATACCGGGTGGTGCCTAGCGCGACGCAGCATAGGGATTTCAATTGTAATTTCTTTATAGTCAATTACTAGCTCCCCTAATTATTTTAGAGCAAAAGTCTAAATACGATTTTTTTAGAGGAAAAAATACTGCATGTGTTCATACTATTAATTATAATTTTCCGTTTTTCAAAACCGTAGAAATCGACAAAATAAAAAGCTTCATTTTACAATAAATCAAATATGCCTTGGAATTTCCTAAAAAAAACAGCGATCACGTTTCATTATTTGCCTTTGACGTATATGAAATTTATACTTGTTTGTAAATTAGTTAAAGAACTGCAAGTGCAATAACGTTCAAAATGTCCGTCAAAACCATCAGGAAAACGGCAATACATTCAACGTTTTGGCTGCATCAGTATAGCGGAAAATCCGAATATAAGTTTCTTCAAATCAGTTTTTTTTCTTCGATTATGTAGGTACTCTGGTTCGGAAAATGATAAACAAATAGTATGTGATGCAGATGCAGCATACATTTTCTAAAAAAACATTATCCTAAGATGCCTCTTATTGCATCGGTTAGTTGAAACAGAATTAAATATGAAAATCGTTCGACGTCAAGCAACGATAACTTAGATACAATGCGCTTGTAGTTTGTTAAAAGATTCCACAGCATCACTGATTTATAAAAATGTAATTTTTTATTTTGTCAATTTCTACGGTTTTGTAAAATGGAAAATTATAACTAATAGTATGAACACATGCAGTATTTTTTTCTCAAAAAAAAACGTATTTAGACTTTTGCTCCAAAATAATTTGGGGAGCTAGTAATTGACTATAAAGAAATTACCATTGAAATCCCTATGCTGCGTTGCGCTAGGCACCACCCTGTATAAAAAAAGTGGAAAAATTCGTGATTCAATATTTAGAAAATTTATTAAATCTAGCATGCCGTGTGCCATATCATACACAAAAGACGTACAATAACTTGTTCAATGTTTCGTTTTTAAGATTTACTTTTGATCTCCCCGTGTAATGCTACAGACACCGTGCATCCTGACAGCACACGGCATGCTAGATTTCATAAATTTTCTAAATATTGAATCAAGAATTTCTTTTTTTTTTGTATATCAAACATGCATATTTTATGTTGTCATACAGTAAGTTGATTGCTCTTTTCAAATATCGTAAAAAAATATATGCATTGCATTTGAAAAACAAAAGTTGCATCGATTTCCGGTGACACCGGAAGTGAGGTAGTATGTAACTGCTCGCGCAATTAGGTGCGAAAAAAACATCGCGAGTAGCGATATACTAAAATTTTCTCTCTGAAACAAAATACGTGCGTACCCTTTTAAAGTTGAACCACAGCATATCCAGAATGTTCAATCTCGTCTGCTCAAATCCCCAAACCCCGAATACGCGGTACCTTTCTTCGCTTATGACGAAAGTTAAAAATCCAGACACATTTTATTGAAAAATACACACATAGTTATCGCCTCATATATTTCTCGTCGTCCTTTGTTTCTGTTCGCTATAAAGCGGTACATGTGTAAATCTTCCTATGCTTGCCAAAATATAAATTCAATAAATGGTCTAAAGTGACCACCCGTTACAATACTTACTACAATACTGCCCACAGAAGGTGCTAACGAGAATCTAGGGAAAATGAAATCGAAACATGTAATTTTCAGTTTTTCGATGATATTTTCAACTACTGTTTATATCATATGTTTTTCCTGTATGTAGATTTAAGAAATCTTGTCCCGATCATTTTTAATATCCCCTGTAATCTGTTTCTTTTAGAACTACAATCAGTACTTTGACGGAAAAAGTGGAGAAATACGTAGTAGAGAAGTGAATGGACGTCTTATATTGGAAGGTGCTTTAAGAGTCCATTGGGGCATTCAAGGTGTTATACATTTAAAGGAAGACGATGATCAACGAACGGTGGTAACAGTAAGGAAACGTAACTCCTGCCGCCTACAGTCAAATGCAGATTTTGATTCAGATGATGATCTTACTGGTATATCAAGAGATAGTAGCTTTAACGATTTCTCAGTTACATCTACAAACTCAAATTTAGATTTAGATATTTCGATAAGTAGTTTAAATTTAGACAATATTAGTTTATCAGATACAGGCATAGAGTCTGGTGGGGAGACATCTGAGACAAATACCGTCGAGACTAGCCCAGTTTCGCCTCAACACGATATTCTGATAAAAAGTTCAACACTTCCGCCTAAATTAGATTTAAAATCAATGGAATGGGACGAATTAGACGATCTACTGCAAATAGAACGTAAAGTTGACAATTCCTGTAAATTATATCAAACTATGCCTATTCCATTGCCTTCCCAACATTCTGAATCGGCTTCAACTAATAACTGCGAGAATGGAATCGATACAACTAACAGTGAAGCAAAAAGTGAATGCGATGGTGGTTCAAACGATGCACATAACATAGATTCTTGCGACAATAATTGGATTGAGAAGAGTAACCATTTGAATCGCTCAATGTCTGGCCCAGACTGTTTGGAACGAATGCGACAGACGAAATCGCCAGAGTTCGATCAAATTTCAATTAATAGTACAAATACGGATATATCAAATTTTACATGTCAAGATGACGTTGTGATTCGAAGGCCGCCTAAAACCGGTTCTACCGCCATAAAACGGAGGCCCGGTAAACGCTTGTCCAGAACTAAATTGAAAAGAAGGTGCTCTATTAATGGCCATTTTTACAATCGAGAAACAAGCTTCTTTACGCCCCCTCACGGTAGCCAAATGAGCGTTTGGATTACTTCACTTGTTAGCACTCAAGATGTTATTAATTTAATATTAGAAAAGTATAAAGTCGAGAGTGATCCCGTCAATTTTGCGTTATTTATTGTTCACGATAATGGAGGTAAGTTACTCAACTAATTTTATAGGATGATGCAACCAAAATAATAAAATCCACTGTAGAATGTGTAAAAATTACGAATTCTACAGAGGATTTTAGGGTTATGGAGAAGGTTGAGATCAATTTTCAATGTAGCTAAATTTTATTCCCGAAATAGCCCTAGAGCTATAAGTACATATGGACCAAACTTCTCTCATATTTATTGAAGACAAGTTTGTTTTATCTACCCAGTTGTTGATTGGCTAGCAGTTATTAAGTGTTTGTACATTAAATATTATAACAAATATAACTTATTCAAAATTGGAATTGAACATGATACATAACTCATATGTGGTAGGTATTTTCTTAAGTATCAAGGAGGAAATCAAAAACACCAAATCTTCACCACATTAAATTTAATAAGTTGACATATACTACTGTGTTTTCATGTTTTAAGTGATTTTGCGATCATTTCACTCTTCAAGTTGATATGTTCACGTGCACATTTCTGACCAGCAACTTAGGGTTCGATTCATAATATTCTAATGCAGATATAGGCAATATCGCTTCCATACTTATAGATTTATGTAATATTGTTGATGCTACGTTACTATCTATGTAATACTTACATAGACAAATGCCGCTATAATTAACTGTGAGAATAATTTTTCACTTATAATTGCACAAGAGGTTTGTATTTTTCCTAGTAAATTTGCGTTGTTTTGGTCATGAAAATCTGTTGCCTAGCAATTAGACGAGAAAAACTGCCAACTAATAAAAATGCGACACCAAAGGCTATGTTTCAAGTCAAATTGCTAAAGGAAACAGATTTAAATTTCAACAACACAAATTTACTCGGTTTTAATACAAACGTCGAGTGTAATTCGGTTGGTCAATTTAACGAAAAACATATTCACCAAATCAATTAATTACTGACAAATCAAGTCTTCATATGAGAATGGATAATTTGATAATTGATTAGAAAATGAATAAGTAAAAGAGTAACTTTTGCTCTGTCAAAGTGACAATTGCACTGCGGCTTATGCGATTTCTTATACATGAGTTAAATTGTCTCAAAAAATAATTTTAGAACAAAGACGGCTGAAAGATGATGACTATCCACTGTTAGAACGTGTACTTCAAGGACCCCATGAAGATGTAGTTCGATTATTCTTGATGGATGGTCACAGCACTCCAGAAGTGAGTAATGAAGTTGCTCAGTTTTTAAATTTCTCGCTAGCTGAAATGAGAGCAATTCTTAATCAATATTATGTGCAAGAGGAACGTGAAATAGCTCGAATACAAGACAAGTACGTTAAACATATTTTCTTTGATTTGTTTTAATTGTGTTAACTTTGTAGGTGGTTTGAAATGAAACGAAGAATTAAAATACGAATGGAGGAACTCAAAGTGCGGCTGTAACTTTTTTTAACCATTTGATTGGTTTTGTATTTACGCACATCACAGAATGTTTGTTGTGTGTCACTTTTATTATATTTTTAATTTTACGTGTATTTAACTGTTAAAGGTCTTGTTTATTATGCCGCTTTGATAATTTTTAAAACAAAATGCTGATTAATAAAAAGTAACAACACTAAGTCCGCAGGCATAAATGACTTTCTACCGAATTATAATAGAAAAATAAGAAAAAGCATAGGCTCCAAAATAGAAGTTAGAATACTCAATTTGGGCTTTTGACATTCTAAGTGTTTGTTCCGAATCTGGTTTTATGTTCACCCGTACTTAGTCCACATTTTTAGTCCTCTTGTTACTCGTCCGTCTCTTCCAACCGCACCCAAGTTCACACTTGCTTGCAGATGTTGCTGGACGAATCTGATTTGATGTTGCAGGTGCTCTAAAAGGAGGAGCCGCCGCCTAACCGTCTCTCCAAGAATGCAACTATGCTGACGCCCACTCATTCCTTAGTTAAGTGGAAAGGTTACTCTCAGTTTTAAGTAAAAATGTTACCCTCAGAGTCTGATGTTGCACATGGAGAAGCAATGGAGGCAGATCCAAGAATTGTGCGTGTAGGGGTGATCTGCATATGTCTAAACATCCGCAATTTTGATTTGATTTGTGCAGTTCGCGGAATTTCACTCTTTCCATTATTATTTTATTCTTCTGTATACAGGGTGTCTTAAATTGAGTAGGATAAGATGGCTATCTTTGCCATTATTATATCATTGATTATATTTACGGATTCGGTTAAATTGGTAAAGTTGTGTAGTTTTGGATGCTGATGGATATTCCAATGCGATATTTTGAAAAAAATAATTTGTTTCGTAGATAATTGGAAAAAAGTGAAAATCGCCATTTTTAAAAAGTTCAAATATTTTAATCCTACAGTGGTCGCGTGCGGACCTCGCTCCACACCATTGATTTTTTTGTAATTACGCGACTATTTAGACCCCCACCGCTCTCATGCTCTTGTTACCTTCTGACAATGCTCTTATGAAGAATCAGTGCTAATAGTCCGCTCCATAAGTGTACACCTTATTTCTAAAAATGAGCCTGGGGCTAACGTTACGATTAACGGGGAACATTACCGAACCATGATCAGTAAATATTTGTTTCACAATATTGATGACAGGAGATGTGGATGCAACAGGATCGCGCTACGTGCCGTACAGCCAACGAAACTATCGACTTATTCAAAACAATATTTGGTGATAAGTTAATTGCAAGACCTGTCAAGTGCCCGCCCAGGTCCTGCGTTTTGACGCCTCTTATGGGGCTAGGTAAAGTCATTAGTGTATGTATGCTAACAAACCAGCTGCACGCCTCGGAAGCCAACATTGTTCGTGTGATTAATCATAACGCTACCAATGCTCAAATTGGACTGACGGAATGGGTTTCGTAAGGGACAGCCGCGGTGACTATATGCTTCAAATAATTTTTAAACATTAATGTCATATTGATCTTTCCAATAAAGACAGATTTTTTATCAAAAGATGTTTTTTGTATTATTTATTCAAGTTTAAAATTCTATGGGCTTTAAAAAAACACCCTTTATATAGTGTAAATAATAGAATTACACTATGCTAGTAGGTGAACATTGCAGAACCCCACGGAAAACTTTTTTCGATATCTTGTGTAGGTATTTTCACCTATGATCGACCGTTTTCAGATTTATGAGACCTTCTCTTTTTGTTGGGTTAGTTCAATGGCGCCAATGATTCCACATTTCATAAATTGACTTGATATGATAATTATCATTCTAATATGCAACAATTAAATGTTGTCGGCTGTTTTTTCTTCTTTTTTTTCCAGCCTATTTTCTGGGTGTCGGACTATCGGTGAACAGTGAACTATCATTTTCAAAGTGTATTCTTGCAATGTAATTATTATTTCGACTAAATTTGTGGACTGTCAGAATCTTCATAATAATAATATTATAAACAAACTTTTGACAGAGACTTGTTATACTTAGACCGCGCATACAATGCGACTCGCTTATAAAAGAGTGTTGCCAACATGTTTAGGCAACACATCATACACGTAAAGGCAAAGCACGAACCAGTTTACTAAGATCCTACATATAACCAGTCGAAATAACTAGAATCATTGCATAAAAGTTTTATTCAATGGTAAAATGAAATGTGCCTATAGACATAAAAATGTTTATTGGCTTTTAAACAATACTAATTTGTTGTATAAATGTCTAACTCTCACATCTACTTCGTTTATTTTCTTATTTTCGTAATGAATACGTATTGCAAAGAATACCTTCTGCAGCCTGCAGGACATGATTATGATAGGTGTATACTGTATATGATGATGATATGATCTTGAAGTGCCAAACAAATTACATCCGTGGAGATTTCTCAGATTTCTGCGCGACGTAGGTACAACAAAGACGCCGAATAAACAAATTCATATCTCTGTTAGACTATCGCAAAGATTGTTTCTCAAAATATTCTTGTGCTTTTCTGCTGTTTCCATTCCATTCTACATAAGTATAATAGTAGTAACAAGTCTCTGACTTTTGATCGTTTCAGTGTTTTTTGCTGCTTTATTCTCACTTATTTTACGCCCCTGCATGGTATGCAACTTGTACAACAAGAACTACTGCGACTTATTGTGGCGACACTGGAACGATTTAGGGTGGCCACCATTGGAACTGACCTCATATCGTCTGCTGCTCAGTTCGTCAGCTGTTGATCGCATATTTTGGTGTTACAATTCAACATCCCTTATCCCTTCATCATTAATATTAATCGGTAAAACTTTCACAAAAGTTAGACCCTCTACAAACCAATTGTAATTATAATGAATCGTTCATCCACTCTTCTTCGTACCGTTCTTCTAGGACAAGGTTAGTTTTCTTGTCTTCTGCTACAATTTTCAACTGTTTAACACCAAAATAGTAATTAAAATATGCGCAGCTACTTAATTCAATGGGTTTTATAATGTAACTTTGCTAACTGCATGATAACTGATAATATGAACGTGATTACATAACCATTTCTTACAGCTCCAAGGAGAACGAAAGCTTTTGCAGGCGTAATAAAAGGGTCGATGAATGATCTACCTCAACCAAGTGGAAATTTTCAAATACACTACGCGGCTAAGCAAAGGAGATATATGGGGGAGTTGATCGCAGGAGCAGCATTCCTTACATTTACGATTGGATTTGGATACGTTAATAATTGCTTCATTTGGGATTTAACTCCTGCCAGACCTGCCGATTCCAACGACTATTCGAGCTAGATTTGTTTTAAGTTAGTAGTTTTTTTTGTAGATATAAATTATATGTAACTTACAGTAAAACTTAATTGTCAGTATAGTTCTGCTCTTTTAGTTCGCACATCCCTATTGTGAAACAATGGAATTTATTTGAAATAAAATCCTATTGAGTAATCTATTGTTACTAACTTGATTGGAAGTATAGGTACCTATATACAATTGTATACCTACCCATCATTGAACTAAAAAGGCATTATCACAGTTGAAAATTGCTTTGCAGGCAAATTTCGCAACTATTTTAATCTAAAAAGATCTATATAATACCACATGTTTACTTTTAGGGGCTTTTACTTGTAACTTGACCCTATACTTCAAAAGTATATAAAGGGAATAGGTAACTAGTTTGGTGGTGGAGTAAGGTGGGAGTAGGGTATGTTTTTCGTGGTTTCGAGACTCCTGCAAACAGAGAAGGGACATTTCAAAGCTTCTGAAGGCTGTTGAATATCTTAATACTCAAATGTCATTTTTTGTAATTGAAAACATTTTTGAATTGCATCGTGGTTTTTGCATGGAGTAGGTAGCTTAAAGATCAAATCTGTCATCTAAGACAAGACAAGAAACCTACGTACATATTTAATTACTCAATGCTCGTAGCAAGAAACACACACAGGTTAAATTGTGGTCGAGACAGCGCCGTATTCAGTCATGGAGTGAATAAACGCGAAAGTGTGTGAACTTATTGCGACCATTCAATGCCTATTACCATTCTATATCGAGATCGTCCTGTTCTGTGGGACTGCCGTTTGAAGGAGTATAAAAAGATAGGAATAAGAAACATTGACGCTTTACACAAGAAATGGTATAGATTCAAAGCTAGTGGAAAGGAAAATTAAGAACCTATAGTGTGCCATGTTTTACGCGAGATAAAGAAGGAGAGGGATTCGAGTAAGTCTGTGGCGCGGGAAGTGATGATGTCTACAAGAGTATGGTTCTGCATCAACAACATGCTTTTCCTCAAGGATCGCAACACACCAAAAGAAAAGAGCTATCTTATTCAGAAGTTGAAGAACTTCAAAGTCACTATACTTTTCATACGAAAAAAGTTTTTGAAACCACATCCATATCTGCACTGGGGATTTAATTCGTCTACATCATCCAAAATAAGTCCTTCATTAAGTCACTAGTTCCATTTGTTAGACAACTCGTGCTGACGTCACGCTCTTTACTCAAACTAGCCGGCTGCTCTTGTATTTTAGATGGCGTTAGAAAAATGTAATCCAACCTCGAACATCGTAATGACCACCAGCATACAACCAAATATCACACCAAGATCTGAGCTATGCACGATTCGATTGACGACTCCAAAAATGACCGTTACGGAAAGAAAGCATATAAACATAGACGTAAACGAAACCGCAAAAGACCGTTGTTCCGGCCAATTGCATGTCGACGACATCCATATTTTCGCCGGAAGAAACAACCATTTAGCATCATCGTTAACAACCTCCAGGGGAAGTTTGTCCGTATGCACTCTCTTATTTGACGACATGGTGGCTAATATCAGGTTCAGGCATGAAAACTGACTTGAATATACAAACTGATGTGATGCGTAAAAATGCGCATGTGTTCCCCGCTGCGATTGTAAATACGATAGTTTCACGGTTCATTCTACCTCAAAAAGCATAAAAGGCAAGCTTTCTGATTAAGATTTAAAAAAAATGTGCCAGATTTTTGACTTTCTAATTCAAACCAAAATAGCGCTTTTAGATAGTGAGTATAGTACCTACACCTATTAGTAGGTATAAGCAAAGAGTACCTACTCTTTGGTATAAGTGTAGGGAAAAAACGTTTCCTACGAAAGTTTATCATTTTCCGATGCAAGATGCAAGATTAAACAAAAAAATTTGAAAAAAATTAGTTGCTCTATACCTGACCTATAAGAGACAATTATGTGAAAATGTGCATCGCGCCATTAAATGAGAAATCGACGATATTCGATGGCCAGGAAAAAAAAGGCGCGCAAACCTCGGACACCATCAACATGCAACCAAATATCACACCAAGATTTGAGTTAGGTTCCAAATCGAGGTGTTTACACGTTATCAGTTTTGCAGCGTGTGCGTAGAAAACGGCAACAGTCGTTGTGCCGGGAAAATTCCAATTAGGCCTAGGTGTTAATTCGATTACCGTATATTGAAGTTTCGACGCGCCTAATTGAGTAAGCATAATAATTAATGTTCGACGTTTTATTGAGTTGTGGAAAAAACTGGAAGTGTAATGCTGACCCCATATTTTTCCGATAATCGCAGGCCGAGTAATTAATTAAAAACCGAATTAATTTGGTTCGTTTCCGTGTTGAATACAGCGAAGAGCTGGATTTCCTATATACGAGTACCATTTCCTCAAAATCCGGATTTCTTTATAATGTTAACGCTTGATTTTGTGGCGAGCTTTTTACCATTTTTGCTTGACGTAAGTTAGATCTTTTCTACTCTTGCATTTATCACCGCCAAGTTTTGTAAGTACCGAAACCGAAAAACTTTGCTTTTCCAACCGTAACGTATTCAGATCTTTTGCCATTTACTTTTACTAAGTACTGTATTAATCTCTAGCATTGCCGTAAATTCACTTTGCATCCGTACCGTTTTATTTTGCTTGCGCATTAAGTTACCCGAATTCATTGGAATTCGCTTTTATCAACTTTCTTGGCTACCGTTCCGGTAACTGAAAGGTATAAGCTTTATATTGCTTTCCGTCTGGCTAATTAAAAAGGGGGGAATTATTGCTCGCTTTCCTGCAATTACTTTTCCCTCGATTTGTGTTTTATTGCTTTCGCTTGTAACGAGTGGTTTTATTTCGCGCCGAAGTTAATTAAAAAAATTCGAAATTTCTTGTCATGATAGTGCAGGTCACCCTGTATATTTCATTATTTGTTCCGGTTAGAAATTTTGTGATCATTTATGTTTGGGCATTTCGGTTCGCTCAAGACTATGGTACGGTAGATTTAATTTCGCTCAAATTTAATTTCGTCGTGGGAAGATTGCAAAGTTGATTGACGTCATCATGAGTAATGCGAGTTTTGTCGTTCGTTAATCACCCGAGGCGCCGTCTAGACCGAGAATAGGAGCGGATATAGCACCCAGCCATCAAGGGATCAGGGGTCTTCATTTCGTCAGCAGAAAACCGTGAGATTCGCTACTCAGCAGTTCGTGGAGGTTGACGACGAGCTAGAGTGGGTTAAGTCTTCGTTATCTAAACCAATGGGAGAATTTCTAGCGGGAGCCATTTTTGTGTTATGGTAATTTGGGTGTGGTTTTCTCATTTGAATTCTGAAGAAGGGGATCGTTTTGAGAAGACTCGCGTTTAGTACGTCAAGGGGTCAACACGTACCTTGAGCGATCGTTTTGGAACACTTAGCGTTTTGAGCCACCGGTTTATTTCGGTTGCTCCCAGTTGCGTGCTTTGTGCACCCCGTTTAGAAGTGTTATTTTCTTTTCGCGTTGAATTTTCGGCGACGAAAACCCCGGTTCCGATCAAGTGATATTTAGGCGAACCTTTTGAGCTTCACACCAGTTTACTTTGGATGCAGTGAATCGCGTTAGGATACGTTGTGATTTCTCGAGGATATATAATTCAAAGTGCTGCCCTATTCCTCAAGACGCAGAATTTCGGGATCCGCCCCAGGTGGAATTTCCTACTAGTGCCGTACGGTCATTTGTCGAAGGAGCGCTGCGCTTTGGAGAGATATTTGCCCCAAGAAGAGCTGGTGAAATAAGTAGTCGAACCACCCAAGAATAAATCGCGGTTTACCGTCGGATCGTGACCATAAAAAATTTGTGTTCTGCCGTGCCGCTAACTCAAAAATCCGTCTCCAGCAGGCGACTTAAAGTCAATAAACTCTAAGAGCCGGTGGAAAGAAATAGTAGGGGTTATTGTGTTAAATTAAATACATCTGCTGTGTAGAAACTTTGGCAACTAGCCGTCTCCCACTCGCCACGCGAAGGATTTCCTGGACTAAGATTCCTTTTAAACACTACACTTTGTTTTCGTTCCGAGGAAGGATAGGCACCGTGGATTTTGTTTCCGTGTGTTAACTTCAAGCAACCCCCTAAGGAGTCACGGAGACCTAAGTGTCAGGTTTCACCACACCCACCCTGTACCAGAGGAAAGAGCAGTTCACAAGATCGGCTGTACAAATATTGTAAAGGTTAGTCTAATTAAATTTGTAACGTTCTGTAAAATCCCACTTTTTGGTAATCAAGCTATAGTAAAACTTTTGATTTTCTTGTTTATTAAAGTCCAATGAACGATTACCAAAGAGTAGGATAAATTTTGTGTTTATTTAAATAAGTCCCAGCTCACGCTGGAGTAAAAACGATTACTTGTTGTTAAAATTTTCAAACTGTAGAGGATGGCCACCCCTTGAGTAAATTAGTCTCACTTGGTAGGATTTTTTATTTAGTTTAGTTGTCATTGTTAAGCTACATTTTTTACAAGGAGGAGAGAAGAACTGCTAGATCCCTGTAATTTGTTTGTATCTATCATATCATTTAAATATATTATCTACTTGGTTCCAATGTGCCTATGTCTTTAACGAAGAACGAGGGGAAGGAGTTGAGGCAGGAGACTGGTAGACGGCAGGTTAAGGTTGTTACGCAGTAGGAAAGAGTTAAAAGCCCACCGATTTGAGTTAGCCGGAGCATTTATTTTTATTTGTTACGCAGCCTGAGAAAAAGACGGTTTGCCTTGCCGGGCGGAACCGATGGTAATTTTCAAGTCCAGAAGGAACCCCCGTAGCACGCTTCCACTAGGGAGTCTGCCGTACTTTGCTGCTGCTGGACCCTACTGATCCGTCCGTCCGTTCGTTCCTGTGTTGTATTACTTATATTTATTTTGATTTTTTTCGTTACATTACACGTTCATCTATAACATCAGAAATTGAAACGATTTAATAGTTTATTGTGGTCGAAACCTTTTGCAGGATCAATTCCATCTAATTTAGGGCCGATTCTACAATGAAGGTATATACCGAGAATAAGCTATACTTAGAATAAATGTCGACGGTTGCGTTGGTTACCATTGTGTCAACCAATGGCATACGTGTTGCTATGGCAGTTATTCCAGGAATATCTTATTCTCCGTAAAAGTGTAATTGTAAAACCGGCCCTTAGTGGTTTAATCGTTTAATATTTATTTTTTTTATTTATTTGCCTTTATTTTTGATTGGCGGGGTTTCAGCTAAGGCTCTACCAACGCAACCCACTATACATTTACAAATATCCATGCCCGAACCTGGATTCGAACCAGGGACCCTTAGCACCACAGTCCAGTTTCAAGTGAACTGCGCCACACGGGCCGGCATTTTCATAATTTTTTTAAATAGATTCAATGTTCAATATTTGATCATTCTAGAAGGATTACCATATAAAAGAGCAGTATTCTAGTTACGTATAGCGTAGAACTTAATGCCAGAATTAGATATTTAATTATTAATAAAATAAACCGCGAGGTCCATAAAACAAAATACAAAAATTCTAAAGGCTAAAAACTGTTCAAAGATTCCAAAAATACCAATAATTCTATGGATGTCAAAGGTTCCAATTGCTCGCTTACGCAAGCTCGTCTTCCAAGTATTCGTCCCACGAAAACTGCATCTAAGAATATTAACCCCCAAAATAGAGGTTCGTTGTAGCAAATCGTGACGGTTCACCCCTATAAACCTCGTAGGCACTCCTCTTTTTTGAAATGTCGCTTTAGATATTATTAGTAGTAGGTACTGACTGTATCCTTGAAGCATGGTCGTGAACATTTCTTTATTACAGCTTAAAATACCTTTGCACAACTTTGCATTAATACTAGAAATAATAAGTTTCATTGTGAGCTTACAAACCGGTCAAAAAATCGTAATTAACCTACTATAAAGCATGTGATCGTATGGCATATACCGATTAATCGTGAATACGTGCTGCATGACCTAACGTGGGAGGAACCGTTTATTTCAAAGTCTTCCCCAAAAAGGTGTATATTGAAAATGAGAATTTTACCATCTGAAAACACAAAACGTTTAAACCATTCATCACGTGATAAAAAAACCTTTATGTAGAACTCTAAGGTCAGGAATCCGAAATTTCCGACTGTCATTTTGACAGGTCTTTGGGCTCTCAAAATCAACAAGCTCATCGCCTTTTGAAGATCCTTATTTCGGGACACGTTAAGCAAATGCCAACCAGAGGTGTAGACATAATCAGCAAATGCGGTACTCTGTAACTTCTCCTGTAGACAAAATACTTCGAATAAAGGCTCGCTTACCGTGACGATGACGTCGTTGGCTAAGTAACAGTACAGAAAAACCTCAGTCATAATCGCCATAAAGTATGAGATTGCCATCGCCATGGTTTCGGGATTAAGGCTCTGAAAATTTGGCATTAGTGAAAACTCGAACCATGTTTGTAGGTATTTACTATCATAAACGTCGCGATGCATATCAGCATTACAGTCGTTATAACTCGTAGTAGGAAAAAGTTCTTTGTGATGCCGTTCAAAGTCTTGCAGCTGCTAAAAAGGTTAACAAAATAAGAAGCATCTTATTTTTGTTAAGGTGTTATACTCCAGTAATAAATTGTGCTGTCGAATCACTTGCGCTATCAGCTTTGAGGCCTCCTCCGAGCGGTGTGTCTCGTCATGAATTCTTATAATGGTCTCCATCTTTGCTCTTAAATACTCACCGAGTAGTGCAAACTGGACGGCGCAGTTGCGCAAGACACTCATTAGAAAAATATCTAGCGTGATAGTGGAAAAACATTGTTCAATGCTCATGTAAGATTCCACAACATACGCAATTTCATAAAAAGGACTCGTTTCGAACGGTTCAGGAAACAACGTATACAACGGTTTCGCGTGTAGAACGAAGGCGAGTACAATGGGTTGAAGCATGCAGACACCACCTATTGTCGCATAAGTGGCCCAAAACATAAATATAGTTTTAGTTTTTTTTTTAATCTTTAATTCGATCGCCCCATCGACAATATTCGATGGCCAAAAGTCATAGAAAATTATCAACAACAGGTCACTTAGACCCTTGCGGTTAATTTGAATCAGCAGCCTTCTTCCAAGTGTCTAAAATTTCAGTTACCTTTCCAACACAAAAACAAATGCGCGCAAACCTCGGACACCGTGAACACCATCAGCATGCAACCAAATATCTCATCAAGATTTGAGCTATGCACGATTCGATTGACCACTCCAAAAATGACCGTTACGGAAAGAAAGCAAATAAACATCGACGTAAACAAAACCGGAAATGAGAGTTGTTCCGGCCAATTGCATGTCGACGACATACATATCTTTGCCGGAAGAAACAACCATTTAGCACCATCGTTAACAACCTCCAAGGGAAGTTTCTCTGTATGTACTTTCTTAGTTGACGACATGCTTTGAAAATATCCCGGTTCCGCATCTATTTATTTACACCGCGCTCATAAAATATTTCGGCCAAATTGAATTTTTCATTACCTATTGCTACACTTAATTATCTATTTTTAATTATTGAAGGTGTCCGCGTGATAGTTTGTCCATGTAAATAATGTAGTAGTAATTGATTGAACCAGATTTAAATTTAAATTTTCTATTATATTTTAAACAAAGCTTACTAGCATTTATCGAGATTTAAGGTTTAGGGCACAAATATAGTATATCTGTGGTTTAGGTTTATGTGTCTCGCAATAAATTAAGAGGCTCCCCCGCTATAGGTGTAGGTATAGTCTATATTTTCTTACTTGCAGTCCTTTCAGTCAACAAAAAAATCCCGGCAGAGTCCGCTTCAACCCAACAGACGGCTGAAGATCAAGATAGATTCCTACCTATGAAGAAGAATAAGCGGAAGAAAAAGAAGTTGTAGTCGTGACTTCGTGAAAATAAACTTGATTCTCTACGGAACTGGTAAAAATGTTACTGTAGCAAGTAATTTTTTTTAATGACATTAATAATACCACGGTTAGCTCAGTAATGAATGGATGTTCAATGACTCCTACCTTGCGAGATGTTGGTTCTTTATCCCGTGTTAAAATCTGAAACACAAAAACCTAATGCTCTGGGATGATCAGTCTCAAATAAATACTCGTATAAATTGACTAATTTGAATGTTCAACCTAATGTTTAATATACTCGTAATTAATCAAACGCCTATACAAATTCCTATTCCAAAACAAATTTACACACCTCCTGGATAGTAAATAAAACATTTAAAACCCACACAAAACATTGGTATTGCTGAACAGAAATTACCACTATCGTTCGTCTGGGTGCAATTTTTATTTTAAAAAAATACACAGATTTGTTCGCGGGATAAACCCACGTAAAACGACCTCTTCAGGAATATAAAAATGACGGCAAATGCAAATTCTTTATACAAAATCCCAAAAGAGTAACAGAAAAGAACTATTTCTACGTAATTACACCTACCTATTGCAGTAAATAATTACTGGTTGTCATAGTTCTGTAGCTATGGTGACGGTACACAATCAGACATCTTCTTAAAGTCAGCAAATCAATTTTGTTTTTCAACATAAACTTTTATTATGGATTGCAATAAAATAGAAGAAGATAAAGACAGTGTTGTATCTGATCGATGCTGGGAAGAAAAACACAAAGGAGATAGTAGAAAATGGTTGATAAGGGATGGATCAAGACGAAATTCCAGTGGACAAGCATCGGTAATGAGAGCAGATTATATATTTCCTGAAAGTGATGAACGGTACTTTATAGGTAAGTTAGCTGGCTACAATTCCATCCATATTTTTTTCTCCTAGTCAGTTTAAACTAACAAAAATACAAATTGAACCAGGTACTTACTCTTAAAAACCCATTTGTACGTTTTTTAGGAAAGCGAAGAGCTATGATCAAACAAAAACTGTTTGAAGAAGTTGCATACGAAATTATTGACGAAAGCAAAGTGCCACCTCCTGTAGAAGAATATTGTACAGAATATGATACCCAATTTCATTATCCTCAATACGACTCTAATAAAAAAGTGGAAAGAAACACAGAGGTAAATGTTTACTTAGATATGGATAGGTTCTACATATTCGTGGATAGTTGTTGCACAGATTAACTAGTAGTGGTATTGAATATTGAATAGAAATGGTGAAACCGCGCGAATGAAGATAATATAGTCAATATACATACAGAGTGGCCCAACGAGAAGTATACAGAGGGCTTTTGGGGTAGGTATTAAATTTAGAAATTTCGAAAAATCCTCGAACACGTCAATTTTGCATTCGAGGGGGACAACTTTTGGAATACAAATCACGAACCCAAGTCTTCACCCTTCTACGTAGGGAGCTTAACCCCTAAAATTTTAAATGGAATCCTATGGCAAATGGCACATTATTTGAAAGCCAATTTAATCGTCATTACTAATCTGCTTTGCTTTTTAAATTCTATTGATTCGTTTCGGAGATATTCGCATTTGAAATGGTTTTTTCTAAAAAACCAAAACAAATGCGATCTAAGTCACCTTGTATTAAAATTTTTAATACAAGGTTTAAATTGTGCAAAAAATAACAAATAACTTTAAACACACAACATTTATTTCAATAAATGCTCGAATTGCCTTCCGCCTTCTTCCATGTAATAATAAAGATTTGCTTCAAAACGCTGCCGCACATGTTGCAAGATTTCAGGGGTAATCGCTCGAAATTGTTGAGTTATACCATAGTGTATTCTATTCTTACACTATGGTTATACGTGCTCGCAACCCTTGTAATGTTCCGGGCGGAGTAGCATAAACTTTATTCTTTAAATATCCCCACAAGAAGTAATCTAAAAGACTTAAATCAGGGGTGAAGACTTGGGTTCGTGATTTGTATTCCAAAAGTTGTCCCTCTCGAATACAAAATTGACATGTTCGAGGATTTTTCGAAATTTCTAAATTTAATACCCTAAACGCCCTCTGTATACTTCTCATTGGGCCACTCTGTATGATATTTATCCAGTGGGAGATGATAGATTGCATCATACCATGATGTAATTAATATATTTTTATTTTACAGCTATTCCTCAAGTATCCTTTGTATTCATCTGAAGCAGCAACTTTCTATAAATGTCAACTAAACAAATGCCCAAGAGGTGAAGCAGCTATTGACGGGTATACATCATCTAAGACTCCATTTCGGAAGTGTTCAGAATTTACTAAGGAACAATCCGGCGATTTAAGTTTTTGACTAAGAACTACAGAAACTACAGCAGCCTTGTACTAAAAATAAATTATTTGTCATTTTATAAAGATCGTTTTTGTGCAGTCATAGATTAAATGAATCTATGGGCAGTTGAGTTCCGTGTATATGTCGTAGTCTTTTAGTGAAATCCGTCATTTCACGAAACGCCTAGTCCGAGGCCTAGTCATTTAGTGAAACGCTGAAAATTTGTACGTGTGGGGTAATTTCCCTTCCCCTTCTAGATCGATAAGGATACCATTTATCGATTTCCAATGGGAACGGAATCCAATCGCTTGGCCCTGGAAAGTACACTGTGCCACAGTTTCATATAAATGACTAGGCGTTTCGTGAAATGACGGATTTCACTAAAAGACTACGACATATATAAAATACGGATATGCACTCCCTTGTGCAAAAATCACATAAGTACAACTTGAAATCAAGAGTCTGTGGGTGGCCCTACGTCGTTGATCTGTGAATCAATATCGACAAGTTTTTTTAACCCAAAATCGCCCTGAAACCTTAATTTTCATGCCGACTTTCTATCAGGAAATTTTAGTTTCCATGACAGAGGCAGAGCAGACTACGTTTCCTGCCGCTTGTCACTTTACTGGCCGCATCGTCAGTTTATGATGTCACACACTTGATAGATGGTACATCGTTTAGCGTAAGTCATTGAACTATATACTCTGTAACTGGAAGGGCATTTTTATTTTTTATTTATTTATTATCCCTCTCTTGTTCTGGGTCCTCAACAGGCTTGCGCCCAATACAGAGTGATCCGCATAATGCTTGAGGTGCCTCTGCAGCAGGTCTTAAGTTGTTCTATACTACTCCGGTATTTACCTTACGAATTAGGAAAACTGCAGGAAAGCCTAATTCGGAGTAGCCGGCAGAATGCTCGAAACTGGTCGGAGGTAATTCCCATCTCTGCCACTGTTTACGAAAAATTCAAATATGTACACTGCCGTGTTCAAAGACATACGCACATGTACACACATGCTATCGGAGATACGCTATATGACACTGAGATCATTTCCATTTTTTTACCAAAATCTCAAGCCAATAGCATTTAACTAACCGTCAGTAACTAAATAAGATAAATTTGGGTAATTGGGCGCCCATGGGATCACTGGACCATTCTCCAGCGATTTTGTTCGTGAATGCTACAGATGTTGTTGAGTTGTAAAATAAACTACCTAACCATTGAATAAAAAAATTTTATTCAATGACCTAACTGAAATAAACACGGAGATGACTGGTTTGTTTTAAACCAAAGCACAAGCTTTCAATTAAGAGGAGGTATAGTTCAAAGGTGTTTGGCAGAAGTGTGTACTAATGGATTAGACCATTTTGTATTGAAAGCATAGGACTAATAGCAGTCCATGATGGTCACAGTAGCGTACGCAGGATTTTTTTTCGGGAGGGGCTGAAACTCGAGAATTAAGACCAAAGTATGTAAATTTTCACGTATGTCGTACACATTCGCAAGATCAAGTACCTAAGCGAAGGAAAAAGTAAGGTAGTTTTTCCAGCAACTGCAACATTTTTATTGTCGCTTGGCATTTAAATAATTATACCATGACTGACGACTTACGGGATGTGCCGCTGAGTAGTTAAGTCGATTATTTCGGGGGGGGGGGCTGTGGCCCCTTCAGCCCCCCCCCCCCTTGCGTACGCCGGTGGATGGTCGATTAAGTATTAGATTTGGTAGTCATTAAAACAACATAGTTCTTGTGACGACTCCCGCCGCTGATAAAATTTACTAACCCGGTGAGAATTTAAAGATAAAAATATATTAGAGAGGCTGCATATTCAGCAGGAATTTGGAAATAATTAGAAACCAAGCAACCAATTTCTGGGACACAAGACGGCACGAATGCGCGGGTGCATTGTCGTGGTGAAACAATAATTCCTTCTTCGCTAATCCAGGTCGTTTCTCTGCAAATGGCCCAAAAGGACCGTGGCTTTCTTTCGGGAGTGTAGTGGTTTGGTCCATAGTAACTAAACCACCGCATAAGGGTCATTCGAGGCTTTCGCAATAAGCTCAAATATCCCTCCTCGGACTTCAACACCGAAACAAAGAGGAACTAATTTTATATAACGGGCGATCAAAAATTAGTTGCTGCCGGAGTGGCCTTTGGAAGATACGAATTAAAAAATTGAACGATTTCTGAAATTAGGCAACCAACATTACTAATAATTCAGCTATAAGAGACCGGGACACTTCGCCGAATGCCCACTACGCCGACACTACTTTTGGATGGTCCATATCGCCATAGTATCAATATTATAATATCGCCGACTAGGGACACTACGCCGACCGTGCCAGATCGTCGACAAGGGACACAACGCCGACCATGCCCACTTCACCGACGAACACTACGCCGACCGTACCCATATCGCCGACAAGTGCACAAGGGAGACTAAGCCGAACGTGACTATAACGTCGACTCATACAATACTTCTTAATGAAGCTGGACGGTGTGCAACACCAAGCAGCTTTTGACGTTACGTTATTGTAGGTTTAGAATTTTTTTTTAACTTTTTTCGAATTACATAATTCATACGAAAATTGTTAATCAAACTGGACGGAGTGTGAAGCAAAGCAGCTTTGGTTATTAGGTTATTTCTAGGTTTTGCACATTTTTTTCAAACTTTTTAAAATGCAAACTCATACACTGGACAGAGTATGAGGGGCCTGGATTTTCGAACAGTCGGCGTTGTGGTCACGTTCGGCTTAGTGTCCCTTGCACACGTTTCGGCGATTCGGTATTAACATGGTATAATATAACAAGTTAAAAAGTAATCGTAAACGATTTACATAAAGCGCATTTCCACTTGCATTCATTTCCCATTTGTAAGATGCAACTTCTGTTAAAATCGTAAAAATCCGGCCACAAATATGAAAGATAGCGTTGCACATGGGCAATCCATTTTTGACGTGCTACTTCAATTTCAGTTTATGAGAAAATTTCATTTCAATGCTTTTCTAAATAAGAAAGTTGGAACTGCGCATGCGCAAACCTAAATTTTAAAACTAATGTTAGATTTTCCTTTGTTCCAAGCGCCAAAGTATCAAATTTCACTTAAATGCTTCCATAGATAAAAAAAGTTGGCACTGCGCATGGGCAAAATAAAATTTTTAAACTGGCGCTAGATTTTCCTTTATTCCAAGCACCTATTTATCAAATTTCATTTAAATGCTTCCATAAATAAAAAAGTTGACACTGCGCATGCGCAAAACCAAATTTTGAAACTGGCGTTAGATTTTCCTTTATTCCAAGTGCCTATGTATCAAATTTCATTCAAATACTTTTATAAGAAAAAAGTTTGCAATTCGGTTTATAAATGGTCGAGATGCGAAAAGGGCACTGTGAATTTTGAATCGATTCGACTCAACTTTTGGCATTGCGTATTGTATGGCTAAGGCTATGCCCATATTGAATTTCATGCAATTCAGTTCCTAACTAACGGAGATGTAAAAGCGATCGGACTTTTCTAAACAAAATTATCGTTCACACGGACAGATAGAGGGACAAACAGGCAAAGGAACAGACGGACAGACCAACAGACAGACGACAGACAACAATACAAAATTATAAATGATCTCTAGGATGGTTAATAAACGGCAAAAGTGAAAAATTATGGAACATGTAAAAAACGGTTTGTTGGTTTTTTTACAGTAACTTTTTTAGCAATAAACACAGAAAAAATTCCTTCCTTGGTGCAAGCCTCGACACCATAACGAACCAAATAGCGAAAAAAGTAGAACAATAGCTCTTAAGATAAAGAACTACTAGCGTCGCAAAACGAGCGGACGGACGGACAGCCGGACGGACGGACAAAGTGGCCACAATAGCGCATTTTTTTTTATTTTTGTGGAAATGCGCTAAAAAGGTATTAACATGGTATTTGAGGTACATTATTAATATATCTATGTTTTAAGTTGTACCTTAGCGACATCTAGAAGTAAATAGCTGCACTACTGCTGCTTGCCGCCATTGTGATTGATGAAACTTTTTAGAAATTATATCTTTGTAAATGACTCCTGGTCCCAATATTGGATTTTATCGGGCGGAAAACTTTTTCATGTGCAATACAGGATGGAATACAATATGATGTAACCTCTTCTCGAAATGTCTATACTATCAGCAAAGATCATTGATCTTTGCTATCAGTTAACTAAATGGAAAAGAAATACTGCCTGACCTCTGAACAATAATACATCACATGCATGCTCGGTGTTAAATAGACTGGTCAGGGTGTACAGCGATTTATGGGATTAGACAAGAACAGTAATACACTTACTTAGTGCTAAAAAATTGTACAGTTAAAAAAATGTTATAGCCAAGTATATCAAGATTTAATTATTTGGCCACATTCAGAAAAATAATGCCCTAAAATCACGATCTAAAATAAAGACATGTGCAAACTGCTAGATAAATTGTGAAGCAATATCACGGTAGAAAGAGACGATGAATTTAGACTCAATTTATCATACTTCCACTATTGAAATCGTATCGTTTTCTTACGAAAATCACGATCGCGCGCATTTATATTAAACGGAGGACAAACCTAAATAATTAAGAAAATATTTATAGAAGATAAATTGTAACGGGCAATGAAAAACATAAAAAAGAAGCTTATCCATATGTGAATAGACGAGTAGAGTACTTTTGAGGGGATAAGGTCGAAAACTGTGTAAGCGTCAACTGTGGTTACGATTAGTACATAACTATATTGGTTTGGTTATTGTAATATTTATCCTGAATAAAGATAACTTTCAAAAAAAAGTAGGTACAATGTATATGTAGATACATATATTTCTTTAAAAAAACGTGTTAAATAGGCTACCAGATGAAACAGGTACAAACTGTAAAACTAAACATAAAGTCAAAACCTGTGTGTAACTATGGGTACTACGAGTAGGTAGATTTATATTGATCAAACAAATGTTGTAGGTATGTATAGTACCTAGTTTAAGTAAATACATAAATAAAGTAATACATGAAACTATAAGTATAGTAAAAACACAAATCAATATCATATTCAGTAACGAGTTAAATCGTTGCCATCCGGTGGCAACGGTTAAATGCATGTTGCATAATTATCATATCATTTTTATGGAGAGATTATAACACATTTGTTTATTTATTTTCAAATTATGTAAAAATAGGTTTATTTAGTAATTGTTCTTAATACACGACTGTGATTTAATCATTATCAATACTACTATATTACTAATTTATTGTTTTAGGTTACTTACTTTTCTCTACCACACGTGGGAAATTTATGTTACTGCTAGGTACCGATAATGTAATTGGCAAGTAATTTGTACTAAAGAAGCCGATTTTTATGAGAAATAAGCAACGTTAAGTTTTCTTATCACTGAAAACCACTTAAAACGAGATTACAAAGGGTTTGCTAAATTAAAGCAAACAAGCAAATGATGAGTAGGTACAAAAAAAACTAAAATAAATAAGTACATGTTCCTAATTGTCTACCTACATAAGATCTATGGTCATTTTATAGTCCAGGCAAACACTCTCTACAAGCATCCTTAACATCTTAGATAAGTAACTATCACATGAAAAATTATACCTTCAATGCTAAAAGTTTATAAAAATATGTTTCCTAAAAAAACTTGATATGTTGGCTTTGTCATTGCTTAAGAGTCACAAAAGAAATTTGTAAATAGGTAATGTATCTTGTTCTGGGAACAAAAATTAATTTCATATTAAATTTGACACAATGTGCTAAATATAAAAACAATACCAGATTATTAGGTTTTCAGTGCAAACTGGTATCGTAACAGTTGTTAGTTGTTATTTGACCGCTCAAGTAATGATTTCACCAAATTAACATTTATAAAGGGAAACAAATAGTATTTGGATATCATTATAATTAGACTTAACAGTATTAGAATCCAATTATGCGCATTTATGTCAGTTGCACAATATTTTTACAGAACAACTATTAACAGCTAACTACGTCCATGCACACATTAAGGACTAGGCATCGAGTCTGAGAGAACATCGGATGGAGTTCCATCGCTGGAATTAATTGAGAAAGCTCTATTCGGCGCCCTACGCTGGCGTAATACTGAAGGATCGAAATTGGGATGTCTCCTAGCGTGCTTGCTGAAAGAAGAAGAAACGCGTCAATGACAATAAAATAAAACAAAACGACGTACATTTGACCACGAACCAAAGCCGAAGATTAAGATGAACAGGACTTGTGTTAAATAAAGCCTTTGCAAGCTTTTATATTTTTTTATAATTATGGTTATCGCTAATTATTATTAATTCAAATTAGACCTTCGCATAATAGGGTACATGACAGTGGAAAAAGAATAAACAAATTTTTGTTTCATAAGATAGAGTAAGGTGTCAGGGTATCGCAAAATAACTTTCTTTGGTAATGTACACGAGAAACTACTATATTTTAGTAAAACTAAAATTAAAAAATAACGACATATGTCACGTGATATCAAACGCGTTTGTAGAGTTTGTCTACGTTTTTTAATTTAGTGCTTGTTCCATCTTATAGTGATTTGATTATATTATCCTAAAGTTTAGTTTTTAAAACCAGATAAGAATGGAAAGTGGGTATACGAAAGCTGATAGCAGCAAATCTGCTAAACATTGATGAAATGATGTTGGTAATATTTCTTGCATCAAACACAGATTTTTGTTCATCAGAAAACTGCCACAAGTCTTGTAGGTTTTTAAGTTAAGCTTAGATTTTTTACAAGAAATGTAGATATTTAAGAGGAATGTGTACTTAAGATGCTTTGTTTTTAGGTCATCGAAGCTATTATATGGAAATGATTCAGTAAGCAATGTCCACTTTAAGAGTTTTCTGTTACGAACATTTTATAGATAAAGGTCTAAATTTATAAAGTAGTTTTTAAAGCAAATTTTTTTGGAAAAACAGTTTTTATGGCGGACACTCTTACATTGGGTGCAGTCGAACAGAAGACTCTGGCAACTTATTCACAGTTAAGACAAAATTTGCTCGCAACATACGGTTCACGCAAATCTGTATGCAGTTTCCTTAGTTGTCGACGAAGAAAACAATTCTTTTCTTTGCCCTACCTCAAGCTACTTTTACAACCCCTCAGAGTCCAAAGGAGTACTAGTGTCGATAACTCCTTTATCACGTTTAACAAGTCATGATCTAGTCCGATTATTCGAAACTCTATCGGCAAATGGCTCAATCGGATTCGGAAGTTGTCCAAATTGTCGTCTACCGCACGCTTCCGTAGTTAACGTACGTGCAACATGCGCTACTCATGTCAATATAGTTTTCTATATTACGTTTAATGAGCAATCGTCGAAAACCCTTTTGGATTTCTCTACTCCATGAAGCATTTGAATGATACCGCATCCTTGGAACCAGATTTACCCGCCTGGGATACTTAGCTGTGCCACAGAAAAATGTGACTACTGAGCCCTACACCACGACAAAGTGTACTCCATGGTAGGGCACCACTTACGGTAGTTATAATTCATCACGAAATCTTTTAAACTATTTACGCTGGCGTTACGTGTTTATAATTGTCAGGACTGTGACGTCACAGACACCGCCATGACACAAAACAGCGTTTTGGCGCAGGAATAAAAATCTACAATTTAAATTGCATAAATTCGCAATAATATGATTTATTTTGCTGAAATATCATATTTTAAAGTTATAGTAGAGGTATACGAACAGTTATAACTGGTTTTAAAAAATTTGTCATCTACCCTATTGTAAGTGCAGCTTATGACACTTGTTTGAAATTGAAATTAAGCTTGGGTCAAATGGTCCAAAATGATCATGTTTGAATTTTGGTTAATCAATGATCAAAGTGCAACAAGCATAGGGGATTTGGGAGCCCAATGAATGACAAAAGTTTTAAATTGCGAAGACGAAAGAAAATAGCTAAATGCTAAAACTAATCGTTTTTTTTAAATCAAAATCACAAGTTACAATCGGTGGTTCGATTTGAAATGAACGTCCTGTATATGAAGTATATTACGCTTACCCGAAATGATAGCTAATAAACATTTTCTATACCTAACTAGGTATAAAAATATTGCATTACAATATAATCTATCAACAAAGAATTATGAAATTATTGAATCTTACAAAATATGATTGTTTGTAATCAGGCGTGTTTCTTAAAATTACTTCTTCATTCGGGCGCGATAGTCTAGGAAAATAAGAATTTTATCCTAGGAAACCCGATTTAAAATTTACACTTGCATTAAATGAAACTTTGGCTCAATCTTACTTCTAGAAAGGCGAGTGTTCTAAACTTAATTTGTTTAGCCTTCTTTAAACAAAGTTAAACGTTGTTTCACTATTTTACTATTTTTACTATACAAAGCTATGAACCGTATCTCTATAGTCAGCGATCCGTTGAAGAAAATTTCACCTTTTGGGAAATCGGTTGGAAATCAAATTGCATCACAAGTTCTATCAGACGTACAGATTACTGCTTGCAGAGGCTTTGCTGTTGAAATATCCAATTTGGACCAAATTTATATACATCGTTGACTTTTAATAATCAACACCTGTAAAGCGCCTCCTTGTGATGCAGGTACTTTTATTTTTAGGGCGTAAAAGAGTTTACACAAAAGCTGTAGGTAAAAAAGAGGTACACGTACGACGTACTTCTAAAGGCGGTGAAATTGAAAATTTAAAGGTTCTATAATATTTCGAACGGCGCATTTCACATGTCACGTTTCAAATTATTTTGCAAGTTGGATGAAATCGATCATTTTGCTATCAGACATGCACATTCTGAAAACACATTTTACGAGATCTAAAGCTTCCTGACGAAATGGAAAAATAAATCTAAATACGTCTTCCTTTCAAAAATATATACCTGGCCTGTCTGCAGAGTTCGTAGAAATAATTCTCTTTAAAAACACGCATTGTGTAATATATGCAGTTATTCAAATCCATTCCTCCTTCAGTGTTTTATCAAGAAGGCTATTAGTAACCCAGAAGCAGCCGGATGTAAAGATGTTTTTCAATTTTATTATAATGAACCCTCATTTAACGCTAGCGACTGCCATTATGATAAGAGATTCAATAAACCACGGATGTCACCCTTATAGAATAACTTTTACTAAACGCGACAATCGTTTACGGCCAAAGTTTCCTTTTGTTGATACGAAACTTCGTTTTTGTTTCAGAGTGACGATGAATTTAACTTTCTTAGTAATTATAAATAATTTGTTTCTAGCGACCATTTTTTTAAAATAAAAGACAATATTAAGTCTATCATAAATAGAAATTTGTAGATAATTTACAAGCTTCTACAAGAACAACTTTATTGTGCGCAATGACCCCAAAAAAAAACCGTACCTGCATATTGGAACTAGCTCCATGCAGGTATCACAAATGGGCAAAAGCCAGATATCTAATTTCGCAATGGCTATATTTTAAATAATAATTAACGTTGGTAGGGCACATAAATTCGTAAAGACCTCATTTTCGGTAAAACAAAGTAATCAACGTGAGTGGAACAGGTAATTACGGCAGCGTTAATTTTAATTAGGTCATGTCCTTAAATTACGTCCACAATGGCGGTAACATTGATGGGGATCTAAGATGCAATTCATCTACAAGTAAATGCTACATGCAATATCAAATATTATATATTTAACTCGACTAATCAATCCCAAATGAAAGTCAATTACCTTGATTCATTGATTAGCATCTTGCACATTTGAGTTTCCTTCCACAAACCGCCAATAATGGAATTTTCTATCTTCTATTATTAACACGTAAAACAAAACCACTATTATACTACCATTTGATAACGACTGTACCAAATTTAAAAATAACCAATAAACATTCATTAACCTTGAAACAGGACGGGCATTAAAATATTTCCATATTTGTATATTCTTGTTTTCAAACATAATTAAAAATTATACCGAAACAAGGACGCCAGAGGCCCTCGGTATAAATATCGCCTTAATGCGCTTGATGCATAAATAACTATTAGGTATTCGCAATTACTACAGACAGATTGCCGTGAGTAATGAGACAAATCACTTAACATACTTATTTTTATAAATAATAAACGTGTAAACAAATCTAGAAAACGAGCTCCTGGTTATGGCTATAGCATGTGCAAAACCAAATTTTGAACCTGGTGGTAGTTTTGCTTTTATTTAAAGTGTTAGGTATGAATTATCATTTAATTAAATAATAAAGTTGGCACTGCGCATGCGCAAAACCAAATTTTGAAACTGGCGTTAAATTACCTTTTATTTCAAGTGCCTATGTGACTAATAACAAATTTCATTTACATCCCTTCATAAATAAGAAAGTTTGCAATTCGGTTTATAAATGGTCGAGATTAAAATATGAATTGTATCATATTAGTCATTTATTATTCATTATTTTATAAGTCTAAGGCTGATATCAAGAATTATCGACCCAAAGCTGTTATGTCTACCATCTCAAAAGTTTTTGACGAGCTAGTAACAGACCAACTGTTTCCCATACTTCAGACGGAAATAATTGATGAACAGCATGGTTTCCTTCCAAATCGTTCGATCACCCCTCATTTATTAGCGTATCAACAACATATTGCTTGCTGCCTTGAAGGAAATATTCAACTGGATTCAATATATGGCGACTTCACTTAAAGCCTTCGACAGAGTTAATCACCAAATACTGATCTCCAAGTTAAATCGTATCGGACTTGGTGAACCGCTACTATATTGGCTTCATTGATATTTGAGTGGACGCACACAAGCTTTATGGCTCAGTGGTAGAGCGTTGGGCTATAAATCCGGAGGTCGGGTGTTCGAACCTGGGTTGAGGTGAATTTTTCATCTGTGGCGGAGATGGAAACCTATTATGGTGGTTTTTGTCTTTTTGGTCCGATAATGGAGGCCTGCCAAAAATTTGACTGAGTAAAAGTTGTACGTCCATACTCGTAACAGTTTTAAAATAATATTAACATTTCTGTCCATATTTCAATTTCCACCTGTAATTTTTTAAATTTTCTCGTCATTGAATGCGACCAATTTCTAGTTACTTTTGCATTTCTGTGTTTGCCTCTCCGATTTAACTTGTCTTCTTGTCAGAGGACATTTTGTTTGTCTAGCTTTTTTTTATGTTAACCATTAAATTACCTTATATGGTCATGTATCAAATACTGCTCTACTATTCGTCAGAGATAACTATCCGTAGCTTTGGCTTGGGTAAAATTTCGAAACTTGTAGCGTCTTCCAGCAACCTGCAATAGAATCGGTCATGCTAAATTCCCGAATTTGGGTGTTTGATATATTTTGCAATGGTCGAATTGATTTAATACTTAGCGGGAGCATCTTTAATCAATTTTTTCCGAAATGGACTTTTAATATAGAAAACTAGCTCAAGCATTCCAAATCCTAAGTGTTTTCTTGTGCACGGATTGAAGTTACCACTTACCGATGTTCTTTTTTCTATTGTAGGGGAAGAAATACCGACCATATAGTAAATTTTGAAGTCATTTGGGACGTATCCAGTTCTTTTCTTTTGTGTACTCTCTGAATAAGAGGCTAGCATTATTGTGGGTTATAACGTACTCGTAATTAGGTTACTTTTTAGAGTCTTTAGGGTTAAATTTTGTGTTAATAGTTCATGGGAAGATTTCATTTTTTTAATTTTGCATACTCTTTGATTAATAAACGATAATTTTTCTTGTGGGTCAATTGTTGACTCTTTTTATACTGAAGCTACCTTTCCTAATTCCGGTGGCTGCAGTTAAAATTGTTAGCGGAATTAGGTGGCGCCCGTAAGACTTGAATCGAAGCACCAGTAAGTAAGTATTAGTCTCGGAGATTTACTTGGAACCTTTTATAATTTGTGGTGAAAGTTTTTAATTCACTTACCTACTACCCTGAGTAAGAGCATATCTCTCTACGCTGTTATTTGGCAAACGGAGCTAGCTGGCCGATCACCCGCGTGTGTTGATTTCAAATTGCACATGGTATGGTATTTTATAGTGCCCTGCATTCTAAGCTTGCGTGTTATATACTCGACAAGAGCGAAAAAAATGCGTGCAGAGATTATCGACGCTATTATCATTGGTCGGTGACTCAAGAATAATTAACGCGCTGCTCCAATATAAACAGACCTATGCCATTGTTTAAATATGCTAAGTACATTGACACTTTTGTTCGCTTCGCTAGTATCGACCCTTATCACTTATCGCGGCTCCAACGTAAACGCACCCTATAGTTATTACATGATCACCCATTTATCGATCATTCTTTGTGTGGAGGTATTGAAACAGAAACAGAAAAAAGATTCTTGTTCAGGTTTTGCCTATTCCTAGCAAATAACTCAAAGCTTTTGATAAAACGAAATGCTTATTATGTGAAATAAGAAAAGATGAGGTATACGGATAGAATTTTAATGCAACATGGAAGTTACAGTGCATTTCCGTATAAAGCTCAGTAGTATAAACACCGAAGGTAATAATCGATTTGCACCGCAAAGCAAAGGAGCACGAACTGGTGCAATTTTATAGCACGATGTGACTAACGCAATCTCGAAATATCTTAAATGCGATAACGAGAATTCAGTTTTAATATTTGGTCTGGTCCCTTCCAGAAGCTCTTTTAATATAAGAATTAAATGAAATTATTGTCGTCACGTCCCAAGAGCTAAGCCGTAGTAAATATCTACATTTAGCGAAAAAGTTACAATTAAGAGCTAGAATTAAATTTTGTAGGAAGATTTAAAAAGTTTAGTTGCTTTAATTCAAAGCATAATTGCTGACTAAGCGTGCCTGATATTTTAATTTTTATAATTCGTATTCCTTCCAGATACAGTATTTTAAAAACATCTTAAGAAGTTCTAAGACTAAATTACACAATTACGTACTTTTGAGAAAACGTTGAGAAAATTATGGAACGCTGAAAGATAAGGCGTAATCGTGAGTATACGTCTACGGTCTAATGAGAGAAACGGCAAAGAAAGGAATAGTGGTTTTACCTGAGATGATCGCTCCTCATGAACTTCTTATTACATACGGGACACGCAAAGTTTTTCTCTCCTGTGTGAGTTCGGGTATGCCTTGCCAGTTCGTCTGAACGTGCGAATCTCTTACCGCAACCATCCCAACTGCAAGGAAATGGCCGTTCACCTGAAATAGAAAAAGATTTTTTCAATACACCCAAATACAATAAGATCTTATACGTATAGACATACTTAAACGGGCGCATTTCCACAAAAATAATAAAAATGCTACTCCGATCACTTTGTCAATTCGTCCGTCCGTCCCTACGGCTATGTGACTTACTTTTTTTCGCTATTTGGTTCAGTACAGTGCTAAAGCTTGTACATTTGAATATAATATATTCAAAGCTTGTACCATTGTTGGTACAATATACAGCGATAGTTTGAAGAAGTAGACATTTAGGGATTTAAGTGTATTGTTTTTCTCTATGTCTACTTTTAAATAATAAAATCTCTTGGGAAGAGCGACCAATCATATGCCACTAAAATAACTTCTTCCTCTTTGGCTTCCGTATTTTTATTTTCGTTCATGTGCGATGTATTCAACTGGAAAAGGAAAGTTGATATTGGCCATTGGTATAGTGCTGGTAACAGTTTAAGGATTTACTTTCTGTGAAGCTTAAGCAGATCTTGTAACGTAAATTTAATCAAGTGATTTATTTATTTACAATAATTATGTAATAATACATTTATAATAGGCCATAAATTGCGCGTTTTATAACAGATAATTATTATTTATCACTCCTTTTTACCCAAATTTATTACTTGTAGATTTATAACACAAAAGTGCGAAATCAGTACCATCAATTCGGAGTCGATGTTAAAACTGCCTTTAAACACAATTCAATTTGCTTATATACCTAGCAAACGAAAAGTTTCTAGAAAACATCACATTCTGGAATAGTCTAGAAGGTGTATCATCAGGAAAAATGCCTCGCGTCCGCTTCCATTCCTTATAGCCACTGTTTTATCGACTTGATGGCGCCCCGATGTCTTCCTGGATTTATAGGATCTTCGCTACAATATATCCATCTCAAATAAAAAATTTATGCTACCCTACACACCTAGAGGTGCGAAACCACAATTCTGATTTCATTTGGCATGAACTAGGTGCAACCATTAGGTGCGACTTGAAAGATGCTGTTGTTAGTCCTCATTGATCGCTGTAATCGTAACTGGGATACAATGAATTTCATCTTGAATTTGGAATTCTGAATCTGATCTACATGCCTTGGTCGAGTTGTGTACAGTGTACTCTTCAAACAAACCCACAAGAAAAAATCAAGTTTCAAACTACCACCCTTTTTCAATAACACGTTTTTACGTCTATAACTTGCGCTATTTGACAAAAAGTGGAAACAAAAGTGCTTCTTTCCCTGTTCTTCCTGTAAGTTCAGCAGCACCTCCACCACTATCCCGTTATCCCCTGGGGTTCAAATTTTGTTCTTCTTTCCCGTTTAAAAAATGTTTCCGCACTTTGCCACGATCTTATCTCCTTCAGTAATTAGTTGTTCATGTTCATGTTCTGAGTTTTAGGTTTGCCCTTTTCTGAACATTGTTAACATTCGATATGAAATAATTTTTGGTTTGTATTGTCATCTTCTTCCATTTTTTCGGCTGAATTTCTTCCATGTTGCTTTCTTTGATTCTTTCGCGTCTTTGGATGGTACCAATTTATCAATACAACAGTAATTGATGATGTTTCGCCCCCGTGAAGTTGTATTTATATGTTTAGTTTGTTTCTAAAGTTCCAGTTTTTTTTACTTGTGCGAGCGCCCTGTTACAGTTCATGCCCCTCACTGTTGACACTTCGTGTCGGACAGACATTACCACCTCTATATTATACTCCTGACTAAGATATTACTCACAGACTATCTTTGCTCAAACTAAAACTTTCGCCACCTACCTACTTAATAAATCTATTCGTTCAGACTATTTTTTTCAGTTGTTTATTAGAGAAAGAAAAACTTGCCAACCGCAAATAGTTCGTATAAATTTACACTTTATGTACTACGAACCATACAAAAATATGTCCCATAAAAACTATCTTTAAATGGCGTCAATAAATTGTACAATTAAGCACCTAGTGATAAATTATTCTAGTCACTTTGCTAATGGAGGTAAATAAAGCATCAATTTGTAAAACGAATTTCTAGACGGTCCATAAACCAAAATCCAAAGTTAATCTGTTGACCTCTCGATATAAATCATAAGATTGCAATCTCTATACTTCCTTAGTGCTTCCAAACTTCGTACTGCTAATTAAATTACTGCTATACTTAATTAGAAGACGTTCTTAATTGGAGTATGCTTTATATCTAATAACAAATAGAAAGGTGTCTAACGAGATTACCGTCGTATTAATTAATCTCTCACGCCGAGATTCCCAAATACTGTTTATTGTTTGACATTTGAAATGTTAGTGCATATTTATTTGCATATCGCATAATGAAACCTGCGGAAGTTTACATTTTGGCTTGTAATTGCACGCAATAAAATCACGGGAATTACATTTATGCATTTTCGCAGGATTAGGTATTATTACGATATTGAAACAAATTTTGCAAATCGCTCATCCACGAAATGCATTAGCGGTATAAAAAGTACGAGCTACATTTTACAATCGAGTTATTTCAATTTTTAAAATAAACCACCCTTTACGTTCCAATTATTCCGCAACTTCGCCAGTTATCGGTGATTATACATTTATTTGCATAACGAATGTGTATGACATTCAAATTTACTAAATACATAATTAAATGGCATTACATTTAAATTTATACCCCTTCCCTTGTAAACGAGCTTGTAAATGTATTAAATTTGATCATGGAGTTGATATATTTTAGTTTCAGATGTTAATTTTCATGAGAAAATTTTTGTATAAGTATTGAAAAAGTTGCTGCTGGTACATAAGAAACCAGCAATATCTGGAAATTACATACGCATATCTTGTAGCGGCGCTAGGCGTCGACGATCAGAGTGGCATTAAACCTTGCGAAAAACCTAGGGGTTTATATTCCACACTTTAATTTATTTTGGTACGTACATTGAATACAACGCAGGGCGGTCATCGAAAACAAAATAGAGCAGTTTTCACTACATGAGTTATCGAAAAACACTTGGACCCAAGGATGCTATATAGCTTGGACCCGTCGATTGCTTCAGAGGGACATTTTTTATGACGGAAGTCACCAATTTCTTGAAAACATTATCTTTCCATACAATGAGTACAAAATACTACTACTAGTTTGGAAAGTTAATTTTCCCGCATGAGCGCTTGGTTTTTTATCATTACCTCTAAAATGATAAATGGCATAATTGTTGCATTTTTTAAGAATTAAAAAAAAATGTGCTATTGTTTGTGTTTTGTCCGTCAGTCCGGACCAACTTCTGCCGTTTTGAACTACTTCTAGGGGAATGGTCCTAGAGTCCTGGAATTTTTTGCAATAGGTAGCCCATACCTTGAAGGTGTGCCAGATGGCCATCAAATTTCGCTGTGTAAAAGACCCCCCCCCCCCCCAACGAATTATTTCCTCAGATGCTGTTTTTGATAATAAAACGCGCATGACAACCAATTGGTCTCAGATTTTGCATACGCATGCCTTTAGTAGTGCTAAGTTAAACTTTACAAAATTGGAGGGGGGTGGGGGGTAAACATATGTTCTACCCTTCATGGTATTCTAATGAAATGTCTCATCGAAATAAATTGGTTTGTACAAATTATAACTTTCCTGTGCGACTCTTTTTAGAGATCAATGAGCGACGAGGCTTAAGGGAGGGGGAGGGGGTTAAAAATTAATTTTATCTCTCATTGTATTCTAATTAAAGGTCTCAACGAAAGGAACCGTTTTCTACTACTGCCCTTCTTTCTGTCCTCTTATCAAAGTACGGGGTAGAGGGGGAGGGAGGAGAGTGGAACTAGTTTTATCCTTCATGGTACTCTCATGAAAGGTCTCAACGAAAGGAATTAATTCCTACCAACCATAGTCCTCCTCCTCGACCTCTTACCGTGATCGGGTATAATCCCTTATACCTCAAGAATGGATTGTTGGAAGAGGATATTCACAAAGGACGATTGAGACATCTGCAAGAAATATATCCATTGGTGATGTCAAAACAAAAGCTATTTCGGTTTAAAAAAATGCGCTTTACCTGCCCAAGAGTTGTGCACAATTTATTCTTGTTTGTATCTCCATCTGCTATTAAATACATACTTCACCATTTCATCACAATTTCATAACCATAAAAAATAAAATATATATAATATAAAATAAAAAATCTCTCAACAATTTCACGAATATTTGGATTGATCAAAACTGCTCCATTCTCCTGACACCTGACACAGAGAGGTGTCGTCAGGCTGCCGACGTGGCGCTGTCTCTAGTATAACAATATGGAGTGGTGGGAATACCCGGACGGGTTGCATGACGTTATTAAGCCCCCCAGGTACGATCGTGAAATTCATAAAAATGGCTAGAGATCACTTTAATTAAGCGTTTTTATAAAAAAATTTGCGGGAGATGCCTCAAACTTTCAACAAACTTAACACTAAGTTCACATAACGTAAAATAATCTTGAGAATTTGGTGGAATTATTTTCGATGAAGCACCTTGTTGCGTTGTTGCTAATGCGCTTGTATAAAATCAGGATCGTTCGAGGTTAATCGTCGGTCGATAACAAAGAGGTGGTCAATGGAAGATGCGAAAGGTGTCTTTTCCTCTTTGGAGTGATAATGCGGCGGTCGATACGAAAGAATGAGTCTACGAAAGATGCGAGAGGTGCCCTAAGTTTTCCCTCTCGATGTTGGTACGGAAAAGGCCATCCTTGCCAAATGCAAAAAATTGTATAGTGTATTATACCTATTATACTTCTTTTATTACATTAACTGTTTTTGTACACGTTAAACCCAGCATGTTTCAATTTAGTAGACGAAGAAGTTAACATAACCTCTTACAAAAATTAGCTGGCATTTATTTATTTATTTTAAAAAAATTAGCTGGCACTTCTGATTTTTCAGTTTCACCATCAACTTAAGGATGACAAAATATAAGTAACATAATCTCAGATTTCGACGAATTGCAGTGATCTTGTAATTAAGATTGTGCAAAATTTTGAGCTTCTCTCGCACATTTTTTTGTTGAAAACAATTAAGGTGCCTTCTAGCCATTTTTATTAATTTTATGATAGTAGCTGGGGGCTTAATAACGTCATGTACCCCAAGGACGCTTTCACTATATGTTATTTTAGGTGGTCAGAGATGTTTATCCTGGTTTTCCTTGAAAAGTTTCCAAATAAGGCTGGCTTGGAGTACCCTGGTATATACCCTTAAAAGGATTCTTAAAGAAACAATTATGTTGTGCGAAGAAAATAATTTACAACAATTTCGTTTCCAGCTTAATATGCCAAGATGCTGCTGATATGTTATTATACAAAATAGAAGGACATTTTCATCTGTGAATATGGAGTTTTGAAGTGTACCATTTGTAAATCTTTTGTATTCGTAAAAAACCGAAACGTTCGTATAAAGATTATCAGAAATTGGATAGATTGAAAAGCAAAATGATGTTTTATTATTACGATTTGCCGATTGACCAATAAAGAGTTGGAAATGGCACCGCAGAACTCATTACTTTACTCTGGATAACCTCTAGGGTATAATAGGCAACAAAACTGTTTCAAATTATCATCGCATTTACTTGCTACGGTTAGTATCACAATACTATTATAGAGTCATTCACTGCAGAACATTTTGTGAGACTATGATTGCAAATTGCCAATTACGTTAAATTAAGCTTGCATTGTTCCCCACGACACGTTAAAAACAAAGCTATCCGCACACAATCACGATTGAAGTTTGTCTTTCGATTTCGACTTTGGTGAAGTTAGCGCTTAATAATCATTAACGTCTGTTAAAACGCCATTTTCAGCATAATTTAGAATTCTTGCATTGAATATCTTATTCAATGGTTAAATGCTTAAATTGAGACGTAGGATTGACATTCGTGCAAACTGTCTGTTTAGCGTAATATCAATTTATATACCCTTTCAAATATTCATTTACGCATTAGTCAGTTACCACATTAAATTAGTATGCTTGCTGAATTTTCTGAATGGGGATAATTGCAAAGGGTTTTAAAGCAGTTTAAATACCGCTTTTAAATAAATTTTAGACAGTTTACGCAATCAATTCACTTAAAATTTGTAGCCTTTCATACCGCGCACATAATATGTGGGATGAATTTAGCTCGGTCCATTGTATATCATCAATAAGTATTATTCGTCTCCTGAAACTTTTGGATTATTTTTGGTCTTGCAAAAAGGGAGTTTATTTTTAATATCACTCCCCAAGTAATGTTAAAATTATTAAAATTTTTGGGATCCATCCATATGACTTTGGAGCTTTGGTTTATCAATAGATGTGAATGTGGTCTTTGTAGGATAAGTAATTTATTTGCTTTACTTGCACTCATTCTCCACAAATGGGACTATACAGGATATAACGTATTCCAAAACAAAAATCCGATACAACTGAATACCGAACGATCCTCGAGACCTTCGCATAGGTATACATCATTTTTACAAAAGAGATTGATTCTGTCCCACCAGATCAGCATAGTTGGTAAAACACATTTTTGAATCGGTATTAGTTTTACTTTTATTCGAGGTGCATACACACAAAATTTCATGCAATTCGGTTCATAACTAACGGAGATGTCAAAAAATCGGATTGCACGTGCGCAAATAGTTATTTGTTTCATTAGTACAAAAAATGTCAGTTTTCGGGACGAGGAAGAGAGTTGCTGGACGACGCGTTAGCGGAGTCCAGCAACCTTCCGAGTCCCGAAAACTCATTTTTTGTACGAATAAAACATAAAATTTTTTCTCCAACCCCCTTTACTTCAAATTTAGATTCAGTCACAGTTTCACTACTAGTATAAGAACTTCTGCTTTCTTGTCCTCACGTGTCATGCCACTCTAGTTTTCAGGTTAACTTATAACCTATTCGTTCTTACTTCTTACTTCTCACCTCTCGCGACTTTGTAGGGAGCAAATCTTGAGGTAGCATGTTCTGCCGTTTCTATAATCTCTGGCGGAGTGCAATCCATGTCGCTATCAGTTTCAGTCATTTTATTGTATACACAATAAATATTGTTATATTTTGCATTGAAATAAAAAACTTACCATACAGTTTTTTAATTAAAATTAATTGCAATTAACTTTTTCAAATTTTGATTTCAAAATGACAGATAATAGTGCAATGGGTCTGAAGTAGATGGCGTTACGCGCGACGGCGAGTTGTATACGTATTAAAATTACGTTCACGGAATATGTAAATTACGTTACACATGGTTTAAATAAAAATAGCGAGCGTAAATCATTTTCAATACATGTACATACGTATAGGTAACATCATTATTAGCATTGAATATGCAAAAATATTTGATTTGTATGTATAGAAATATCTTACAACCTGCAATGTAAAACGATGTCAATGTGACATATCTTCGTGATTGTAATTTTTTAATTGGCCAACTTTCAAGGTCAATTTCTTTTTGGTACTAGGACCAAAAGTATCCACTTTTTGTACAGTTGCCATGGTGAAAGCGATTAATCCGCAAAACGTCAATTTTAGGTACCGAACACTGTCACAAAATAGCGTTTTATTCAGGTGGTTGGAGAAAAACACTTTTTTTACCGACATCAGTTTTACTTTTATTTGAAGTGCCTCTGCGCCTACTTACAAAATTTCATTTAAATATCTTAACAGATAAAAAATTGGGATTGCGCAAATACAAAAGTTGGGTTGCGCATGCGCAATTTTTTTTATATTCATTCACATAGTTACCTGAGGTTTAAGGAATATTTACTAAAACAGAACCGGATCTAAAATTAATAAAATTAATAATCAATAATCAAATTGATGTGTTACCCAAAATTTTAATGTGTCTTGTACAATAATTGTTGATGTATTTGTTCACCAAGAAATGGAGGCGTCCACCACTTTGTTAACGACGTGTTTAGTGCACACAATTGTAAACCTGTTTTTATTTTAACTTTAACCGTTAACCTTTTACCAGTGATCCCACTGACGAAGGACAGCAAACTGCGTCCGAAATATTTGGATTGCCAAATAAAAATAGGTACTAAACGAAGCCTGACTTTTGAGCCTACTCACCCTACAATCTACAAACCTTCACTTCAACACCACCCAAGACCGAAAGGAAAAAACCTTTGTACTTTCACCTTGCATCCATTCCTCAAACTATCTGGAGGGTATACTTGGATCAGAGGTTTTGGTAAAAGATGCGATAAAATATATATGTCCGCCCGGCTCTGCATCTGCCCACGTGTTGGGTTACTTTTTCACTAGAAGGTGCTATTGATCTTACCTAAATTTGAATAAAAAATACCTTATAGTAACGGTCTCTATTTGGCAAATATTCCTATTTTCATCTTCATTGTCTTGGGCTACTTTTCACTGGAAAATACTATCGATCTGAAATTTTGGGTAATAAATTTATAACTCCGACATATTAATAGCAGAACTTAGGAAAACTCGCCTTGGCGATAACTTGTGTCCATCTTTAGAAAACTTGTGAAAAATTTAAAGTTATGTCTAATTCCATAGGAGAGCATTAAAAATGTATAGGGTTCGCAAGTAGAGATCGAGAAACTTCGAAATTGAAATTTTCTGTAGCACATACATGCAGCACGTGTAGTCGTAGGGATGACGGGTTAATTCAGGCGCGCAACCTGAGCCACAATGTTATTGATTTAAAACGCCCGACAGCAAGTCGCGCGCAGTTCAAACTCTGACAGCTTCATCTATTTGAGCGTTCGCCTCTCTCCACTATCGATGGTCATTTCGTTATGCCCGATTACAATTCAATTGCCACTTTTCTGAATTTAGCTCAATTTATACGTTATTGAATTGCAGTGGGTTATTTCACCCCGTTTCGTTGAACCCGCGATATTCCGATCGGGTTTTACGCTTTCAACAGGTGCACTTGTGAATATGACGAGTGTTCATACTCAGTTTTCTTTTGCTGGAGATATCTTGAGCATGGTCCATAATATTTATTGCCAACTCATTGCATAATAAGCAGTAATTTGGTCTTAAAATTGGTAACCATTATCATAATGTTAATTATATAGGTAAATTAATAGTGCTAATTAGCCAAGATATTTTCTAAGTAACCCTTTGTGAATTGAGACGTAATTTAAATCATTTTCCCCACAGTGTAAATCGATCTAAAATACTTTTTCTACAATCGATATCCAAAGTAGGCATTTGCGCTCGTATTTGACAACGCAAACGTCATCTTTTTCGAGGAATGTCACTTTGTCGCTTATAAGCGACAAAATAGAAAAAACGCTAACCAATGACAACGAGTAAATGACATCTTTCATTTGGGCATAAGATTAAAATGATTTGAGTGAAAAATTTAAATTTCTGGAAATATGTGAACTGCTCGATTGTAGAAAAAATCTTGTGTGTAATTCGAGCGCAAATTGATTGTCGATTTCAAGAGATTGCCGCGCTCCTTCGTCGCGCGTCAACTGTCTCTTTCAATCGACAATATATCATTTTGCGCTCTTAATACACAAATAGCTATTATTATCCACATTCAAAACTTCAGTAGTTATATCATTAGACACTTCAATTGAGCAAAGGTTTTAAACCAATTATCTGAAATGTATTACAAATTTTCCGTTGCTCAAAGTTTGAAATCTGTGAACAGAGCGAAGAGTAATTTGGGTACTCTTTGAACAGAGTAGTTTTAAAAAGAATCATAAACTGTAGTTTTAATCCAGTTAAATTGTATTTTTACCAGGAAAGTTGTGGGGTAGTTTTGATTTCTTTGATCCTATATGTTTTTTGGGGTGCTGAATCCGAATCTGAGGTTTGCCAACAAAATTTCATGACGCAACATTGAAAAAAATACAAAAGAAGTTGAAAAAGATATTTTTTTGGCAGTTTTGTGCTTACAACTTGAAAACTATCACCTTTTTGAAAAAAACCTTCCTATTCAAAATTAAAGTACATAAAATTTCCTACAGATTCCACTATTTAGTTTTTTTTCTTCGATAAACCGTTCGGGCTCAAGCGCCAGTTGAAAATTGGCTGTCTCCACAAAACATAGTTTTTCCGCACTAAAACCCTAAATTAATATTAAGCGTTGTCAATAAGTGAATTCCTTGCATTTACCTACTATTATTTGAATTTTATATGTAAGGGTGGTTTTTTCTCATTTTCATAACGTTCAAGGTGTTTATTGTAGTCCAGAATTGTATGAAAAGTTAATTTCTAAAGAACAACAGTATATCATATTATTATATTATTTATAATATATAATATGTACTTATACTGTGCTATCTAAAACTATTCCCACTCTCTTCCGAACTAGATAAAGAAATCACAAAATCCTACCGTAGCATGTTTATACAATTATTGTTGAATTTGAGAAAGTGGGGCTGTGGTAATTATTAATTTAAAAAATTCAAATGGCAAAAGGGGTATATTGATTTCCTATTCAACGGCATTATCCCTCTTGCTCCGCTGTTCTGAAGAATCACGTACCCACTCCTCGGAGTGGGGTAACGTGCGTTACCCCAGCTTAAATTTGTCTGCTATCAACTGAACCCGGTTTAAAAGCGAGTTCATGATTTTGCACTGTCCGTCCGTCCATCTGTGTAACTTTGTGAGGGTGTGTATGTATATGTATGGGAGGAGGGCCTCGAGACTGCAAACGTAGGTCAAAGAGTAACGTACTCTTTGCGTAGGTACACGGTGACGTAATGGGCCTTGGCTCATCTATGAAGGAGTGGGAGAGTTTTATACCAGACGGAACTGTTATAAAATCTTTTGAGAAGACCGGTAGACAATGAAAAGTACGGATTTATATTTGCACAGAATAATAAAAAAAGAATAATAAAAGATGAGTATTTGCGGATACAGCCGAAATACGCCAATTTTCAACTGGCGCCCGAGCCCGAACGGTTCATCGAGGATAAAAACTAAATAGTGGGGTCTGTACGAAATTTTATGTACTTTCATTTTGAATAGGAAGGTTATTTTCGAAAAGTTGATCGTTTTCAAGTTGTAAGCACGAAACTGCCAAAAAATATCTTTTTCAACTTCTTTTGTATTTTTTTCAATGTTGCGTCATGACATTTTGTTGGCAAACCTCAGATTCGGATTCAGCACCCCAAAAAACATATAGAATCAAAGAAATCAAAACTACCCCACAACTTTCCCGCTAGATACCCGTTTGAGCACAAATGGCCTGTATTACTTCGACACATCAAAGCAGTGTGTCTGTGTATAATATGTCCTGAACTAAATTAGTAAATAAATCAAGTTTTCACATTATTGAATTAAGACGGGAAGCAAATCTTTGAACCGTTACCATCCCGGCAGTGTTGTTAGCGCATACATTTTTTTAATCCCTTAATAAATAAAAAAAATTGGATTGCGCAAATACAAAAGTGCGGAATTTTTTTATTCATCTACGTAGTTGTTTGAGGTTTAAGGAATATTTACTAACAAATGCAGAACTGGACATTAATATGTTCTTTGTAACAAGAATTATAAAATAAACCCTTTTGGGTTGTTTTTGAGTCGTTAGTCTACGTAGCTCAATAACATACCGACCTTTCTTATATGCTTAAGAACATATTGTGTACGAATTTTCAAAGTTACCGCACGCACGGGCAGACGGTCAGACATCAATACAAACTTATAACAGATCTGCAAGATCGTTAATAAGAAACAGAGTCCATATACCCGTAGTACTAGAGGTCGTTATTCCCGGACTATAGGCATGAAAACAAAAGACTAGAGGAACAACCGTTACCTTACTAACCTTATTCATATAATCAATCAGCAAAATTCCCTAGGAGTCCCAATAAATAGTTGCCATTATTTTTCCTGCAGAAGAGGTGAGTTTAACTTTCTTGGGAGGGCTGGAGTCCTTAACATTTCACTGCATATATTCTTGCTTCGATTCGGGATCATAATGATGAACCTAGGTTTCATTTCCAGTTACAAGTCGATTGATCATTAAATCTGGTTCATCTCCACAGCGCACCAAGGATAAAATTGTAATTGAACTGAATAAAACCCATGTTGCACTAAGCTTTGTCATCTCAGGGTACTCGTGTAAAATTTTGAAAACCGTGGTGTCTGAAACTCACTTAGAAGGGCAATCACCATCGTATACAGCCCACATTTCTTCAAGAAAAATGTTTGGAGGTTTTCCCTAGGGTTTTCCTTGTTTTGTAAGGAATTTTATAACTGCAATATAATGTTGCAATAGTTTTGTCAATTGCCATACGAGATGCCAAGGCGTAGGTATGTGATTAACAAACAACACAATGAAACAAAATAACCCCAGTCCCCAGTCCGGGAATCTAAAATCGACCCCTCGTATGCTCGATGAAATGTACATAATTTAAAATAGTAAGCAACCGCGTGTTTTTAAGATGTAAGCTAATTTCTGGTTAAAAAATATGTTTTAAATAGAAATGGACGACATCGAGACGGTGTGCACTATTTATAATTGTATGTGCCGGATTGTCGAAATGAAAACGATTCATCATTTATCCTACTAAGCGGAAAGTTATATAGTGTGTCAACTGTAATGAGTGGTCGCTTTAGAATTTATAAGTTTAATTTTAAATTTAAATTTTGTTTAACATATGAAAATTTATACCGCTTCATAGCTAACGTGCACAAAAGTATGTCTCGAATCAGAGCGATAACAACTTGTGCATTTCGATAATAACGCAAGCTGTTTTTGAAACAAGCGCTAGGGAAACCAGATTGTAAGGGGGTTTTCTGCAGACGAGGCTTGCACGTACGGTTTATGTGTAACATATTTTGATTTTGCATAATTGCAAATATTTCGCGGTGAGTCTTTCAAGAGTAAACACGTACCACATTAAAACTGATTGCGATTAACAAAGAAATATTTTTTTCGGATCGCTAACAGTAAGTGCTGGTTAAAAGCAAGTTCCTCCAAGCCGAGTGGCATCATTGCACAACGCTTTGTGCGGCAAATAAAATTTTGTATACAACGGCATACGGCAAGGACTTTAAAGACAATTAATCGATACACTTACCCACAACAAAACCTTATAATAAATTTGGCACAATTCATATACACACGGTGGAACATTGTGTAACGTTCCTTTCATAACAATTCAAAATTCCAAATTTATATGAGACATTCTTACTCTCATTTCAATATTCTTACACCATCTACGTATTTCCTTTGTAAATCCGTTTAGTTTAGATGTAGTTAGTTGAGTATTATAGGTTTCATTTACAATAGTTCTTTATTTTTGCCGCTACAGTTCATGCTACGTACATTTCTGCACATAACGTGCAAAATAATTGAATTTGATCGTCTTTGTTTTTATTAATATGTATATTCAACAAACTAAAGTCATATGCGTATTTATTAGTTCAATTAAACCAGAGCATTAGATTTTGCATTTCAGGCTATAAGAGGAGATAAGGGGATAAACTTCCGCCAAGTAAAGGGTATCAAAAAATGTTTTCATTACTGAGCTAGCCATGAGTCAAATAAAAATTAATTGTCGTATTAGAATTTTTTCCAGTGTCAGATTCAATTTTATTTTCGACCCTGTTCGACTGTTACAAAACCAAACTAGGCTCACCCCTGTAACTGTTGTGGAATTCGCGATAGGACTATTCAATTTTGGTAGTAATATATAATAATATAAGTAAATGATATAAGTAAAATGGGATTGAATACCCTAAATAGTATTTTCCTGTCACAAATTTGAAATTTGATCATTTAATTTAGTACACTCTGTATATTTTTCATTTTTGGGTTCAATACATAATTTTGCACATGATATGCACTGATGAAGTTAATTAAAAAAATAATAATACCTAACCACTATGTTAACGAGGAAAAATTATCTCAAGTAAATTCGTAAAGTTGTTCGTGCCTCTTTTTCCAAAACCTCTATTATTTTTAGTACGTAACGTTCTAGTATCTACATCTATCTACAGGATAGTTAGAATAATTGCTCGGCGACCGACATCTGCCTCTCAGCGAATTTTTATCACGCGGCGATCGACTTTTATTCTTCTTAAAGTATTTACTTTGAATTTTGCAAGTATAAGCATAATTATGCTCCCTTTTATTCATATAGGCCAATGTGTACTTCTAATTTTGATTCAAAATGCTCTAAGGTCTAAGCATTCTTCGTAGTTGTCTAGTGGTAAACTAGACCAATAAACCAGAAAAGCAAAAAGTTCCAATCTCATAAAGTTTCAAGCTAGATCTTTTAATTTTCTCCACAAAAAGTTAGTACGTAAATACAGCAACAAAGTTAATCCCAATTATTTCGCTTGTTCATATTCCCGTTAAACCATGGTAAGAAGCGTTAGCACCCTTATAAATATTCAGAATCTTATCTCTTCACTTCGCGGGCTATAAATAAAATTCTTAATTATTTTCGAAAATGTTCGCAAATAAACCTCCTCGCGGGAATTTGAACTTGTTGCGCCGTTTTCACGTTCTCATCTCTCAGAGCGTTTCTTTAATTAATATTGCCAAAGCGAGCGAATTATTTAATATCCACATTTTCCGTAATGAAACATTTTTTATATTGCGTGGAAATACTTTTTACGCGGTGGGCGATAGCAATCAGCATCACAATCAATTTTTACCTCCGAGTCGTTTACTAAAAAACCTGCTTTAAATATTTGCATTTCATCACACGGTCGATTTGTTTTCCCAAAGGTGTTAAAGTCCTTTACGATCTTCGGCTAAAATATTCATTGACTCTTGGAATATTCCTCCCGTCAGTACGTGCAATCGCAACTGAAAAAACTAAAACGGAGAACGTGATTAATTAAATTTGATCAAAGACTGAAGAGATTATTTTTTGGATGCTGTGATAAATATGTAATTACGCTGTAAAGATCGGAGGCGCCCAAAGTAATTGCTTTAGTGAAAGTTAATTAATTTTCCTCTCTACTCACATGGCATCATCAAATTTTGCAAGAAAAACAATTTTCCACGAATAATTAATGTTCATTTGCGTTTCTTCCATTGTGACTTTTTACGACAGCTTCGTCGGAGATTAAGTTGATAAACTTCAAAATTAAAAAAATAAATATGAAATTTTAGGATATAAATCAATGAAGACCTTGGTTCGTTGATATTGACCATAAGGCCGATCTGAAATTAATATAACCTTAATTCTACTGATGTGAAATCAGTTGCTGGCATTGTTACACCGATTTCTTAGTTCACACTGTTCACAGTCTCGTTACTATAATGGCAGACAAAATACTATAAATGTGGTAAGTACTATATAATCATAGCAGTATTGTCGCCGAACTACCACGACATTGCAAACACTCAACACTGGAGTTTTCCTGAACTACACTAAAGCTTACCCATGGTCCTCCGCAATAACATAAAGTAAAATATTAGCGTCTTTAGGGAAATAAAGTGCGTAATTTTGATTCCTGCGCCTGTTAAGGCAATAAAGAGTTACGACTCGGATTATTTCAGATGTAAACTCGTATGTTTCTAATTTAAAATCTGAATCTATTACAGTAAACGAAGATGTGGCAATTGGCAAAAATTCTTTATTAATGCATTACGTGTGTGTGTCTACTTCCGATAATAATGTAGATCTTGAGGTTACAACCACAATAAAGTAAACGATTCAACAAATATGAGTGGATTGTATCCTCTAAAATAATTTAGTAGTAAAACTTATACTGACGCTTGTCATGATAAGCTCCACTAATCCCATTCTGAAGCTTATATAACTGTCTGGAGAATCCCTCTTGATATTCTATCTTGATTTGTGCTTTACCAGAATTTGCGAGAATTGACCTACGAATCCTATTTAGAGTAAAAATAATACAGGCGTTCATGGACGTAAATTTGATAACGTAATACCTTAATTGGTAAGAGAATCGATGAATCAAAGACTCAATTTTTAATACCACCCCACCAATAATGTTACCAAATGAAACAATCTTTAAGAATTAAAAGCAAGATATTTTTGTGTACGAGTGATGACAAGCAAAAGACATATTATATGAGATTCCATCCCAGTATCATAATATAATAAAGCACATAAATGTCACGTTATTACTTATTAGAGAAGTTACGGATGGCAGTCAAATTTAATTTAATTACATTATGGTACAAGCGAGTTCGTAGGTACCTGAAATTAATCAGCTGCGTGATGAAGTACACATATTGCATCTATCAATCGCATCTAAATCTAGTTCTGTATGTACAATAATTTCTTGCTCATTTTGCGCTCTAATTTTCCAGGTTTAGAATGCGTCTATGCAAAAGTTTATAAAATGGGAAGCATTTCGTGTCTCAATTGAGTTGCAATTTTCTTCCTTAATATAGAAATGTTTATAGTCTTTATAGTTTTCAAGATGTTCCGTTTTTTTGAATGAGACTGCGGCCCTTCCTTTTCCCAAGTAAACCTCGAAATTCTCCATCTTTGCAAGAAAAGCATAAAATTGCCCTTACTATAGAAATGTGAGAAATTTATAAAAAATAATTAAAAAAACCCGCAACCCTCTTTAAATAAAATGTAAACCTAAACAAAAATCTTCGTGTTCTGATGGCGACTATTGAAAAATATGTTATGAATCCCTACAGAGATGTCTTTAGTACACTTTATGCGGATAACTATACTACTGGTATAACTTTTTATATACTCCTAGGAGATTCTATCATTCTAGAGATTACCTCAAGAGGTTCTTCAGAGATCACAGTATTCTGCAAAGATTGTTATACCTACAAGGTTCTAAAATGCCACAAAAATTCTTCAAAAATTCTCTGCAGATTCTTAGAGATCGTTTACTTAAACATTTTTAAGATTTCTGTAACATTTTTAGAAATTCTGGTGTAATTCTTCAGAAGCGGTCTAGAGATTTCATATAGATATTCTTCAGACTCTTGCCCATTAAGAGGCGGTCACGCTCATGAAATAGTTACGCATTTTAGGCTCCGCTCTTAGCGATTTTTTCGAAAACGGTGTTAGTTAGCAACATCAACGTTTGATTCTAAAACCTCTTTCTACGCCTCTCTTGTAACAGATTTTGATATTTTTTAAATTACGGCACCTGAAAATACCATAAATATCAAGTACTTCTACAATTATTTATGCAAAATTCGAGTATTAAATCAAAAATCTGTTACAATAGAGACATAGATGTGTCCTTTATCTTTACATCGGCACCTAACAACACGGGATAGAATCCAATTTACTCAAATTTTTATACTAAGTCCCACACCTAGACACGCTATTCGACCCATATAATTTCTATTGAAGCGCTTTCCTAGTCGTATGCAGAGAACGGCCTCTTAAATCTTTACTAATTCCATGAAAAATCAGGCCGGAACTGTGTAACGGTTTATTTTCTTCATTACAAAGAAGCCAATATTTAGTTATTGTAAGTTCCTCGTAACAGTCGCCACCTTGGAATTTTAGCACGCAATTTTTGCGCGCGTTGAATATCGATTGCCCACATACGTCTTTCTTTTTCGTTTGTGAGTTTTAACAGAGTGCACTACATACAAAAACAGCTGAGGTGTAAATGGAGAACGCACGGAATTTAATTTGCTGCCATCCATAGCTCCTTAATATTTGGCGATTAAACTCGTTTAATTGGGAATTTCGCATTGATTCATTGACGGACTTCCCATTGACTCCTATATATGCTGAGGATATAATTGCGTCTCTTCTGGCTTATCGTAAGTACGCCATTTGCATTTAATTTACTTGACGTGCACCTTTCTTTAGATTTCGACTGATATTTGCCATAACATAATGTCGCTATCGACGATTGGACGATTGTCGCACACTCATCTATAATTGACCCTATAGCCTCTAGAGGTTGGTTATCAACGAAGAGGGTTATCTTTGATTGTTCTTTCAGGGTTTTAATTGTAAGGTTCAACGTCTAGTTTTAATTTATAGTACCAGTTAAAGGCCCGGCTTCAGTTCGGAAACGATTTAACTCGCTGTCAACATCTTATGGCATATGTACCACCTGCTGATATGAGCCGCCATTTGCCGAAATTTGGTCACTGGGTCATGCGCCAGATTTAATATCAAGGATTCGATTGTTAACCATAAAACAACTTCTGTAACTGTTTAGCGTAATAATTGGTAATTATTTTACCCCTTCAGAATGTTATGGTAGCCCGCCACTTCCCTCTGGAAAGGTTAGCCGACTCAGTATCGTACTTGTGATTGCTTACTACGAGGAAGGCCAGGCCCTTCAGGCATTGTTCAGTTCATTGCATTCCGAGCTCTGCGGCTTGGGAATTTTTTTTGTATGCAGGTTAAAGGATCCTTCGAGAACTGAGCTCACTTCTCTGGATGACATCTAATTTACATTAAGGTAACGTTGCCTTTTTATGTTTTACTTGTATTTGGCCTATACGTGCGAATTTGTGTTCGGAACATCAATTTCTTTGTGGTAACTTGTTTTAATATCAAGTAATCAATTTAATCGATCGTCCTTGATTGGAGTTTTGTTAAACTGGGAGATTTCAATTGTAAACTCATGTTACTAAGATTTGTGTGTGTGACGTAACTTATCATTATGAGCATTTGAATATTTGTGTAATTACGCTATCGCATTGTGTCAAACTCTTATTTTATATTTAACCCTGAGCTAGTTGGTCGTTAACCACCGGGTTTGAGGAAACGCAGGGTCGACTCTACCTGCCCGTTAGTAGCGCAACAAGGTAGCTATGGGCCTGGGTCGACGGGCCTTCATAAAATTTGTATTAATTTTCAGATTTTGGTAATATCTGAAAATTGGTAGGTGTAAATGTTTATCGACATATTTTTTCAGAAAACACAATAAAGAAAAATATACAGTGTGGTGCAAATGAAAGGAGTAAATTCATTATTTATTTAACCGGGGCACTGACGGAAAAAATCCTGAGACCCGTCGACTTTGTTATTTTAAAATTACATTCTAATGTCTAAAAATGTCATCCCTCAATTCAATACCCTTACAGTGAAAGTAGCAATCCCTAAATTTTTAAAAAGGAAGACGGGGGTTCTGATACATCATTTGAAACTATGAATATATTAATAAATTAATAAACAAATCGGTTGTTTCCAAATAGAAATGATCTGTGTCTGCAGCAAGATGGTTCGCCTCCACAGTATGCGGTCTTGGTGAGACGTCTGATCACCTGGGTAGCCACTGGGCCGATCCTCTTCGCCCAATCCACCTATCTGGGAAAACTATGTCCAAATGGTTTTTCACCACCACCTCTACTTCTTATTTAAAAACTTAGGGGTTTCCAGTCTCATTCTAAGGGTATTAAATTTAGGGATGAAATTGTTAACATTATGATGTAATTTTAATTAAATATATAATCCACGTTTGTAACAGTGGGGATTGTAGGGAACGTTGTGCTGACTGTAATATTATTGTAACTAAAGTAAAGACAATATACGATTACGAAGTAAGGCAATTATGAATTATATAGTAACCTTTTATTTTGTTCTTTTTTTGGTGTATTTTGTCGCACAAAAAGGGTTCAACTTTTCATGTTAAAAATGTTCGTTGATATAGATTACTGGGTATCGGCACCAATTGAAATATAATTCCTTTTTTACACGTCAAATTTTCGTGAATGTTTATTCACTTCCTCAGGACATGAAACTACAATCAGTACAATAATTGGTAACATTTAAATTTAGACATTACTTACATTGAATTATATGTTGATTTTTTGATAGGATGACATTGAATTAAAATTATTGAACATTACAAAATTTTTTAAAAAGCATGGTAAAATTTGTTACATTTGTTACCAATAATTTCTTCAAGAAAATGTAACAAAGAACGTTTACTAAATGCACTCATTATTTATCAGGTAAGGGTATGTTTAACCTACAGGACAGCTTCACATACTTAACGGAACCGGAACCATTGCATTAAGAAGTGCGCACCCTTAAATTATATTTAACGCATTTCCAACTCGTGTTGGAAGGCGCTATTATAGCCACGTTCGTTTATCCGTTCGTCTGAGGCCTTAATTACTCCTGCAGTTTTCAAGATATATAGTTCGTTCATTTTGCATTAGGTAGCTTATATGGCCCCTTAACAAACAAAAATCTTGTCGATTAGTGTGCACATGCGCAGACTGGGTAATGTCAACTTTCTTATTTGTAGATACATTTTTTGTTAATTTTAACCACAGATGCTTCTAGCACAGACAACATATACTACAGACGGTCAATGCAATGCTATAGAAATAAACGTAACACCTAATAGAGTACGGTTAGTGTGTTGTCTACCTTGCAGCAGTCAAAATAATTTGTCGTAAAATGTGGTAGACGCACAGAAAACTGTTGTGTGTGGTAAAAGTGTGCAATAGATGGAGTCATTTTTGTAGAAATAAAATACATACTCAAACCTTATTTCCTCGGCTTCAACGCAGGCCTTTATGTAGATAAGATAAGCGCTCACTTGTATAACATCATAAATTACATGAAATAGGATACATTTTAATTCTTCATTTTTCTCTTTTCTAAACATTTAAAAAATTGATGGAGCGGGTTTGGTTATTATACAAGGGCGGAAACTAAATTTGCCCTCCACATATAAAATTATGAGGTTGGACAAGGAAAGATTTTATTAGAATAATAAACATAATTTTTGTTTTTCCATAATAAATATATTATTATACCGGGTGGTGACTTGTTCAACGCACCATAGGAATTGCAATAGAAATTTTTTCATTTCTGATTATTGACTCTCTAATTATTTTAGAGAGAAAGTCTATTTAGGTTTTTTGTAGGGAAAAAAATTACGAATCCATGCATACTACCTATAGCTTTTAATTTTCTGAACTTTGAATCCAAGAAATTGGATAATTAAAAACTGGCGCTTTTAAGAAAATCAGTGGTGCCATGGCAATTTGAGATCAAACATGCCAAATGCAGGCGCTTTTGTTTGATTTCCTAACTCCATGGAATTACCGATTTTATAAACGCGACAGTTTTTAATTTTTAAATTTTTACTGATTCTGAATTTATAAAATACGAAACAAATACGAAATACTGATTCGTTTATATAATTCGAGGTAAATCTTTCACTCACGCCTTTGACGTCCCGACGAAGGCGACGACGGGCGACTTCAGCGCCCCCCAGGCTTGGCGTCCAAGGCCTGGGCCCCCCTCGCCCCTCCCCCTCGCACGGCCTTGCCTACCTATATGTATCTGTGATAATACCATCACAATTTTTTTTGATTAGGGGAGGGAGCACTTAACGAACTTTATTTTATGTCAATGTGTAGGGTCAACATAGTTCAGTCAAATTAGCTCCAAAAGTATTCTGAACTGGATGTTGGCATTTCACACAACGAAACCAAGTGTATTCTATGTACCTAGTTCACTGCCCGGAAGCTCCCGGAACATATTGCTATACACAAAAAAAACAAGAAAAAACGGAAAAATGCAGTTTTTTTCGCATTTGACTTCCAATTATCTCGTCAACTATTGCTCGAGCTCATAGAAATGAATTTGTTTAGAATCGAATTTTCAGTTGGTACAGGGCTCGGAAAGGACCAGAACGAGCCGGAACGCTGTTCCGGTTGGTAAAAAGTATTACAATATTGTTCCGTTTCGTCGAAAATATTTGTACACTGTTCCTTTTCGTAAAGGGACCGCAGCGTCAGATCCTCTCCATCCGCACACAAAGAAATTTTACAGAACCCTACATATTGTTGGATTATTTGTCATTAATGCGATAAAAATCACATGGAAACGAAAATACGTCCTTCAGATCATACCAGCACACGAAACCCATTAGTATCCACTGGTCTCCACACCAAGGGAAACAATAAAAATGAAACATTTAATTTTTGTTACGTTTTCTCGTTGTTTTAATGTACGTAGTACATGTTTTCTATGTTACCCCCCCCCTCCCCCCTTCCTCCTGATGGGCTGATGCTTGCGTTCCGGCGAAAATTTCCATTCCGAGCACTGGTTGGTACAGAACCGTTATTTTTAAATGTTATTGTTTTTTCTGGAAAAATACAAAAAAAGTAATCCCAAAAATTAACATTTGTTTTTGTTGATACGCCCTTCTCGATGCTTTGTCCTTCAAACTGGATGACTCCCAGAGTTTTCAATATTTTTATGATGGTGGAACCGTAAAACAACCTATTCCAACAATTGTCTGTTGTCCCGATGAGTTTTGCAAATCGACGGACTGTGGAATTAGTTTAGTGGAAACTCCAGAAATAGAACAAGAAAGTAACTTTATGATAGACCCTTGGCACTCTGTTTAATAAAAATCATACCAACTGTATCGGATACAAAAATCGATCCTAAACAAATTCGTTCTCTTCATTTTTTCCGTAAGAGGAATAGTTAACGAGATACCTAATTAAATGCGAAAAAACGACATTTTCCCATTTTTTCTTCGTTTACTTGTGTATAGCAATATGTTCCCGGAGTTTCCGGTCAGCTAGACTGTCATTTACGGATTCAGGGGATTTTTTTGCATACAATACACATGGTTTCGTTGAGTGAAGTGACAACACACTAAACCGGCAGACAGTAATAGATATAAAACTACAAACCATCTCGAGGATCGCTATTAAAACTTTGCTTTGTGACAATTTTCGTAGGTAATTGCGCAAGTGCATCAAAATGCTCTTTTAACAAATTATGAAGTGTAACTTCAGCGCATTTTCCGTAAATTGATCAATACTTCCCCAAAGGCCATACCTATATGTGCGCTACGTTTTTCATTACTAGACGCATATATGGTTAAAATTTTAAAGAAATATCTTCATAAATAAGGAAGTTGACACTTACTGCGCAGTTGATATTGCGCGTCCTGCGCATGCGATTATTAATCTGATATTTATAAAATGCAATACGTTTGCTTTTACTATAACTATAAGTAAGTATCTTTGGTTAAAATTTCAAAGAAATATCTCCATAAAGAAAGTTTGCATTGCGCAGTCTGCGCATGCGCAGTCTGCGCATGCGCACATCTGATTTTTACTATATGCGATATATTTGCCTTTACTACAAGTATCTGTGATTAAAATTTCAACAAAATATATTAATAAATAAAAAAGTTAACATTGCGCAGCCTGCGCATGCGCAGTTCAATCGTCAAGATTTTCTTTGACTCAGGTGCCAGAGCGATACGCTACCGAATGCAAAAAGAACGAACTAAATATCTTCAAAAACTGTAGGAGTAGTTAAGGCCTCGGACAGACGGACGGACAGAGAAAGTGACTGCAATAACGCACCCAACTTCGTTGGAAAATGCGCTAAAAATTATCAGGATTATTTTGATGCACGAGTGTAATTCGGGGGAATATTTCCCGAATAAACATTACAAACTCACCTTACCTACTTATAAAATTGTTAAGTGTATTCCCATGAAATGTGCAATTATCGCAGGGCTCTTTCGTTTTCTACAATGCAATTACCGCTGTAATTGACCGATAATTGCACACCTCAAATGGGATTTATTACATATGAGGCAAATATTCATTCGAAAATTTGCTTACGTTTTTTAGGTTTTCTTTATCCAAGTTAAATGAAGTTAAATTGCTGATTGCAAGATTTATTCCACAAGCGGAGAGACAAGTAGGCAAGTAGAGTACGTAGGTATATAAACAAACACGGAGATTACACTTTTTTCGAGAATTCGAAAGGTGGTGCAAGTTATATCGTTTCTTATGCACCCAAAGACAACGAGTAATACGTAATTGCGAATATGAAGTGATATTTGCTTTGTATGTGTACCTGCAAAGATTATCAGCACTTCGACTCAGATGTAAATTATGGGGATTTCTTGTGGGACAGCTTTCTAACAAAAAAGTATCAATACTTCTTTCCCTAGACAATTTGCAAAACCATTCCAATAAAAGAAATCTGTAGAAGAACCAACACATTGTTGTATGCGCTAATAGATGGAGCAAAATAGAGGGATAGCAGGTTTTTAAATAAGGGGATATTTGACACAAAACTTAGCGTGCTTTTTCCCCTTAAGATTGACCGTCTGTAGTATATGTTGTCTGTGCTTCTAGTAAAGACACGCGATATGCATATTGTAAAAATCAGATGTGCGCATACGCAGCAGACTGCTCAAAACCCCACAACTACCGAATAAATAATGAGTCATGCTTTTTGTTTAAATTTTGTTGATACATTCCATTTTAAAATATGTACTTAAAACAACTTACCGCCAGACGTGCAAACGTTACCGGGAATGAATTGGGTATTCCGTAGAGATCTTACCTGAAAATAAAATAGTATAATTATAATAAGTTACTGTACTGTATATACAATAGGCTTGTAGCATTGAGTAATGCAAAATTTTGCAAAATGGGTATAACAACCAAATACATAGATGGAACGCCGCATGAGAAGATGAGGGATAAGTCCGTGTGAGAATCCACAAAGGCAATACCCAGCGGAATATATGCCGCCACATATGATGGCTTAGGTAATTATTCGATCGCCATCTTGATATGATGAGCAACTTTCGATATCATGGCAACCCCAAAAGCAATACCCTATGGATCCACATGGCTACAATCAGGGCTACAATAGAGTTGTATTTGACCATTTAGCCGCCATCTTGAATTTTTAGAACAAGGAGGCAAAATCTGGCTTGGTCTAGAAACATCTCCCGCTAAAATGTCGCACCGCACGAAATGCCACAAGAGATTTTCGCGAATATATATACTATATTATAGTCGCCAATCTATAAACGAAATTTATTTCCTTGTTGAATTCCGACTCGTGTGATAAAATCGAGGGGGTATTTTTATAAATAGGCACATTAGACTAATGTAACGTTTAGCTAAAGTAGGTAGTATAGATTTTTTTCATTCTAAAAGTATCCCTAAATGCTACCCATTCCTCATAGGTAACATATTGTAATATGTTGTTTTTAATCTTAGAAGCTCAAATTGATTTTCTACCGCATCGAAGTGGAACGTAGGCGCTTTATCTACCTACTGCGTACTCCATTACACGAAAATGTAAAGCCAGGTATACCGGCACAAAGCGGATTAATATACGTAGGTAAATATGATTCTACACAAAGTGGTGTATTGAGGATTGCAGGTTATATCAAATTCTCTATTAGCAAAGACAGGCAAAGATCATCACGTAAACTATAAAGAGATTCGGCGATATACAAACATGATTCGCTTTTCTTTTTGATTTGAGGCCATCTACTAGGCCTAGGATTTCCGTGTTTGTCCTATTGACGCGTATGAGGTAGGTACAGAATGCTTAATGTCTGCGAAGTTGGCCTGAACTAGTTTGAATGGTTTCAATTTTCAAATTGTTCCCTCAGATTTACTGAAAGCATTGTTTGTGTTTCTTTACAGGTTTGTTTAACCATTTTTGACATTTGTTTTAGTGCAGTTTTGAAACTATTCTGAAAAAATTGTGGAGGCAGGAGCTTTAGACAGTAACAGCGCAAATGTAGGACGATACATTCTGGATAATTATATACAAACTCGCTGATAAGTCTGGAAACGGTCGATTATCTGATATCGAAAAAAGTTTTATACAAAAGTTTTGGAAATCTTAATGTCAAAATTGCATTGTTAAAATGGAACACCCTGTATATTATTTAATATTTCAATTCTTTTCTTAATTTTAAGCAAAATTTGTAAGCATAATATACCCCAATTCAATCGTTTCCGAGCTATCAAGTTGAAAATAAACGCTCTTATTGAAAAATTTATTGAGTGATTAAATTAATGATTCCAAACAATCATAACAAACATCAAATCGGTTCATTTCAGAACCACATAATGTTTTCAAAAGAAATTCGTTAGGTCATTAATTATTGCTCTTCATTCAATACATTTCTCGATAACCCGGAAACGATTGAAATTAGGTACATTATGCTTCTTAAAAATTTTCCTTAAAATTCAGAGAAGAATTGAAATGTCGAATAATGTACAGGGTGTTCCATTTAAAATTGTGTAATTGTAATATTGGTGAGCCACGCTTTTATGACCAACCCTGTAGATTAGAATTATTACTACCTAATAGACATTAAACAACCCTCAAACTTTTATAGAAACACTTTATTTGATAATAATCGACCGTTTCCAGACGTATCAAAATTCACATTAGCAAAATTGATAGTTTTTGTCCAAGTTGCGTCGCTTTCATTATGCACTATCGAATACAGAGATACATTTCTATCAAACAAATAAAGCATCCCATGGCGTATCTCGCAACCTTCAACTTCCAGAATAAAAAGTTTAATTCGTTTGGAAAATATCAATTTAACAGAAATTTAAAACAACAGAACTATGGAATACCAGCTCTCTAATAGAACCCCTGTATACTTCCTAATATTTCACCCCTAAAACTAAGGTAGGTACCCTACAAAATTTCGAAAAAATCAAACCCACTAAAGGGTTCCCGTTACACATATTCCTCTCTAATACACATCCTTTTTCCTTCCCTAATTCTTCATTTAAAAAAAAACCCAAAGAATTTGTAAGTTCATACTTAATTGATTTTACGTACTATACTATTCGGAAGTCGGAAGCGAAACTAAAGCCACCACCTTCCTTTACGGTCTCTTAACAGGAAAATAAAAGTTAGTTGCACCCACGCCTAATTTGACCATTATCAGTCTCACCCTGAGCAACCGTAAGAGGGGCGGAGGGGGGCTATTATTTGTCTCTTTTTTCTCCTTCTGGCAGCGCTTCATTGTCTTAATACTTTTGCTGTCAAAAAAAAAGGAAATGTGCGAAAAATACCCACTACCGTACTGTTAAACGATATACATTGAAATACCCTAACCCCGAACTCCCTTCCAATTCTGTGAGCCTCAAGTAATTTCGTCTCCGTAATTTTCTGAAAATATACATTTTTTCATTCCCCCCTTTGTTAAACCCCAAACTGAGAGAGATAGCATGCGATAGGTAAGTCGACAATTCGTTAATGTGGTTCGCTTTGTAAACTTTGTTTCTGCTTGAAAATGTCCAAAATACCGGCATACAAAAATTAAGTATGTGATTCTCAATTCTGTACGTTAAAAACAATATCTTACTTATTGCCCTTAAAAAAGGATCCGCCCATATTTCCACTACCATGTAAAACGATCCAATTAGAAATATGCAATATTGATTTGGATTATTAGGTATTAGGTGAATAATTAAAATATAATTCCATATAGGTTATCGATTTCGCTATTTATTAGCATCTTCGGACCTTAGCTGAAATATACAAGTACATATGACAAATTTGTTTATAAGGTTACAATTGTTATCTAAGCTTATAAACAAATTTGTCATATGTACTTATACATTTCAGCTAAAGTCCGAAGATGCTAATAAATAGCGAAATTGATAACCTATAAGGAAATATATTTTAATTACTCACCTAATACCTAATAATCCAAATAATATAAAGTAATTAACAACATGGAGACATACATCAATAAAATGCAATATTGAGCTTTATTCAGTTGCAATCAAAACTAGTAGTGTTAACAAAACTTGGGAAAATATAAGGCGTTTTCCTTTCTCATACCGTACTTAGCAAATATTTCGTCACAGTTCTGAAAGCAAATAAAAGTAAATGTAACACAGACACAGCATGTACTGCTCTTCTAGAGGTATATTCTAGTGTCTCTTTAATCAAGTCGGAAGAAATGTTAATGGACCCGTACAGCTTAACTGAAACAATAGAGAATTTATAACGTAGTAATTGCATCGCATTGTTGTAGGTAGTCGTATTTAATTCGCGGGTATTAGCCACTATCAGAGGGCGGTTTGATTTAAACAAATAGCAGCAACAAAAGGGAAGCTATTATACATATACTATTAGTTATGAATTATCTAAATTAATATTTTAAATGTTATTACGTTTAATTTAGTCGTTAACTTGTTCCTAATCCGTGGGTCTATCAAAATATAAAAAAGGCAACCCTCTTCTAATCCAAAACTTAAACAGTATGCACAATCAAAATGAGATCTGGATTTTGGACAGAAGCTGAAAGTCATGTGGAAGAACTTCGGCTGGATTTGGGTATAGGAAATAAAAATCGATTGGTTCCCTCGCATATGTTCTGGGTAAGTGGAAATCTGAATTTTCTTTCAAAGACAAAACTAGGAGGGCAAAATGAAATGCATCCGCGGCACTTTAACAACACATTTTGAGAGCTTTCTGAAGCTTTCCACACATTCCTTTCTTGCGTTAATTTAAGAATGGAGTTGGTCCATTCAAGATGCACCATAACACAGCGTATTCGAGAAGTTTGGAAAAACAAGAAATGCACAAGAAAGGTAATGGAATTATTATTTTTATTATATGATTATTAGTAATATTCTACGAAATTTATTGACTTGGCGCAATGAGGACAATGAGATGAGGAAGTTACTTGCAATGAATGGCTGGGAAGTGTAGGAAATGTAGGAATAAGATAGGAAAAAACTGAAAAATTACCACATTAGTACAACACGCTCGGGAATGGCGCCGAGATGTCTCCGACCCCAAATCATGTAGCCCCGTCCCTAAAGTTGCTAATTACAACGGCCCTGGTAGAGTACATGTACACTTCTCGTCTTTCTACAAGTATTCTTCTACTAATCCGCATTTGGTGCCAGCCAGCCAGCCAGCAAAAGTGAGATTAAAAGCTACCTTTTTACAAATAGATTTGCAAAAATGCGGTGAAAGATTTCTGTAGCTGCCACATAAACCACCCGCACACCAAATTTGGTTCCAATCGGTTCAGCCATTTAGTCGGAGATGAGAGTACAGACAGACAGACCTATTCGTAGATATTTTGTTTGATTCGGATTCCTGGTGATTCAAAGTGTGTATTTCCGTAAAAAAAGTGAGGGGTCATTTTTTACCTCAATGCAATACCTCCCTTAATAACGTGCAGGTGGTAAAAAGAATCAAATGCATGAAATCATGATACCTAGTTGTAGGCAAAACATTACATTGCGACAAACTGGAGCTCTTTTTGCAGTTCATCCTGATACCATGTTAATATTTCAACCTTACCATCTTGGCTACACATCGAGACACATCTTTGTTAAAAAAGATACTAATAATAAAAATAAAGACTAATTGCTAACCCTTAATTTGGCATTAAATAATCAATTTACTCTACTCGCCGTTTGTGGCATAATTATCCGGTCTAAATTTATTTTAAAAATGGTCGTTTAAATATATTCAAGTGTTTTATATATATAGAGAAAATATTTTTATATATTTTGAAATTAACACGAAAAACCTTATTCAATGTATGTATATGTATATTCAAAAGTCTGTGAAATAAATATATTCGTGAATAGAGGTCGGCTAAAATCGAACTTGCGAGGAAATGCACGATCTGTTCGCACTCGTTCGTGTTACATTCCCGGTAGCGTATTGGCATTCTGTACTATTATTCAGAGCAGCTCTGGTCTGATTCGCAGTATACTATGGCTTCACGTTATGCGCAATTTGATAATACATTATATACTGCGATTCAGAGCGCCGATATGGTTTAGTGCTCGGTGTCGTGTTTGTTTTATTACTAAAATCAGCTAAGCACTTGTCGCACCAAACACTGTTAATATCTTCACCCGCTTTTTTAAATTTCGCTTTAAATCCATATTCTACTAGTTCCAAATATATACGATCATTGAAAACTTATTCTCGTGGCACATTTCAACCAATGCCTCTTTATAGATCATTTTAGTGCAGTTTGAGAACCTTGATTACACACAAACAACAAAAAATATGCTTTTTTCTTGCAAAGGGAACAATAAAAACACACTTTTTGTAAGTGTATGATGTGTTTTATAGAAACCCATTATATACAGTGTTTCAGAACTCTAAACCATATCGGTGCTCTGAATCGCAGTATATAATGTATTATCAAATTGCGCATAATGTGAAGCCATAGTATACTGCGAATCAGACCAGAGCTGCTCTGAATAATAGTACAGAATGCCAATACGCATCCCGGTATTGTCTATTGACTCCATAGAATTATAAAGGTTCCAAACGGCTTCGTACAAAGACATGATCATTAATATGAATGCGTCAGTAAAACCAATAACACACGACAATGCCCCTCTAAACTGGTGCTGAATTGCATAAGAAACAGATCGTTCGCTTTATAAAAATCCTCAACCAATTTCGAAAGGATTCTTAAATATTATCCATGTATTCTGTTTCAGAATTTAACTCAACGTAAACAATTAATAAAAAACCATTCCTTTTAAAGAGTCTTGTGTAGCGAATTCAGTGCAAAACACCGAGAGGGAACTTATCGTGTTTTGTCGTATAGGTTCGGTTTTAAAACAGTTTTTTCCTGAATATTTTATTCCTCGCAACGCTTAAAATATATATTCAAGTATTCTTTGCCAAACGCTTGAACCTATTCGGTTCAAACTTTGCACAGTTGACCTACATGCCACATGTAAGCAGGGACTTCAAGACTTGTTACTAAGTCTCTGCATGTAACAAGCCTAATAAAAATGGGTCAAATCCAATGATCCCGTAGGGTCACACCAAGATGCTCTGCCGCTTTTTTAAATCCGCTTTAGGGGTTTATTTTACCTGAGACTTTTCAAAAATGGCCGCCATCTTCTCTTCTAAATTCCTATTAGTAGCAGAGCTAGTGGTACATTTTCTTACACAGCTTTATTATTGTTGATATATGGATATATGACATATCCGAGCGCCTGGCAGCAATTTCGCGGATGGCGCGGCGGTGGTGGGTGGTAGAAGATTTTGAAAATTCAAACAGTTTTATTATTAATGAGTCTTGCTTTATTTTATTTATATGAATGTACTGTAATGATAAAAATAATCATGCAAGACGATTTTTGCGGTATACAGACTTTGAAAGACGCCTTTAATTACACGTAATAGGGAATTGTCGCATTTACAATAATACAATAATAATTGAGGGCCATCACTGCGATCTGATTGGCACACACCACTAGATCGCCGACTTTGAACACGACGCGACGTCGCGGGTTCGAACCCCACACGTGCGCGAATTTTTTTATACATAGAATAGTGGTAAAGAAAAGAAACTTTCACGCCAACACATACGAAGAGGATTGTCGGTCCTGCAAATGAACGAATGTAATTTAAAAACTAATGCAATAAAATTGTTTTAATTTTTTTATTTATTTACATAACTATTTTATATATAAATGTCAACAATAATAAAACTGTTTTAAGAAAATGTGCTACTAGCTCTTAGACTATATACCTATATTCCTTTCCCAAACTGCTTGCGATCGATTAACAGAAAATTCAAGGTAGCTTTGGATTTGGATTACAAATCCGAGGACCTGTATCGCTGTTACGCTGTATGTAGGTAAGTTCTTGGTTCTGATCCTTCTGACATGTAATTGTAGGGTAATCGGTTCACATTTGACTTTCAATTAATTTACATAATTGATTTTTTCACTAACAACGTAGTACCGTTAGCAACTACTGGTGTTTAGAAGTTTAGAATTCCGGTATCTCTCCATCGAGTTCATTAGTGGCGATCCGTTGCTAATCAGTAAGCACCGTTACGATCCAATTCAACCTTTTAACGGAGCCAATAGTCTCCAAGGACCAGGAGCGTCGTACGTATACACATAAATGCTTATCTGTAATGATATCTCATCTTTTATACCTATATGTAGATACTAATAATGTTATTGTATGACAGTCACTTCAAATTACATATTGAACGTATCACCGTGCGTCGTTCCATTTCGCAATTTAGCATAAGAAAAGCAAAGTAATAGAAACGACTTCACATCACCGCCCCAATATGATAAATTTAAACTTGCGAGAACAGTTCATTAATTTCCATTTCCTTTATAATACCGTACACGTACTTGTCGGAATTACTTTTTCGCACAAAATTCATTAACTTCGCTTATTTTGGGTAATCTAATTTTATATTATTGATAACATGCGGAGATTTATGGTAATAATAAACGTAAACGGCATCTTACAACGACTCCCAAGATGAACATTCGTTTCAATTTTTCATTTCTATTATCTTATTTCCGGCGTTGGTCTTCTTCAAATCATGGCGCTTTCACGAAAATTGCAAAGAATCTTTTATAAATGTGAACGTATACCCCGAAGGTTGTCGATTTATTTCAAACTTTGACATGTTTTAAAGAATTTAAGATACTCTCTCAAGCCAATATTGTTTGGTAAAACTTTTCCGCTTTCCTTTTTTGTTTAAAGTTTAACCGATTCTTGGGATGATATTTCGGCAGGAGTCAAGCTGGATGTTACATGCCGTGTAGTTACAGAACTAAGATCCGCTGCAGAATGAAAATTGATATGAATGTTGATTAAAGTTCGCAACAACCAAATTGGACTAGACTGCTACTGCAAACCCACGGCCTCTGGCCGTTACATAAACTTCCATTCAAACCATGCTCTCCACCAGAAAAAGAACGTCATCTTGGGATTAAAGAACAGAACACAGAGGATCGCCGATCCGGAATTAATTCACAAGAACTTAACAGTCCTGAAAGAGAAATTCATAAACAATGGCTACCCATATACATGTTTGAATTACTTTCATCATGGCCTAATTTACCCTAATAAACACCACCGGTTTCTTTTTAGGTTATGTCATCTGTTTTAATTTAATTACCTATCTTTCTTTTACCTATATCGTAATCCGAAAGCCATTTATTAATGCGGTAGGTAGTAAGTTTGAATCAATTTAATTTTAATCTGTTATCGGTATTGTAGTTTTTTGCTTCTATCTTTCGTGTAACGAGCATTAAAACAGTCCTATCGATCTTATTAACTGGTAAAACGTGTACCTCAAGCTATGATCGATATGTTGATAGAGCATTTTTTCTGATTTCAAAAATGTAAACATCACTATTTTTTAAATATTGTTGAAATATCTTTTTTTTGCCTGGCAATCTTTGCCTTGGGTAGTGTATGTTAGTAGTTTCTTGCATTTTTGAAATCAGAAAAAAATGATCTTTCGAATGACACAAAAAGTAAAGATGACTTCCATAAGAAAAAACAAAGTTGATTATGGTTAACCGCAGACGAAATGTCAAACATAAAACTTAAAACTAGCATCTTGTAGAGGGAAAAAAAGGTCATAATAATGTCATTTATTTTAAAATATCTTTTTAATAACTTCGGTAAAAAATTAAACGATTTTGCAAAATTTCGTTTTCTCAGGATATCTCCGAAAGTAGTAAGAATTTTTTTAGTTTCAAAACGGCATTTTGTTAATTATCAAAATACGCAACTTTGCCAAATTTAAACTGCCTACCTATCTCTTACAGTTTCCGAGATCCCCATGGTCGCCCTCGAATTTGAATCAGTCTGTATAGTAACGAAGCGTTTGCGGGCCTATGTTTATATGAACTTTTAGTCGTAAAATAAGCCAAAGAATTTGCCCCTTCCATATGTACATCATATTTAGGAACACCCTAATATAATAACGTACCTACAATTGCCCCTTGCGTCTGGTATAAAATTATGATATATTCAATACTTTTTGTTGTAAATGTATGTAAATTAGAAAAGCTCATCATTTTCTTCAATAACTCTAGACATAAAACCGTATAATAAAATAGGAATTCCTCATCTGAACTATCCATTTTTATTACCTTTATGCGTGTACACGTAACGTTAAAATAAGATCGTAATAAATTGCTAATTTATAATTTAATAGTTGGAGGGAAAATTTTCTAAAATAATTATATTATGAAAATTTATATACGTGTTTTCTCGCGATATGCGAACCGAATATGAAATTTTTAATGAAATCGTATGGCTGCAACTAAAAATTACACGAGCAAATAAACATAAAACACTTTTAAGGGTGAGTAATTTGAGTAATAAATATAAATTTTAATTCGCGAAATAGGATATTTCAGCCATAAAGCAATTTGGTTCATTGGAGGTTTCGGGAGAGTAAGAAAACGCGCGCGATCATAACGCCCTATAAAAGTGGAATTTACTGAAACGGGAAATGTGAAAAATTCTATGAAAATGTGAAATAAACTCATCGCGGAACGTCGGCTTAGAATTACTTGAAATTCCATGTGTTGTAGATTAAATTGAACTGGAGCAGTCGTTCCATTACCTACATGCCCTGATTACAAATTCACGTGTAGCTCAACTGATGTATCTCCACCTCTCCATACATAGGATAGGAAATATTGAATATTCATTCCGCTTTCCACACTATATACAAATTCAACGCGAAATGGGTGTAGCGAATATCAACCACCGTGTTTACTGTGTGTTCAGATTCAATTTTATTTATTACATTTGTGTGGATTTATTTATTCAAGTCTTTTAACGATGAAAACTCTGCAATAAAATACTTAACTTCTATTTTTTAACCTACACAAATAAGTTTTATCTCAAAGCTCTTATTTAAATTCAGTTAACACACTGAACTTCGTGACACAATAACAGTTCAAAATCAGAGGTAAAGTGACAGCCCCATTGCGTTTGTGCGGTGATTAAACAATGAAAGTGTTGAAGGTCTCGAAAGAAGTGCACAAAATAGTATATTGAAAGACAAGTGTTACAATGCGACCTATTGTAATACGACTATCTTGTGGCACGAGTGGCGACGCGAAGCGCAGTCACGAGTGTCCGCAAGATAGGAGTATTACAATAAAGCATTGTAACACGCGTTTTTCATACTATTTTTTCTATTTCGGTGCTTTAATTTAATAAAAAAAATCATTATCAGAAACTATTGGGAACATTAGAACTAACATGTTTTATGTTGGGAACACTTTTTATGCCGTTAAGTTTTAGGTTGGCAGCGTAGTAAGACTGACATTTTGAAGTTCAAACATGGAAGTACCCAACGAAGTACCTACTTGTACTAACTAGTAACTGCCAACTTAAGAGAAGAGTTACCAAAAAAAAACGACTATAATCACTGTCTTTGTACAACTGTTTTCGAAAACAGTTGTACAAAATCATCATTGTGACACCGAAATAGAAAATAGTATATTACGTAACGAGTGTTGAAAGCGATACTTTTCACACGAGATGTGAAGTTTGCCATACGAGGCGAAGCCGAGTGTGGCAATCACACGAGTGTGAAAAGTGGCTTTCAAACGAGTCATGTACACTATTTTTCCTACGACTTTCATTGAAAATGACATATGTCGTACAATTATGTTTACTTGAAAATTGACAATTTCGCTCACTTATGGCAAAATGTAACGGAAAACAAAACGCACCCGTGTGATTTGCTTTCTCATAAGATTTACCATGTAGTAGAAAGCAAATCGCATGTTACGTTTTGCTTTCGTAGTAGTCTAATCTTCTTGTAACATCAACGTAGTAGGCGTACGTCAAACTCTAAAATTGCGATTAGTTTATTCCCTTGTGCTACACATTTAATTCCTTACTTATTTTTAATGGCGAAAAGTGATTCTTCCATGGATGTAGAGTGTACTCCACCCAACATCAGAGAAGAGGCAAAATCCACTACACTCGAATTACTACCAACTAAATTACGGCTGAGGTATAAAAAGTAGCGTACGTCTAATAATATTAGTAAATTTCTTGCAGAAGCTCCAAACCACAAGTACCTCTTTAGTCTATGCTAAAGTAATTATAACAATAGTTCGTTAAAGAGAAATTGAATCTATTTCGTATGTTTAGATAGTTTTAGTAGTTGGTTCGAAATAAAATAACTTTTGTTTCATTATGTAAGTAGATTTTTGGTTGTATGGAGAGTCGTAGGAAAAACTTATTTGTTTATTCCATTATTATATATATATATATATATATATATATATATATATATATATATTATTCGATCAATTTGCGAGAATAATGAAAAATGTTATATAAGAAATTCAAAACGTATTAAAGGATAAAATAAACTAAAATTACTTCTAGGGCATAAAATTTGGTAATGGGTATGGATTATGGTTTTGGTTGATGATTAATCTGGGAAAGTCTCACGAAGAGTCTTGGCCTTTGGAAATACGAAATCCTGCTTTTATAGGGTCCAGGAGCGGCACAAAACAAATAAGAAGGGACTTAATTTCAAAAGATGGGGACATAGGATGGTGACGACAACAAGCGACATCTAACGGAGGAATTTTACAACACATAGTACAGGATGTTTTGAGGGAGATAAGCATCCATTGATGTTACTCCTATATAACTATATAATATTACAGATTTAATGTTCGGGTGTCCGTGGGTTTTGTTGTGATAATTGACAGCAATTCGGTGGATCTCGTCTTCCACAAAAGGAACCCCCAGGTCTTTGTGAATGGTCTGGTTAGTAACATACCAGGGTGCGTTTATGATTGAGCGCATGATCTTGGAACCTCTGGATAATACTGATGTTGGATTTCTTGGCACATCCCCACAGCTGAAGGCCATATGTCCATATTGGCTTTAGGATGGCTTTGTACAGCAACAGTTTGTTTTCAGTTGATAATGACGATCCTCTACCGAGCAGCCAGTACATCTGTTTAAGTTTGATGTTTAATTGCCGTCTTTTTGCTTGTATGTGTTTTTTCCATGTTAGTTTCTGGTCTAGGTGAAGTCCCAAGTATTTCACTTCATTCTTTACAGGGTTACCTTCGATAGTAACTGGCGGACATGTGGTGAATTTCGTGGTGAAAGTAACTTGAGTAGACTTGGTCTTGTTGATGTCAATTCTCCATCGATTTAACCATTCATTGACGAGATTTAAGTGCTCTTGGAGTCGTTCACTAGCTAGGTTTGGATCTTCGTGAACAGATAAAATGGCAGTATCATCAGCAAAGGTGGCGATCAGGGTGGTATTTGTCTCTGGTATGTCTGACGTAAACAGGAGGTACAGGATCGGCCCCAAGACACTACCTTGTGGGACACCGGAGTTAATGGAATAGTACTCGGAAATTGTGTTCATGTATTTCACTGAATAGTAGCGGTCGGACAGGTAGGATTTTAGGATTAAGTAATATGGGCTTGTTTTAGCTTGTATAGCAGTCCTGCATACCATACTTTATCAAAAGCTTGAGATACATCGAGGAACGCTGCCACGCAATATTTCTTCTCTTCCAGGCTTTTTGCAATAGTATTTACAATTCTATTTGTTTGATGAATAGTTGAATGATTTTCGCGGAATCCAAATTGATGTCGGGGGATTACTGTCGAAAGGTCTACCGGCTTCTCTCATTCTTTTTAGAAGTATCTTTTCGAATAGCTTACTTAATATGGGAAGCAAACTAATCGGTCTATATGATGTTTTTTGTTCAGGTCGTTTGCCAGGTTTTTGAATCATCAGGATATGAGCATACTTCCAAAGGATGGGATAGTAGGTAATGTTCATCATGCGATTAAATATTGTGGTAATTAGAACGATAGCTTTCTTGGGCAGCATTTTCAGAATTTTGCTTGTTATTAAGTCATGTCCTGGAGCTTTGAACGGTTTCAATTTAGTAATTTCAGATTTTACTTCAGCTGGAGAAAAGGGTTTTATAGGAAGAGACATCTGACATGGCACATCTAGGAAAGCTTCAGTTTCGTGATTGTCATGGGTAGGTGATGGATCGAATGGTTTAAAGACATGCGAAAGATATTCTGCGAACGTATCTGCTTTCTCCTTATTGGATCTAGCCCATGTACCATCTTCAGTTAAAATTGGTGGAATGTGAGCTTGGGGTCTTTTTAGTTTTTTTGTGGCTCTCCAAATAGAGTGATCAGTGCTATTTAGGTTGGTAATGTAATTTTGGAACGAAATATTTTTGTATTCTTGAAGGGTTGCTCTGAGTTTTCGTGTTAGTCTGTTGTAGATTGTTTTGTCGACTACATTTCGTGATCTTTTCCATCGCGCCCGAGCTCTACGTTTTTCAGTTACTAGTTCTCTTATATACAGTGGGATGTTGTTCTTTTCAGATATATTTTCGTCTGAACTAGGAGTTGACTCCCACGCAGCTTCCTGGATAAGGTTAGTTAAATAATTGACTGCTGTATCAAGATCTTCTGATTGCTTTATTCGCAACTGTAAACTTATGTTTTCTTCAATAAATTCTTGAAATGTGTCCCAGTTCGTTCTCTTGTTCGTAAGAGTGTAAGGTACTTCTTTTTTAATAATGTGGCTGCTTAGTGTCATTATTATTGGCGAATGGTCAGATGACATGTCATTGTTCGAATCGATTCTAGTGTAGTTGGTTGATATACCATGCATCACGAAGAAGTCCAACAGATCTGGAATTTTATTTGTGTCTGTCGGCCAGTACGTTGGTTCTTCTGTAGAGAGAAAGTTATAATTATTGTTGATCATAGTTCTTAGGAGGTTTCTGCCTTTTGTTGTAATCAGTCTACAAATAAAATTTTGACGTTACCACGTATATATTTTCTTACAGAATAAATACCCGACCAGAATTCTTAGACTTTTACTTCTAATGTAGAATTAGAACTTATTTGTATTGTTTTTTTAGTTGTTCGCTGATGATAACAGTTTTGCCCACGTCTTTCCCATGACCTCTTTTTCGCGATACCATTGAATAATATTCAGATTTATTATTCAATGGCGATACACAGCATTCTCTCGTCGTATATGCAATTTAAGTCCTTTTCTTTTTCCTCCCTCTCCACCTGCATGACATAAACTCGGATACCGCACAACACCCCCAATTTCGGACCCCGATTCGAACGAAAACCACCTGCGAGACTATCCGCGTAAAATCCCTGTTCATTTTAAGAAGGAAAATGCCCTACAACGTCAATGCTACAGTGGATTTCTGAAAAACGGCATCTCTTTACACCTTGAAATTCCTCAAGTGTAAAAAAACAAAAACAACTAACCACCTGTCGATATCTCGCTAAAGTTTACAATAAGAAAAGGGTAAATAAATACGCCCCAAAAATATGCACATCCTGTCTAGTCACACTCAATTAAAATTTCCTGACATAAAGTAGGCATGAAAATGAAGGTTTTATGACGATTTCAAGAAAAATGTATTATAATGTGAAACTGTCAAATCGACAAGTCAGTTTTGATTGGTTGGATATTTCAAGTAAGATTTGCTTGATATTCCATTTCAAGATGTAGGCACGTCATAGTCTCAGTGCACTATTTAGACCCTTGCAAAAGAAACTAAATTAAATAATTTTAGGATTATCTATAGACGAAAATCTTGAAATACGAACTCTTCGTCACTTATCTCTTGCGCCAAACTTCTACATGAAGTGCGTTTGACTTTAGCCCGTTTTCCGCTAACTCGTAACTTGCAACGCTTGCAACAGTCCGTCAATCATGTCAAGAACAGCAAACGGAAACGATCCATTTTAATCAAAGAATTAAAAAAAAACGTTTAACTGCAGATATTACAGCAAATTGATAATCTCAAAAAACCACGTTTGTGCATGCGTGCGTTTATACCTAAATTAAATTTATAGATGCACGAATCAACTTTGAATAAAATATGACATACCACCTACATGACTACTAGAGTAATTAAAACGTGATCTTGTGTATGTCAGATGTCATGTAATTACTCACTCGCGCGAGTGCGGTGGCTTAACTACATCAATAGTGCAACGTTGTTCAGAAGCATCGCGAGCTTTAAATCAAGCGATATCTAACAAATGTCGGGAACACCTTTCATCAGTTATCTTTGCTTTACAAATTTAGATCTCTGTCCAAGAGTCGTTCGATGACCCATATTCCATGTGTTTGTATTGCAATTTCGTTTGATCCAATACACATGTTTCTTTTACCTACGACAGATTCTTTGTAGGATCTGATGTGATTTCCGTTTGCTCTTAAAGGTTCATGTAAATTCAGATACAGACAACATTTTATATAGGCAAACACTCTTATACTCTCCATTTTTCCCTATCAATTTTTTATGCATATCCAAACATTTCTTATATTTTTATGCATGCTCCTGTCCTACAAGGATTACTTTCTTTTAAAATTTGCTTTCACTGTGCTTTTGTATTTGTTGTATAATTATTTATGCTTCTGCTAGTTCGTACCTTGTGATTATCGTTCACTATTTAGCCTTTCAAGACACATATCCCAAAACAATGTTATCCAGATATACCTCGGTGCCCAGATTTCCGTTTTGGTCAAATAATCATTACACCCAGCGCGGTTATTATTTAATGACGAGCCCAACACAACTCAATATGGTGAAAATTGCTTCAGGTGGAGCAGCAAATTGGCAAAAATTGTAGCGAGGTGGTAGGCAATCTGCACGTTGCCTGTACAAATTGCTCCATAACAATTACGTAACTATAATTATTATAAATGAAAACTCACGTGTTAAGTAGAAGCAGAAGGGAATCCGAAAGGAAAGTTGGGAAGGAAAGTAGAGTTTGATTACAATGTACCCGTTAAACAAATGGAAACCGTTTTCCACATGTTCGCGGAAATTTGTTTAGTCAAATATCACAGTTTTCAGTTTAATGAATTTTGTAACTGGCATACTTTTGTGAAGGACGAGGTGTAATTAGCTGAAAACCACATAAGAGAAATGAGTTAAATTAATTTAATTCAGCGGCATTGTTCAGATGTTAGTAGGTAACATTAGTAAGGTATCAAAATCGTTCCTAAATCAATTTACGAATGTAAGTAAAACGAAAATCAATTAAACTCAAACATGCGTTTGTATACGCAATTTACGTTGGGAGATGTTGGGGTGTGTAGTGGTAGTTACATTTGTTTTGGGTATGTGAGCGGAATGAAAGTTTGTTTTGTTCAATTTTTCACACATCCTCGTGGGAAAATCGCACATTTTGTTATTTTTAGAGAGATTCTTCGACTATTTGTATTATTATAACCTAAATAAAAAATGTTCAATCCCGTGTAACTGTCCTTCATGGTGATTGGAACTCTGAGCCATCCAATCAGACTCTATGATTGACAATGACACAATTATACATAAGTTTTTGCAGGTCATTGTACATGTTTACTGCTCTCGAAAGTGAAAACTATTTTGGCAAATTGATATTTTTGGAGATAATGCTATAAGAAATGTGACAAATCTTTGATTTACCTATTAATACCAGCAAAGATCATACTACACTAGATAGACAGCGCTGTATACATTTTAGACTCTCATAATCCGTCCCGCCAAATAAGTCGACTGCGTCCTCCAGCGGCTATGTTTTTATGAGAATAGTACAAACTACCTGGTGGGGTAAGAAGACGCGCGAAATGGCAAAGCACAGTTATTTTTAGAATAAAGGGCTATTGTATGGGATATGGGTGTCATTCCTAAGCGCAACCTTGTGTGGGTGTTATAGATGTTTTTATCTGGTTACCTTACTGTAAATTAAAATACCGAATATTCACATCTTGTTTTAAATTAAATTTTTTATCGTAACACAACGAAGTTGAGGTAAAGCTTATGTGCTCGTGTTTCCGTCTGTCCGTCCGTCCGTCCATCCGTTCCATCGAGATCTCGGCCCCTGGGCCACCTAGAGACTTCGGGTTTTCGCTAATTGATAGCCGTTATGGTCTATATTTGCCCATTTCGATCAGTTTCGTATTTTCCATATTTTGCGCAGACTGCGCAATACCAACTTTCATATTTATGTAGATATTTCTTTGAAATTTTAACCACAGACGCTTCTAGTTCCGACTCACTTTAGCTGGACACATTTTTACTATGTAGGAGGCTAAGCGGGATATCTCGTTTATCCCAATCATAAAATGCTTAATTACAACAAATCTAAATTAGATAAATGTGTGGTTACAATGTAAATATGCCTGGATAAGTAGGTGCATATTATCACAGATTTATAGTATATTTAAATCTGTGATATTATATTTGAAGATTTGCTAAAGTATCGTAGATACGTGAAACTAAAAGTTTTCAGAAATTATGCTAAGAAAAAAGACGCTTTTGCAATTATTAATTTAATCCGAAAATCTGGAAAATGTATTGGTTAGCGCTGGTTAAAAAAAAAGCAAAGGGAATATTGTGTACAACTTTCAAATTATTTCTTTCATTGTAACGTCCTGACTGTAATAGAATCTACCTCGTCTTGAATGAAGCCCACTTACAAATGTAATTTTATCCCAATGATAGTGAGGAGTGTTCAGTAGGTCATGTTTATGTGTCTCGTGTTTAGACAATAATCACTCTTTGTATTTATGATATGATTCGAACTCGTACGAAGACGGCTTCGGATGAATCAGTTACGTTCTTAACTTTGAAAGCCCCCTATAAATATTTTTATGGAACTACTTAAACGCGAAACAACTCTTGCATATACGCTGGCTATCTAGTGTAGTATGATCTTTGATACCAGGAATATAAGAGCGTTCCTTAATCCATGTCATAATGACAGCTTTGCTATTGAAACGCGGCCAATCGTATTAATATATTATTGTGGTTTATTGGTGTTTTTGTTTTACCTACTTGTTGTAACTTCCAACGGCCACAGCAGTTTCAGTGTTTCCGCAGGGTGAGCGATTTGTTCAAAACCCTAATCACGAAGTGAGGCTTGAGCAACTGCGTCAATGTGCACGCTTCTGATCAATTTCCCACGCGTTGTCTCCCGAACATTTTGTCTTAATTTGTTCCAAACTCTACTACCCCTCGAAGCGCGCCGTGCAAAAGGTCGTTCATTTCGCCGATAGTAAAAAAAAACAAAATTCCAAGAAGAGATCTTTCCGACCACACCTATTTGAAAACAATCGGAGAAAAACTGTGGAACTGTGGAAAACTGAAAAATCTCCAGGTTAGTATAATACGCTCGGAAATGGCGCCCAGATGTCGCCGACCCCACCCCCGTCCATAAAGTTGTTAACTACACGGCCCCGATAAGTACATGTAGTATGTACACTCCTCGCCTTTTTACAAGCGTTCTCCTGCGGGCTCGCATTTACTGCCAGCCAGCCAGCCAAAGAGAGATTAAAAGCTACCTTTTTACAAATAAATTTGCTAAAAATCAGGTTTCCCGCAAGGTTGTTATTAATACATAATATCACGGTTTAAATCAGAGCACACTTTCGTACGCAATTTTGCCATGTGTAGAGTGTAGAGAAAAATATTTTTTTAGGCTATCATCACAAAAACGTTGATTTTGTGGTCGCTTTTGCGGCCATAAAGTTTCACTTTATTGTACGCTTCTGTCAAACTTTACTTTATTGTACACATCTGTCAAACTGTACCTACTTATTTGAAACTGATGTGTGAGAAACAGTAATCTGTTTGATACAAAGTGTCTATCTGGTCTAGCCCCATCAAGGATTGGGCCATCCACGTGCGTTTTTTTCATTTTCGAACTTGTAGGAATGTTTCACACTATTTTGCATAATCACAATGTTCACATTTAAAATTATAGTTTGACGTTTCAATCTTTGCTGCTTGCAGACCTTTTTGAAGTGTAGAACCAAAACATGAGGGAGATGTTATTGCTTACATTATTATACGAATAATAATAATAATAATAATAATAATAATAATAATTATAATGATTTTTTTGTTTTGTTTTCCTCTTTCCTGATAGCGTTGGCTATTGTGCCCATCAATAGGTATGTTGGTAAGTACGAATTACATTATCCCTAGATGTCCAATGTACGTGTGATTTTTTTTTTTTTTTTTTTAATGACCCTACATAACTTCACCAGACACAGACACTAATCGTTACTTGATTTTAATCCGTGCGATTAGTTAACCAGGCTAGACCTGAGTTCTCACAAGAAACACCGATAATAATAATAATAATAATAAAACATAATAATAGTATAATAATAATACTAAAAATAATAGTAAAACACAACACATCACAGCTGGAAAAAGACAACTTTTAGATTATGAGCTAGAACAGGGTAATTTAATAAATTCCATGGACGAGAATGAAACTCATAAGTATCTTGGTTTTCAGCAAAACACACACATTAAACATACGAGTATAAAACAAACACTTATCACACAATACCTACAAAGAGTACGCAGTATACTTAAAACAAAATTACACGGTAGAAATACAATCAAAGCTATTAACACTTATGCCACACCAGTGCTTACATACTCTTTTGGGATTATACGTTGGACAAATACAGATTTAGAACAAATACAGAGAAACACACGTACACTATTAACAAAACACCATATACATCACCCTCACTCCTCTACTATACGACTTTACCTTCCTCGTTCGGAAGGAGGTAGAGGACTTACAGATATAAAAATATTGCACCAAACACAAATACACAATTTGCGACAATACTTTTATAACAAAACAGATACTTCAGTCCTACACAAAACAGTAACATATGCAGACAAATCTTACACACCACTTAACCTACACGAAACTAATATACACCCACCTCCATCCAAACTTACATACATCACAAATAACATACAGACATGGAACCAAAAGCCGTTACATGGACGATTTCCGCAAGAGGTTAGCCAGGATTGTGTTGATTCTATAGCAACGCACACTTGGTTGTCTGAATGTGATATCTTCCCGGAGACTGAGGGTTTCATGTTAGCAATACAAGACCAGGTCATTAATACACGCAACTATAAAAAACACATACATAAAGACAAAACAGTGACAAACGATTCTTGTCGACTCTGTTCACAAACATCAGAAACAATCCAACATATAATATCGGCATGCACACGACACCATACTACAAATACACGCCACAGATCATACTTGAAAACAACACACACAAATTATATTGGGACAGGACACTACTCACAGACAAAACTATCCACAATAATAGACCAGATATTACACTTATAGATAAAACACAAAAATCCATTTGTATTATAGACATTGCCATACCCAACACTAACAACTTAACTAAAACACATGCAGAAAAACACCGCAAATACACCGATATAGCTATCGAGCTTAAGACGCAATGGAGAATGAAATCTACTGTTATAGTTCCCATTATTCTTAGTGCTACCGGAGTTATACCAAACAAAGACAATACACCACAATTTACAACTATTAGGTTTGGACAAAAACACATACAAACATTTACAAAAAGCAGTCATTATCAACACATGCCATATTGTTCGAAAATTTCTAAACATAACACAAGATACTACATACAGAAGTGATCCACAACGTATACATGTAAACAACAGCACTCCCTCACAACACGGTACACAACATACTGTAATATCTCCACCTCTAACCCAAACAAACACACAAATACAACTTACCGAACAAACAAGTACAACAAGTGATACAACATATACTACAATCAGAGATTCACCTCTGAAGCAAACCACATTATCACAACCCATTAGTATTCAACCCAAACGCAAAAGCCTAAACAGCACTTTAGACTCACAACATGACACACAACATACTGTAATATCTCCACCCTTAACTCAACCAACCACACAAACACAACTTCCTGAACAAACAAACGCAATAAATACAAATAACGCAACATGCACTACAAAGACGCCCTCACCCAATAAAGTTACACGGCCTAGCACAGCTAAAAAACACAATACTCTTTCCTCTCAGAAACACACCACGTTATCACAACCCACTCGTACTCAACCCAAACGCAGCAACCTTAACAGCACTAGAGGCTCACAAAATACCGTAATGTCTCCACCAATAATCCAAGCAACAACACAAATACAACCTCTAGAACAAAGAAACACCATAAATACAAGTAACGCAACATGCACTACAAAAACAGGTCCACCCAATAAAATTACACGTCTTAGCACAGTTAAAAAACACAATACTCCTCTTTCTCAGAAACAACCCACTCGTATTCAACCGAAACGCAACAACCTTAAAAGCACTACAGGCTCACAAAATACTGTAATGTCTCCACCAATAACACAAGCAACAACACAAATACAACCTCAAGAACAAAGAAACACCATAAATACAAGTAACGCAACATGCACTACAAAGACAGGTCCACCCAATAAAGTTACACGTCCTAGCACAGTTAAAAAACGCAATACTCCTTCTTCTCAGAAACAACCCACTCGTATACAACCCAAACGCAAAAACCTTGACAGCACTACTAGCTTACAAAATACTGCAATATCTCCACCAAAAACCCAAGCAACCACACAAATACAACCTCAAGAACAAAGAAACATCACAAATACAAGTAACGCAACTTGCACTACAAAGACAGGTCCACCCAATAAAGTTGCACGTCCTAGCACAGTTAAAAAATACAAAACTCCTTCACATAAACACACCACGTTATCACAACCCACTCGTATTCAACCGAAACGCGAAAACCTTAACAGAACTACACGCTCACAACATACTGTAATATCTCCACCAAAAACCCAAGCAACCACACAAATACAACCTCAAGAACAAAGAAACACCACAAATACAAGTAACGCAACTTGCACTACAAAAGACAGGTCTACCCAATAAAGTTACACGTCCTAGCACACTTAAAAAACACATAACTCCTTCTTCACAGAAACACACCACATTGTCACAACCCACTCGTATACAACCGAAGCGCAAAAACCTTAACAGCACCACAGGCTCACAAAATACTGCAATATCTCCACCAAAAACCCAAACAACCTCACAAATAGGACCTCAGGAACAAAGAAACACCATAAATACAATTAAAAAACACAAAACTCCTTCTTCACATAAACACACCACGTTATCACAACCCACTCGTATTCAACCCCAACGCAAAGCCAAAGAAACACTTACACAATAAACTCTATTTAATAAAATTACAGGAATTATTATAATGATATTTTTGTTTTGTTTTCTTCTTTCCTGATAGCGTTGACTATTGTGGCCATCAATAGCTATGTTGGTAAGTATGAATTACATACTATCCCTAGATTTCCAATGTGAGTGTGTGAATTTTTATTTTATTTTTTATTTTTTTTAGAACCCTACATAACTTCACCAGACACAGACACAGACACTAATCGTTACTTGATTTTAATCCGTGCGATTAGTTAACCAGGCTAGACCTGAGTTCTCACAAGAAACACCGACAATAATAATAATAATAATAATAATAACACAAAATACTGCAATATCTCCACCAAAAACCCAAACAACCTCACAAATACGACCTCAGGAACAAAGAAACACCATAAATACAATTAAAAAACACAAAACTCCTTCTTCACAGAAACACACGTTATCACAACCCACTCGTATTCAACCCAAACGCAAAGCCAAAGAAACACTTACACAATAAACTCCATTTAATAAAATTACAGAAATTATTATAATGATATTTTTGTTTTGTTTTCTTCTTTCCTGATAGCGTTGACTATTGTGGCCATTAATAGCTATGTTGGTAAGTATGAATTACATACTATCCGTAGATTTCCAATGCGAGTGTGTGAATATTTTTTTTTTTTTTTCTTTAGAACCCTACATAACTTCACCAGACACAGACACTAATCGTTACTTGATTTTAATCCGTGCGATTAGTTAACCAGGCTAGACCTGAGTTCTCACAAGAAACACCGACAATAATAATAATAATAGAGTTTATTGTCCTACAGACTTTTCAATCCAATTATAGGACAAAGATAACATTATAATAGGTAGTGTACATAAATGTTAAATAAATCTAATTAAAAAAATAATATAATAAGAAAATTCACCTATATTAAAGAATTATTACCTGAATTATAAAGACAGAAAGAGAGAACAAAAATAAGAAAAAAAAAAGTAACAAAGATAAGTGAATTCGATATAAAGTTATAAAGATGCAAAAAACAAAAAACAGAAAGAAAACACGAATTAAACTATTCATCCCTTATATAACTAGGAATGCATTTCAATCTACAAAAATGTATGTCACAGTCTACACATCTTAAATTAAAGTTGTTGCACATAACATGAATAAGTGCACGCTGCAAGATGTTACTGTGCGACATATCGTTATAAAATGTGTGATGTTTTCTAGTTCGGTGCGAAGGTACATGGAAGTTAATTGATGATAATAAATATGAGCAACTTACATTATTGTGTAAGAGTTTGTAAAGAAAAGCAACACTATTTTTACATCTTCTTATTTCAAGCGACTCTACATTAAAACGATTGAGCAAATTGTTATGGTCGGTTCCTCTAACAGGGTATACTCCATCTAACTTAAAAGCCATATATTTAAGCGTCCTCCTTTGTATCGACTCTAATTTTGTGATCTGATAATGATATGTTGGTTACCATATTAAGGAGCAATATTCCAGTTTACTGCGTATGAGATGAAAAAATAATTTTCGAATTGGTGTTATATTAGTGAACGACTTACACATGCGCATTATAAAGCCCAACGTTTTCAGAGATGAATTGTATAATTCATCTATATGCTTCTTAAAAACTAATCTATCATTAAAATATACTCCAAGATCTTTTATGTCTGTACAGCGATTTAAACTAACGTTATTAACGTGGAATCTAAATATGACGGGTTCTATTTTACGCGTGTATGACATAACTTTGCATTTTGGTATGCTTAATGACAAACGATTGCTGTCGCACCAATCTTTCAATACATTTAGTTGCTGTTGCAGAAACAAACAATCAGTATTGGATTTGATTGACATATACATTTTCAAATCATCTGCGAATAAGAGGATATTACAATTCAAAGCAGAGGTAATGTCGTCCATAAATAATAGAAACAATAAAGGTCCAAGGTTAGAGCCTTGGGGCACTCCAGAGCTCGGAAAAATTGGCTGCGAAATGAAGTTATTAGGTATACACAACATGTTGCGACCTATTACAGAGGTACGAAATAAAAAAACGAATTAAATCATATGAAAAACCTATATGGTGTAGTTTCATAATGAGTACATCGTGAGGTAGGCAATCAAATGCCTTTGCTATGTCCGTATAGAATCACCAGCAATTAACCGAGAACACAAGTAGCTACCTATACCTACCATCAAAGTAGGTAATCTGATTTCTAATAATTGTACAGCATGTTAACTATAAGGTCTTGGAAGCCACAGTTACGAAGGACGTATTGCATTTGACATTATTTCGGGCGCCTTCTTGTGCAACGGAGGAAGTTGCGATTGTACTTTTACTCTCAAAACTCTTATATCATATATGACTTAGGTTCGCAACGCTTGCAGCTTCCAAAATTTCATTTGGGGTATCTGAACTGTCGCTATCACCCATTTTGATACCCACAAAACACACGCAAAGATGTTAATTTTAATTACATATGACAGGAAATGCTTTGTTTTTAATTGTCTAAGATAACTATGATTTTCAGAAAAAATATGTTTATGAGCAAATTTTTGAATTCTTTTTTGATGATCGCCTAAAAAATGTTGTGTGCACCTTGGCCAAAAGTGATTTGTTAGGTCTCATCTGAATTGCGGCCTCGGCTACCGCCTCGGCCACAAACAGCAGCTTCGGCCAAAAAAGATCACTTTTACGGCCTTGGTACACAAATAACTAATAATGTTAGCTGGTCTATAATATCGGGAGGATTGTCAAAGCCAGGGGCGGCTCTCTATAAAGAGCCAAGGAGCCATGGCACCACCTCAAGGAACCTGCTAATTATCAATTCTTAAAATATAATTAACTATTATTAATTGTGCTCACTAGAGTACATAATTGTGTTTTAAAACTTAGAACAAAAAAAGTAAATGATTTGATAAATTTGGTACCAAGAAGAATTCATTTGTTTATCCGTGGACTTCGAATACGGTCGAGCGTGCCAAGCTGAAACTGGCTCGTATTTTCCTATAAGTGTGGACTTCCGCGGGGAGTAGAGGGGTGGGAGGAGCGAAACCGAAGTAGCGTTTTATACGTACAACTTGAGCCATCAGAAGTTTGGCTCATAAGCACAATTGTATAATGTGTACGGTATTGTCGGTGTTACTATACTTTGCGCCGTTTTCCTTGTTTCAGTCTTGATAAGTCAAACAATTTTTTTTACTTCTGTATAAGATTACACTTCCCGGATTAATTGTTATTGTTACGTAAAATACACAAATTAAAAAATCATTTAAATAAATCTTTTTCCATGCATTCTCTGGAAGATAGATTTTAAATAAAGCAATTAAGCAGGCCGTTACCGGACTTAAATATTGTTAGAAAACGAAATGTGTCTGAATCTTCTTTAAGAGGACACGACAATAGCAATAAATCCGAAAATAAAGGAGTAGGTATTCAGAGAATTAATAAATTTCAGTACTTGTTTAGATAAAGATTTGAATAGTTATTTGTAGTACAACTATTGTTGAAAATGATACTTCGGCCTCATTAATAAAACTGCAAATAAAATGTTGTTATTGTTTATAGATCGGACTAAACGCCATGGAAACGGATAGTACAAATCGTGAAAAAAGTAACACTTTCCATACGATTTTTTGTCAAAAAAAAATCCGCTAATTCTCATCTAAAACAACACAAAATGAATTACTTGAATGCATACTTGAATTATACTTATGAAACAAGTCTCCAAAGAAACTAAAGGGGCTAGATTTGTTTCCGTCACTTGCATTATAAATATTCGAATTATACTCAAAATCTAAATAACTGGAATAATATGAAAACAAAAATTTGTAACAATTAAAATAATGGGGAGGGGGACACAATTTGGCACTACCTTCTACGCAGCTTACGAGCCGCCACTGGTCAAAGCACTTTCATCAACTTAAAAATTTCTAACGTTTCTTTGTCTATATACAGGGTGGAAATTTTGCCTAGAACACTAAATATATCTTCAAACAACATTTCTTTAAAGAAGCTTCTTTATGGGATCCATAAATATATTTATATAAAGTTTCTACCTGTGTACGTACTTTACATTATACTACTTAAAGAAGTGTAATGTACACATTACCGCACCTGCTACCATCTTCCGCCATTTTAGTTTTTGACGCCACCAAATACACCAATCAACAAGGCAACTTTGAGCAGACTGCAGGACCTCTGACTTCGTACGAGCATAAACATTATCCTCTGTCTTAATTCAGTTTTCCTCGTTCCCGTGGGAATTTGGGGAAGCGCTTTCGAAGTATACCTTTACTGCGCCTTGAAAGAAATCCACGTTTAAATTGAAAACGTAAATTCCCGTTTTTCCCGTTCCCGTGTGAATTTTAAGAAATTCTTTCTTAGTACTCACCTGCAATCCACAAGGAACCTAAATACCAAATTTCAGCGTTCTACGTCCAGTAGTTTTGGCGTTGCAGACCTTCATGAGATTATTGGGAGTCATCGGAGATGATTCTATCAAATCACATAGGGCCTTTGAAATTAGTAATTCTTCAATGATCATTCTGGAAAAGTAATCAAACCTTTAAGAAAGTCAAGTTTGTCTGCAAAAATAGAGAAATCTCAGGGGTATTGATGGTGAATCAAAGTGCGATAAGTGTGGTGTTTGATGGTTGCCCGGAAATACAATTTTTGAACAATAAGTGATGATTATCTTTCAAAATAACAAAATTTATAGTTAAAAGTACGAAGAAAAGGGGAAAGAAGTATAAATGAAGCAAAAATCTTCTGGAGATAAAGCGCATTTTTTTAACCGAAATAGCTTAATAAAAGGTTGTGTTATAATATAAGGTATACCGAAATTCATTTGGTAGAAAATGAAGATAACATTGGCCTGTCCAATTTTCGTCGTAAATGAAAGGTAGCTATCTCACTAGATATTGTTTTCCATGGCCAACTCTGTTTACTTACCTCTCAATAATACGAAAATTACTGCAGGGCGTTTATTTGTTAAAGTACATTTAGCAAGCCTTATAACGTTGTAAAGAGAAAAATTTGTCCTTTTTAAAAATGTCAAAGGTAACTATGACTACCATTTAAAAAAACTAAAGTTTGTATTATAACTCAAAAATTTAAGATCTAAAAATAAATTAGTATGTTCATCATGTTAAGCATTAAAATGTCTAAAACTTTTATTCGTGTCATTTTGTTGTATTTCTAATAGTAACGATTCTACAACAGTTAAATGAAAAATCACTAAATCTGTTTTTCGCTCATATCTAGTGAACTGTGGATTTTTTCAAAAAACAAAAGCATATCTTAAATAAGCTCTTAAAACGACAACTCTTTCCTCATTTAACCGAATCCGTATGTCTTATGGTTTCCGAGATCCCAATGCTTAAAATGAAAAAAAAACTCACCCTGTATAAGGATTTCAGAGGAACCGTTAATAATGGATATCATAATTCGCTAAAATTTAGTGAAGTTATTTGAGCATTATTTAATAGTCGTAAAGACATTCATTTCCATAACGAACAGTTGAAACACTTAGATAATATAATATAAAAATCATGCAACAAAAATTCCATTTTCGGTTGATTTGCATTAAAATTGAAGATCTTATTTTTTGTACAATTTAATGTAAACCATTTAGAAATCTTGCTAGTGCTCCCAGTAAAATCCGAACAATGCCCCTTAATTAAACGCATTTCTCTTATATGTGGCTTTCAGCTTTGCTGATTAATTATACCTCGTCCTTCACAAAAGGATGCCAGTTACAAATTTCATACAACCGAAAACTGCGATATTTGAATTTCGCCAAACAAATTTCCGCATAAAACGGGTTGTCATTTGTTTCAGTCGTAACTACATTTTAATTAAAATCAATTTTACTTCCATTCCATTTCATTTTCCATTTCCTTGAGTTGTTTTATACTGGAAACTGCATTGTTTCAGTTTTACCAAAAAAATGTCCGCGAACATGCATAAAACGGGTTGCCATTTGTTTCAGTCGCACCTTGTAATGTAAACCAATTTTACTTCACATTCATGTCCTATTTCCTTGATTAACCTGTAAGTGCATGTCGTAATGGTGCGTTTTACCCACAAAAATTTTGGAGGAAATCTCTTGAATATGAAAAGACAGTCATTTGACTATTTAACATGTTAAAATGTCCGCCATTTTGTTCCAATACGGCGGAATTGGCTGATTCACGAACCTGACCGATATATTTACACCAACCCTTAAAGTTTGGTCGAAATCGGTTCATAATTCTGAATGTTAGACTGTTTCTTGAACGTGATATATATATATATATATATATATATATATATATATATATAAAACTATAAACATATAAACCTATTAAATAGGGATGCTACGGAAGTGGTTATATCGGAACAGAGGTCGGAAGCGGTTTATCGGTACCGGAATCGGAATAGGAACCGGAATTGGAGGTCTTACTATACCTTGGGGTTGAAAATAAAAACAATCGAATTTAGAATCTTAAACAGAACTAGTAGTAAATTATATGCAATGCCTCCAAAAGAAAAAAACAAGTGAAATGGTAATCGACAGAAGACATGGTGAGAGAGGTTCTCCGCGCGACAAGAATAAACTTGTTTGTACGCTAACGCACTGATTACGGTCGCGCCACCATTGTGCATCAACCTCCGAGATAACTCGATTAAAATTTATCGGAATCGAAAGTGCAAAATCAATCGGAAGTTCCGAGCTTTTGGAATCGGAATCGAACCTCTGTAACGTCTCTACAGTATAAACCCATAAATATACTGGTATCATTACAATAGGTAGAAGAATGTGACAATACGAATTTGAGTTTTAATATATAAAAGTACGTTGGTCACAATGCCAAACGAATGGTCGATTGTTTAGTGTTAAAATCGGGTTTAAGTTCGAAACGGATAGAGCTAGAGCGGGTGGCGAAGATAGAGGGCGCAACATCCTTCCGAGTCCTCGTGCTCTACCGACGTTTTATCGAGTCCTATAGAGTATAGAACTTGGTCTGTATTCTCGTTTTTGTTTCCTTAATATTTCTATCGATAGGAAACATTACATAATCTAATCTAAGATTTTTGCGACATATCACAACCATCCATATCTAACCTGCAAGGATCATCTATCAAACTTGGTGTTGTATTGATATAAATATCCATTGGACTAGCTCTGAAGTACCACTACATTTTGGATTTAAACAGTCTAAACACATACTTCGTCAGATTGGATAAATGAAACACTTTCAAAGCAAACATAAACCTCAAGAAGTTGGAGTCTTCAAAACGGATTGCATCGAATTTACATTCATTCATCTAACAACAGAACGAGTTAAAGATAATTCCGCTTTTCATTTTAAACAAACACCATGTAATAAAAGCAAAATAAAATGTACGCTTTTATATAAATAAAATGTGACAACCTCTTTTTCCACAATCCACTGCGTAATTACTGTCCGGCAAGCGACAAAGCCCATACTAAAATGAACAAAATGTAAAGGGGACGTGTCAAAACGGTTTGATAAAATGGACGAGAGTAGAATATCATTGCAGGTTTTATGCTGTTTTCATAAATGCCGTCAAATTGAAATACTTTTGCAGAACGTAGCCGTAGGCAACAATGAAATACATTTAAAAATTATTATCTTTAATCAAAATTTATATTTTCGTTACGCCAATAACTGCACATTTTTGCGTGACAGGCAAACTTGGGTTCAGTGCATTAAGTTAATTGACATTATTGAATTAGGTAATTGGTGATCGGTGGAAAAAGCAAAATAATGTAACAAATCCATGTACCGCGTTCTATGTCATTGCTTTGCAGTATCGTTATGCCGATGATAAGAAATGTAACGACTCTGGAAAAATTGGCTCTTAAACATTTTCGTTCCTCAAGTAAACTCAGTCTCAAGAGAAAGCCGTCCCCTAGAACAAGTGGAGCCATTCAATTCTGAAATGTATACTAGTAGTATTTTCATAAATAATGCGCTACCAGCACGCTCGGGCAGTCAGGTTGAACATCGCGACGAGATCTGGTTGCGCGATATACGGTCAGCCAAGTGTGGTATTTGACCTGGCCGCGCAACTATTTAGTTGCGCAATCAAAGTTGCCTAGTATGGCATAGCACAGGCTCATAGAAGAAAACTCAATTTAAAATTTGGCGTTTTGGCTTTTTCGTGGCGGGAAAACGTTTTTTTTTTATTTATATATTTAGGAATGCGACAATTGCGCATACGAGGGCGTTAGCCCGAGCTATTGTAAGAGCATGAGTATGTTAATGGCCGTTAGCCCAAGTATTAAATACAACTTTTTATCTGCGACTGTTCTTCTACTGCTAAAAACGAAAAATAAATTTGATGCATTTTTTTAAATTTCAATCGAAGTAGCATAGTTAGCAGTTTTCGACGCCATAGAAACAAGAAAATCCTAACGTCAAGAAAATTTGTACGTCAAAAATTTTGCTTCTGATTTCTTTGCTTATGTCATGAGTGAGTCTGGAACTCTTCCATCAGACGTTAATGTTTACAATATATATATGATAGTTGATTTTTGATCATACATTATTTTGACAAGGGCTTATCCCACTGAGTGTGGTAATGAAGTTCTTATCCCACTGAGTGTGGTAATTAAGTTCTTATCCCACTTAAAATGACCGGGATAAGTGAGAGTTATCCTACAGGCGCAGATAAAAATTATTTACTGAATTAATTATGATATTGAGTTATTATAAATTACAGCCGGTAATGTAGAAACTTAAAAAAAAACGGACATGTCAAAGTGGAATTTCTTATTTCTTGGCCTACATTGCCAATTCACGAACTCCGATCTACAAATTTGATAAAGAATCCACCTGCAGAATTTCATTCATTTTCGAGGTATCGTTCTAATGGACACGCGGACAGACACGGTAAAATTATGAACTCGCTAGAAGCTCGGTAAAAAGTCGTAATCTGCGCATTGCTCGTTAAATCTCTGATCTCATGTCCATTAATAAATATGATGTTGTACCAACCGCACTATGTGCCATTACGATCAGTTAGATAAGGTAAAAAATCCAATAAAGAGTAGGGGGAAATGGATCGATCTACGAAGAGAAGAGGCTAATACCAATTTCATTCTAACCTTTCATTTCGTTAAAAACTTTCCAGCTGTAATGGTTCTCGGAATTTAATATGAAATTTATAAAAAAAACTGACAGCTGTCAAAATTTAATCTCGCGTCTAAAATTTACACAGCAGTAAATCTACAATAAAACACTGTGATATTTGGAAAATCAATAAACAAGAAGTATACAAGTTGAAAGTCCCGTTTAGTCCGTAGTAGATGCACTGTTGGGCTTACACTTTACATCATATAATACACATTCCGATCTTCCACTTCCCTAGAGATCTACCCTTCGATATTTTATGAAAATCGCACTTGACGACTCAATTATGTTTGCAAGAATATCGTTTGATCACATCATACCTCTAAACAATTGAAAAACTTTTTGTGTTGTTTAATGGGAAAACTTTCACGATAAGGTTGATAAATGCAAACGTGGTTGGTGAAGCTTTTCAGTGACAATTAATTTGGGGATACAGTCTGAGTGGCAATTTAAGATTTAACATCCACAACGTAATTACTCATAAGCAAGCTGCTCAAAAGTTTTCATTTTAATTTACGTACAAAAAAAATCTGAATCCCGAGGATTCGTTTCACCACAGACTGACACTTTGGAATGAGTTGAAAACCATTTAAATCTCGACAGTTAAATAATTCCTCGGAGAAAGTCCAAATAAAACGAAATAATAAAAATTGTCAACATTTTCAAAATGCGAAATTAACAATGAGATACGATGCGATGTTGACAAAGAGACCTATCTTGGTTTTTGTCACGACAATGAATTTACTAACATAATGTACTTAAATGAAAAGAAAACTTCGAAATAAAAGAGTGATTCCATGTTTTGTGCGTAACACCGAAAGGACACTGCTTCACAAAGTATCGAAAATATCCACTAAATCTATTATTTACCAGTTAAAATTCCGACAGATATTCAACAAAGATGGAGCCTGCGCTTATAATACAGCACTCATTATATACGAGATGATAGAGCGCCAACGGTTACCTATCGATCCCCGCTGCTATTTAGCTACCTGATATTGAAATGATTAATTTCCGGTCATAGCTAGTTTTATTTCACAAACGATATTAACATTCCATCTGCAATGGCATAATGTGTAATTGAAAGTCATTAGAAACCGCAACGTTGGTACAGAATTGCGCAAAACCAAAACGGATGTCATTACTAATAGATAAATTTGTAAAAGCATATATCAACGTTTACCTATTTCAAAGATCATACTACACTAGATAGCCAGCGTATATGCAAGAGTTGTTTCGCGTTTAAGTAGTTCCATAAAAATATTTATAGGGGGCTTTCAAAGTTAAGAACGTAACTGATTCATCCGAAGCCGTCTTCGTACGAGTTCGAATCATATCATAAATACAAAGAGTGATTATTGTCTAAACACGAGACACATAAACATGACCTACTGAACACTCCTCACTATCATTGGGATAAAATTACATTTGTACGTAGGCGTCATTCAAGACAAGGTAGATTCTATTACAGACAGGACGTTACAATGAAAGAAATAATTTGAAAGGTTGTACACAATATTCCTTTTGCTTTTTTTTTAACCAGCGCTAACCAATACATTTTCCAGATTTTCGGATTAAATTAATAATTGCAAAAGCGTCTTTTTTCTTAGCATAATTTCTGAAAACTTTTAGTTTCAAGTAGGTATCTACGATACTTAGATTTGTTGTAATTAAGCATTTTATGATTGGGATAAACGAGATATCCCGCTTAGCCTCCTACATAATAAAATTGTATCCAGCTAAAGTGAGTCGGAACTAGAAGCGTTTGTGGTTATAATTTCAAAGAAATATCTCCATAAATATGAAAGTTGGCATTGCGCAGTCTGCGCAAAATATGGAAAATATGAAACTGATCGAAATGGGCAAATATAGACCATAACGGCTATCAATTAGCGAAAACCCGAAGTCTCTAGGTGGCCCAGGGGCCGAGATCTCGATGGAACGGACGGACGGACAGACAGAAACACGAGCACATAAGCTTTACCTCAACTTCGTTGTGTTACGATAAAAAATTTAATTTAAAACAAGATGTGAATATTCGGAATTTTAATTTACAGTAAGGTAACCAGATAAAACATCTATAACACCCACACAAGGTTGTGCTTAAGAATGACACCGATATCCCATACAATAGCCCTTTATTCTAAAAATAACTGTGCTTTGCCATTTCGCGCGTCTTCTTACCCCGCCAGGTAGTTTGTACTATTCTCATAAAAACATAGCCGCTGGAGGACGCAGTCGACTTATGTGGCGGGACAAATTATGAGAGTCTAAAATTTATACAGCGCTGTCTATCTAGTGTAGTATGATCTTTGGTTGTACACAATATTCCTTTTGCTTTTTTTTAACCAGCGCTAACCAATACATTTTCCAGATTTTCGGATTAAATTAATAATTGCAAAAGCGTCTTTTTTCTTAGCATAATTTCTGAAAACTTTTAGTTTCACGTATCTACGATACTTAGATTTGTTGTAATTAAGCATTTTATGATTGGGATAAACGAGATATCCCGCTTAGCCTCCTACATAATAAAATTGTATCCAGCTAAAGTGAGTCGGAACTAGAAGCGTCTGTGGTTATAATTTCAAAGAAATATCTCCATAAATATGAAAGTTGGCATTGCGCAGTCTGCGCAAAATATGGAAAATATGAAACTGATCGAAATGGGCAAATATAGACCATAACGGCTATCAATTAGCGAAAACCCGAAGTCTCTAGGTGGCCCAAGGGCCGAGATCTCGATGGAACGGACGGACGGCCAGACAGAAACACGAGCACATAAGCTTTACCTCAACTTCGTTGTGTTACGATAAAAAATTTAATTTAAAACAAGATGTGAATATTCGGAATTTTAATTTACAGTAAGGTAACCAGATAAAACATCTATTAACACCCACACAAGGTTGCGCTTAAGAATGACACCGATATCCCATACAATAGCCCTTTGTTAACTGTGCTTTGCCATTTCGCGAGTCTTCTTACCCCGCCAGGTAGTTTGTACTATTCTCATAAAAACATAGCCGCTGGAGGACGCAGTCGACTTATGTGGCGGGACAAATTATGAGAGTCTAAAATTTATACAGCGCTGTCTATCTAGTGTAGTATGATCTTTGCCTATTTCAACTCGATCGTAATATACTCCGATTGGAATTTGATGGAAGAACTAATCTGCATTCCTTTCGTCTCTTAATTAGATTTGTAATTGAAAGAGCAGATGTTAGTGTTAATAATGAAATTGCAAATTTGAAAGTATATCACTTTGCTGGTTTTTTTTACAAAACTGTTTGTTGGGATGTAGCTTCTCTCTTGTATTTCATTTACGATCTTGTTTGTTTGACATTTTAAAGTTTCTCCATTATGTATTTATTTCCCTTTGATCATTCTGGCTTTTGTGTGACGCATTATCTTCGTTGTAAATTTTTCTATATACCTACAGTAATGACGGTTAGTAAATAATCCAAACTCACTGTTGTATTTCCCAAAGATCGGCGCAGGGAAGAACGCCATGCGAAAATGTTTTACTTGATTTGAATAATTTACTGTTAAACGAAAAGCTTGACCATTAATTACATGCAGTAAGCTTTATATGAAATCCGTGCATTTGTTTTGAATTCTTTTAAATGTTAGATGTTAGTTGCGATTATTTTTATTCTTTGTTTTGCTCGCAAAGTGGAAACCAAAACACATTTCTAATTTTTGAGTCTTTCAGTGCATCAATCTGCAAATTTTTGTCTTATCGATATTTCATATATTAACATTGTATAAATGCATTAAAACTTTCAGGCCAAATAATAAACTCCCTTACACTTGTATGGAGTAAAACAGCATTAATAAAAAGGCGACCGATCATGTTTATTTCAAACCTTTTTCCTGTCTATTTACTTTTTTTCTCCTTCCTTTCCAAAACAACGCCCGTCTTCGAAAAATGAATCTTCACATGTGTTCAATACGGCGATAACACGTAATTATTTTGAAATTTAATTAGCGTACGCAGCGATAAGAAAATTTCTTATTTAGAACCGGAGAAAAACTTGAGATAAACTTTTATAAATACTACGCAAACAATTTCCAAAAAGTCCCCAAAAATAAACAAATTAAACAAAGGAATCATTTAAATAATCAACTAACCATTCTGATACAAACAAGCTTGACTTTCCGCAGGTGCTGAAGCCAAATAAAACGTCCACCTTAAATTGACTCAGAAAATCAAGAATTACATAAACCCCCCTTGAAAATAAAACAAAACCATTGGAATGATGGATTTTTGGTGAATTTATCAACTGATTTCTCCTGTTTAGGTCGGGATTACTCTTTGACACGATCGCTCAAAACAACTCCCTAGCCAAAACGACACTCCACATCATACCATGAACCATCCGTTCCAAAGAATATACCTTGTCATCCATAACCTTATTACATTCCTGTCTCTCTCGGAAAATCCCATACATAACATAATCTGGTAGTTTCTCAGTAGGTTTGCTGTTGACAAAACCTGATTAATAAAATTCTCTACTATTTGTATCGGCTCACTTTTACAATACAAATTTTCCTTCATCAATAACCACACTTTCCTAATTCCAATGTTCCCGTACCTTAAATAAATTTCCTCACACAATTGCTCATCCAACACGTACAACTCTTCTCCCTCTACCACTTTTATTATTAAACCATCTTCTTGTTTTCACCCTCCAGACCACTTCTGTTCCTCTATATTCTGTCTTCATAGTTCATATCCGTAATTCTTCTGCCCCTTGGTTCTCTCTTATTCTCTTCACCGAAAACAATCCTCTATTCATTCGGTTAACCAAAATCTGATAACCTTCTTCCAAATTCTTCCCCCCTATTTCTTTTCTAACAGTTTCTTCCCTTTATGTAGGTACATTATTTCAAAAGAATACCCTTGTAAAATTAACTCGCTTTGCGAACAATCTATCGTTGGAGTTTGTCATTAAATGTGTTAACGCCCGATGATCAGTTTCAATTGCCAATTTTCTTCCCAACAAATAAAATTTTAACTTTGTTACGCATTGGAATAAAACAGTTAGGTACTACAAACTCTGCAATCGCTTTCTGCTGCTTTTGAACTTGAACCTTCCCTTAATTTTTTATTTTTATTTTATTTTACCTTTATTTTTGAGTGGCCGGGGCTGCTCTACCAACCCAACTCACTATACATTTACAAATATCCATGCCCGAATCCAGATTCGAACCAGGGACCCTTAGCACCACAGTCCAGCTTTAACTGAACTGCGCCACACGGGCCGGTAATGTTCTTGGAATTCAACTTGCCTGTAATTTTCAACCGTTTGCTCCTGTTTAACAACTTGAACTTCTTCTTGGCGCATTTGGACTTTTTATTGTTTACGATCTTCGGATTGCACTGTCTGACGTCGTCTGGATAGGTTTCGTATGCTTTCGTATATTTGCATCCATTTTCTTACTCATCCCTCTTATTATTTCAGTCGTTCCTCATTTCCTTCAGCGACCCATTTTTCCTCGGTCTTCATCCTCATTGTACTCGTAGACATCGTTCTTACATTTTTTTTGTTGAACTTCTCTTCTAGACGACATTCTTCTTTAATAAAGTAACTTCTATTTAAACCCTCTCACTAAATTCAACAGTACAATTTTTCTTCCCTGTATAAAAAAGTGTGGTTACTAAAAGAAAACATTATTACCCTACGACAGCCTTCCCCTAAATTGAATTTAAATTAGAGAAAAATTTACACAAATGTTGGTCTTCATTCTGGGCTCGATTATTCACAAAACCAATCATTTACAGATGGAACAAATTTATTTGATACAAATTAATCAGATTTGAAAGAATAACAGGCACTCAGGGCCTGATAAAACATCACGCATACAAGCGATCGAAAGACAATTAATACAATAAAAACTTAATTACCTTAAAGTGTCAATAATTCAAAATCTCCGGTCGTAACTGCGATTTTCAAAGAAACAGGCACAAGATTATGATACTTTGGAACTTCACTTTTTGGATTGCACTCAAACTTCGATTTACACGGCACTGACTTCGCTGTAAGTACAATTATAGTATTGCCCCTATGATGGGTGACTAACTTCAATTTATGTATACTTGAAGACCTCATCTTAAGTGAAACTTTCGATAACCACAACACCATATTCAGATTTTTTGAAAACTTAAAAACTAAACCCAGTAAATGTTGGGTTTCATGTTAGTTTGGGCAAACCGAGTGATTAAAAGTGTTTTGACTTCGGTTTTGAACTCATTTTCAGTGACGAATAACGGGGTGACAGTTTCACTACCTATTATAAGTAATAATAATAATAATAAATCGTTTATTGGGTTTAACATGGAATACATCATCAGGTACATGAGCATGATCATTACAATTTCTTAGTCCTTCCAGTTTCCCCCAAGGGTTTAAGATTCAGATTGGTCAAAAATATTAACCATCTGGTCTACCACTCAGCCCCAATACGCCATAGAGAGGTATACTTCAGTCGTGGAAATCTACCTACATCCATTAAATTGTGAAAAAGAGAGAAAGTTATCAGTCAATGATTTCAATTGAGGAAGATGGTACAAATTTACATTAATTATAGGTATTATACTTCACCAGAATAAAGCTTATTTTTAATTAAGGTTTTGAACTGTGCTAGCGACATAGATGAAAAGTTAATTTTTAGTTTGTTCAGATAAAAAGCTATTAAATAAGAGAAGGACCTTTTATATAATTGAAGATTATGCTTAGGGATTGTAATAAGTAAATCCTTTCTTCATATATTAATATTATGAGTATCAATTCTGAAACGTATTTTGTTAACGAGAAATTGTGGGCATTTATTGACAACTATTTTATAAAAAGTGCAGTAGCAATGCAGCTTCCTTCGATCTTCCATTTTCAACCAACCTGCCTTTCTAATGTAATGGGAAATTCCTTCCCTTCTTCTGACGCCAAATATAAACCTAAGACAGGAGTTTTGAACGATTTGAATTCGTCTTATTTCACAGCAATCCAAATTTGAACTGTAGACGACATCACAATAATTAAAATTCGATAAAATGAGAGTATCGCAAAGCAACTTTTTTAAATGTTGGTTTAATGAATGCCTATGAGAATACAACAATTTCAGCGTAAAATATGATTTTTGTATTAATTTTGAGATATGCAACTTAAATCGCAAATCTGAATCCATAATGAGCCCAAGATTTTTAGCACTATCCACAAGTGGGAGTATTGTAATAGTAATAGCCAAATAGCCTTCAAATTCTGCGTGACATTGGCATTTGATATTAACACAGATTTTAGTCTTTAAATCTGTGATATTAATTAATCATTATAAAAACTACAGTATATATACATGTACACTGATATTTTAACATAGGCATTGATATTTTATCTTAAGTTTTTTAACTTTGATATTTTTTTCTCCGCTTTTTTTATAGTAAAACATAGCATAATTTTGTTGTGCACAGAAAAGAAAGTCTTTCGAATAATTTAATAAAAACATTGCCTTGTTATTTGAAGAAAAAGTTATATGACGTCACGGCGCGGTGCTAAAAACTAAACTGAAAGTATTATAAAAAGTTTTTAACAGTTTTACATCCTTTATAATGCCTAATGTACAATCGCAAAATTTTAACGAAATCATAGTAACCGTTTTGGTTTTTATACTTAATATATTAAATAACGTAATTTAATAACTTAATAAAAATTTTAGGTTGCTATTTGAAAAAATAAAAGTTCGGTGTCGTTGCGGCGCTCCAAAATTTTTCTTCGTTTCAGTATGCCTAATATACATATCAAAAATTTGCACAAAATCCGCGTTACCTCCGAAAATTGCCAACGTACGCACATACATACAGACGGAAAAAAATGTTATTCTTTAAAAGTTGCTTAAAATGATGTAAAACGTCGACATTTGATAAAATTTTAACATGTCCAAAAAACAGTGAACGTAATATGTATAGCCACCTAGTTCGCGCTAGGAAGCTATTATAGTCGTTATGGCTGGCCTCGTGGCTGGCTGTCTGGCTGACCAACACCTCAGTTAGAGATTTCAAATTTTCACTAAAAGCTTTCTGCTATAATGTAGATGTGCAGGCTCTAGTCTATTACTTTTTTGAGTTACATTACTCATGAGATCGATAATTTTAAACTTCGCTAATAAAATACTGATCTATATTATGAAAAATGCACTATCACCATGCATATGTTGATTTACAACTTGTTTTTTTTTCTATTTACTGTTTAGTACTTTTAGCGGTATACATCGACATTAGCTAAATAAAATGAGGAAAACTAAATTTGCTTACAACGTCTGAGAAATTCATGCGGCCACCAAAATTTTAATTAAAAAGATAAGTTTAACGTTCGTTATAAAGGAGGCGGCAACACATAAGGTTGCAGTAAAAACATTCTGTAGAATGTAATATAATTCAAGGAAGATGACACTTACTGCTTTTGGCACGTAGTTTGTTTATTGCGCACGTTCCATTTCTACAGATTTGTGTTCACAATTTTGCAAAGAGTGTATTTATTATTATGATTACCATACTACCAGCAGGAAAAATGACAGAAATTAGATAAACTATTTTCTGCACTGGGCTGATAGGTTAAAAGTCGATTCATATGCATTTTGGTTACACCGTAAACCAATAAAAACAACGCAAAGCTACCTATATTGGATAGGTAATTTTATTGGTTAGAATCAGTGAAAGAAGTTAGAAGAGTAAAATATGGAATCGATTGTTAATAATTTTAAGGGGCGCTAAAGTCATGCGTTTATCTTTTCCCCACAGGAACTTACATAAGCTTCAACAGTATGACAGATGAAATCATCAAACAGGATGCTAGTACAGGCAAACGCGAGGGCAAACGATTAACGAATACAATACTTAAGGCAAAATAGCCTCCCAGGAACATGGGCTATTTTGTTCGAATACCAATCTGTATTTCTTCACTTTTATTCTATAAATCCATAGTATTTGAGGTTATAAGTTGTAAGTTCCCTCATCATTATTCATTTGCAAGAAATGCATTTTTCATTTTCTTCTAGGTAAATGTACTGTCATATAGAATTGGAAAACAAAATATACCAGCAGCTTCAGTTTCAGGGACAACTGTATGAAAATGTGTCCATTGATGATTTGTATAGTTCGGCACGCCCTAGGAAGTCAAAAGTAAAATGTCTACACAACAATTAAACTGACTTTCGAACACTTTCCTACATCTCACTTCTTCTACGGTAAACTCCCTTTCCTGAAAAATACACACAGTCTTGATCTCTTTGCATCACAAGATCCCATGCCGATCTTTGTGTGATAATCAGAATAAGACAGAAACTATTAAAGAACAAGTTAAAAAGTAATCGTCAACGATTTACATAAAGCGCATTTCCCCTTGCATTCATTTCCCATTTGTAAGATGCAACTTCTGTTAAAATCGTAAAAATCCGACCACAAATATGAAAGATAGCGTTGCACATGTGCAATCCATTTTTGACGTGCTACTTCAAATTCAGTTTATAAGAAGAATTTCATTTCAATGCTTTTCTAAATAAGAAAGTTGGAACTGCGCATGCGCAAACCTAAATTTTGAAATTAACGTTAGATTTTCCTTTGTTCCAAGCGTCTATGTATCAAATTTAATTTAAATGCTTCCATAAATAAAAAAAGTTGGCATTGCGCATGCGTAAAACCAAATTTTGAAACTGCCGTTTGATTTTCCTTTATTCCAAGCACTTATGTATCAAATTTCATTTAAATACTTTTATAATTAAAAAAGTTTGCAATTCGGTTTATAAATGGTCGAGATGCGAAAAGGGCTCTGTGAATTTTGAATCGATTCGACGCAACTTTTGGCATTGTGTATTATATGGCTAAAGCTATGCCCATATTGAATTTCATGCAATTCAGTTCATAACTAACGGAGATGTAAAAGCGATCGGATATTTTCTAAACAAAGTTATCATTCACACGGACAGATAAATGGACAGACAGACAAAGGAACAGACGGACAGACCAACAGGCAGACGACAGACAGCAATACAAAATTATAAACGATCTGTAGGATCGTTAATAAACGGCAAAAGTGTAAAATTATGGAACATGTAAAAAACGGTTTTTTTACAATAATTTTTTTAGCAATAAACGCAGAAAAAATTCCTTCCTTGGTGTAAGCCTAGACACCATAACGAACCAAATAGAGAAAGGAGAACAATAGCTCTTAAGATCAAGAACTAGTAGCGTCTCAACGAACGAGCGGACGGACGGACGAACAAAGTGGCTACAATAGCGCATTTTTTTATATTTTTGTGGAAATGCGCTAAAAATTCAAGGAATAAGAGAGATAAAATGACAAGCAGCGTAGCTCGTCTCATTTGTTGTTTTTCATAAATTTTCCGTTGCTTCAATTTCCTTTTTAATCTCTTCCAGTTTTTTCCGCCAATTTCTACTTCGCATTCCCTTTTATGATTGTCAAATTAGGAAGCACTTAATCTTAAACTGTTACTTTTGCTGTATAAAAGACGGTTCAAAAAGTACTGTTCTGTGTGAACTAGGGTGAATTAAAAGTCTACCTGGTAGTACAAAATAAAATATTTACGATCGTATAATTCACGCAACATAATGCCTAGCCGATGTGTAACCTGTAAACATGTAATAAATTTAATGTCCACTAAACTGATACATATTTAACTCGCAAACCAGAAAATTATAATTCGACTGAAATTATTTATGTATTTACGTGACGATAGTTTCATAAATCAATTAATAGATGAAAAACTAAAATGTAAATCAACATTCCCTTTGTATGTTATAATGCCATTACTAAGCATGTTTATTGCAGTTTTATTTACCTGCGGAACTAAATCCAAAATGCTTCACAGAATGCTAAAATTTTACGGCCGCCATAAAGGATTTGTAAAATCGTTCAACGCAGAGTTAAGCAAGCTGCTTTCAAGTTATACAGTCGCATTGCTGTTGGATCATAAACTCTTACAAAGATTTACTAAGAAATATAAATTTGTAATGTGTTAATGCCGAATTAAGAAAATCTAGTCCGAGAGCTTAATTTGGAAGGTGGTTGATTAAAGAATTTTTTTCTCATAAAGCTCTCCAACAAAATTTGGTACACGCTGTCTTTGTATTACCTACAGGCTACATCGCGCAAACTAAAGGGATTATGATTTAATATGGGATTAACTGCTAATACCCATTTGTATGAGTTTCATGACAGTTTATAGGTACCGGCATACATTAAACAATTTTGTACGCGTATAAACAATATGCGTGAAAATTACATTTCGCAGCTGAACATCTTCTAAAGAATTTATATCGTTAAGCATAGTTGTGATTTTTGGGAAAACATGAGAGACACTGCGAGTTGGGTTGTTTTCTATTAATTAATAGCTTGCTCCATTTATAAGTGTATGATTAAGTAATACATTTAATAATATATGTTGAGAACTTTCAAATTCATTGGGGATTCTCGATGATCAGAAGAGAAAATAAAAATCGTTGACTGTACAGGGTGGTTCAAATTCGTGGCTCATCATTGGGATCTCCGTAACAGTCAGAGAAACAGTGTAGGTTAAATGGGGGCAAATCCAATTTGAAATTTTTGAAAAATCTTTGAAAATACTGAGATATCACCGAAAAATTGAAATGTCAAATTTCATTTTCATTTACCCAAACATAAACGGTCGGAAATGGACCGTTCCCATTGGCACCTTATTCGCGCACTTTTGTTCGAAGAATATGAATCTGCTTTCAAAATTTCCATGACATCTAGAAGCTATGTATGAGATATTGGAGTGGCAGAGTTTGCAATTAGCCTCAGTGAAACATTAACTGTTTATTATAGTAACTACAATCTACAATGTGACTCCGCTATCCACATGCCAACACTTCCTCTCGTAGCAGAGTGGCCTTTATCATATTACTTCATTCCCATCATTGTAACGCAATCCTCATGTTTATTTCGAGGAAGTCTTTGCTTAAGATATCACACAACATATTCTCTGTTGATATACAGGGTGTTTTTTTAAGATGGGCATACGACAATGTAAACGCGTTGAGTTATTTAAAATGGGCCATAGGGAAATTTACATTGCGCCAATTGTTCCCAAATCTTGGCCTTGCGCTTAAGTTATTTCACTCACAGTTCTCTATCTGATTCTTCAAACTGCATCAACGAAGCAGCAACATGTATTCCGCCGCTCGAAAATGTGTTCATGTAGTACAATTTGTACAAGAGTGGGCACCTAGATGGCCAGAGTAGCTGAGTGGTATGCGAGCTATTCAGTGCCGAGTTCGGGTATTGTTTGGTTGCCGGTGGAAAACAATTCGAGCAATCGTATGGTCCATCTTTAAAAAATGTTCCAAAACCCACTCATGGGTATTGCCGCGTAACACAAAGTATTGAAACGATGCATCGTCATCAAAAGCACACAAAATGTCGAATCTGCATATTGAAGCACGTCCACGTTCAGAGAAAGAGAGGAATTAAATAAGTAAAATAAAGTTTCAAAGAAATATTACCATACATAAGAAAGTTGGCTATGAGCAGTCTGTGCAGTCACTGCGTATGCCCACATAATTTTTACTATGTGCGAAATGTTTACCTTTACTAGAAGCGCCTGTGGTTAAAATTTCAAAGAAATATCTCTATAAATAAGAAATTTGGCATTGCGCAGTATGCCCACACATCACTGCGCATGCCCACACATTGTTTTTACTATGTGCGAAATGTTTGCATTTACTAGAAGCGTCTGTGGTTAAAATTTCAAAGCAATATCTCCATAAATAAGAAAGTTGGCATTGCGCAGTCAGCGCAAAATATGGAGTTAAATGAAACTGATCGAAATGGGCAAATATAGACCATAACAGCTATCAATTAGCGAAAACCCGAAGTCTCTAGGTGGCCGAGATCTCGATGGAACGGACGGACGGACGGAAACACGAGCACATAAGCTTTACCTCAACTTCGTTGTGTTACGCTAAAAAACACCGTGTATGATCAATACTGATGATTCCATTGTTTAAAGCTTCGCGGATGAAGTGATAACGGACGTCTATGAGTTTACTACGTGCATGAAATGTAGGATTTTCAGAAAGTTTGATAGCACTAAGATTGTCGTTAAACATCTACATCTTGGAAAGATAGTTGAATCCTAACTCTAAGAACATTTTTCGTAAGTGGATACCCTCTTTCAATGCGTCTGTCATTTCCATATATTCTGCTTCAGTTGAAGTTTTCTGTTTCTTGGATTCTCATGAAATGGGACCACCGGATAACATAAAAGTAAAACCAGTATATGAACGTCGATCATCGGGACAACCTTCCCAATCGGCATCAACATAACCTGTCGATCTGTCTTCGCTTGCACATCTAAAGATTATTCCAAGATTCATGGATCCTTTTAAATAACGTAAAACACGCTTTGCTGCGATCCAATGTGTTTTTGAGTAGCAATTATTGAATTGACTCAAATAACTTACAGTATAGCAAATATCAGGTCTTGTAGCCATTGATAAATAATTCAAAGCACCAATTAATTCTCGATATGGTAATTTAGTTTCTTCAGCATTGACAGGATTCGCATCACACATTCCAAAACGATTCAGTAGGTCGCATATGAATCCCCCTTTATGAAGTTTAATTTCTTTTGCGGTTCTTTGGAACTCTATTCCCAAGCAATAACCTACGTTTCCAATATCCTTTACATCAAATATAGAGGAAAGTTTTCTAATCAATCCGTTAATATCTTCCAAATTTCGTGATGCGATAAGAATATCATCGACATATACGATGATTAAAGTCGAATCTTGACCCTTCCCAATTTGATACAGACAGGAATCTCCGTTGCTTGGTTTTGCTCCGAAGCGCTGCAAAACTTCGTCCAACTTAAAATACCATCTTCTTTCTGCTTGGCGAAGTCCATAGAGTGACTTCTTAAGTAAACACACCTTGTTCCCTTTTTGTAATGATTCTATCATCTCTGCTGCTTTCTTTCCAATATTGGATTTATCTTCCCTGGCAATTTTGTACAGTATTTTATCCAATTGTTTTGGGGATTTCATGTACAAAATTTCTTCCAATTCTCCGTTTAAATATGTACTGACTACGTCAAGTTGACGAAGGTGCACGTTGTAACGAGCAGCTAGTGCAGTAACCAACCTTACTGAACTAAGCCCTGCAACCGGGGCAAATGTTTGGTTGAAATCAATGCCCGGTTGTTGACTGAATCCTTGTGCGACAAGTCTAGCCTTTCTCTTTTCTAGTGAACCATCCGTTGTATTTATTCCGCAGTACCATACGACTGCCAATGACTTCTTGGTCAACAGGTCGCTTAACTAATATCCATGTATCATTCTTTATTATAGACATTATTTCGTTGGCCATGGCATCATACCATTCTTCTATTTCATCACTCTTTAACGCTTGATTCCATGTAACTTCAGCGGTTGATACACTTTCAATTTCTGAAGAATCTCCTGTATCTTTCGAAATCATATGAAACATCTTCCGCGGTCTTCCTCTTAAATCTGTCTTAACCAAATAAGGTCTTCCTGGTCCGCGTTTCATTTCTTCTTTATTTGTGTGTTCTTGAGAAACTTGTAAGTCATTGATTTCTTCTTTTGCAATATGTTCCTCTTCATCTTCTTCAATATCTTTAATTTCGACTAATAGTTTATCCACTTCCGAAGTATTTTTCTTGTCCTCCTCAAAAAATTTTATGTACTGATTTTCTGAATTAATGTTTTCTTCCAAGAACTTACGGTCTCTTGTAACTTCTACTTTCTTATCTTCCACCAACCAAACTCTGTAACCCTTGGTTTGCTCAGGGTAGCCAAAAAATATTCCTTGTTTACATCTGGCTTGAAATTTTCCCTTACCAGGTTTCTTATGTAAGCAGAACATCTTACAACCAAATTCTTTACAATTACTCTACATGGAGTTTCTTACCATTCTAGACTTCATAAGGAGTTTTCTCATCGAAGCTTTTTGAAGGGCAGCGATTACGAATGTAGTTAGCACAATTTATTGCTTCAGCCCAAAAGGTGGTAAACTTGATTGAATCAACAAACAAACGTACGGTTCTGACAAAAGTACGATTATTCCTCTCTGCTATGCCGTTTTGTTGTGGGCGATAAGTCGTACGATACCTTTTGTCCATTTCCTCGTTCTTGAATTCTGTGCCGTTATCTGACTGAAGACATTTTAATTTTCCGTCCTTTTGATTTTCTACTTGACCTATAAATTCTCTCGTGATTCTAGGAATTTCACTTTAGGATTTGATAAACCGCACCTCACAACAACGTGAATACTCATCTATGAATTCGACGTAGTATCTGGCTTTTCCATTTGAATCGACCCTCATAGAGCTACAAACGTCGGAATGGACAATTTCCAATAACTCAGTTACTCTATCTGACTTTCTAGGATGCGGTTTTCCTATCATTTTCCCAAAACAACAAACTTCGCATTCTGCATTAGCATGTCGTGAAATATTTACAACTTTTACACCACTAAAAACACCTTTACGCACACCTTCTTTAATGGCTTCAAAGTTTAAATGACCTAGACGGCGATGCCACAACATTAAATTGTTGGAAGTGACAACAAATGAAAACACATGGCCCATATGAATAAAAGGGAGCATATGCTTATACTTGCAAAATTCAAAGGATACTCGTAAGTGACCCTTCACACTGGGCTGCTCAGCAACTCTGCACTGCGCTGCTAAGTCGCCCAGTGTGAGGGCGCATTTACCTACGAGTATTTACTTTGAATTTTGCAAGTATAAGCATATGCTTCTTTTTATTCATATAAGCATATAGGTATTGTGTTTACATTCACGTACTATAAATCACCAACACGATCTGCTGTAACTTTGATACTACCATGTTTCTCTATAACTACAGCCTTATCCTTTTGGAGTAGTACATCGAAACCTTTGTTGGTTATTTTACTTACAGACATTAGGTTAGCTCGCAAATCTGGTACAAATAAAACATCGTTAAGATTAATGTTTATTCCCAAAGATTTCATGGTGATCGAACCCGGGCCGACAAATTCTGTTGACGAATCATTAGCTAAGTATAATTTTTCGCGTTCAGATTGGCTAAATTTATTAAAATCCCGACTGTCTCTACACAAGTGAGAAGTCGCGCCACTATCCAAGCACCACTTGTTATTTTTATTCGCGGAACCAGCCGTAAAAACTTCAGTCAAAAGACTAACGTTCTCCGAACAATTAGCACTCGCCGACGACGTGGGGTTATTACGATTAATAACTTTGCAATCCGACGCTTTATGTCCAACTTTATGACAGCGATGACACTGGTATTTAAAACGTTCTTTGGTATCCTTATTCGCAATGTTAAAATTTTCGAATGATCCCGGTAAACTGTACAAAAGCATTATGGTAAGCAAATCCGGATTAATTTCTATTGCCATTTCGTTTAATTTATTAACAGTATCAAAAAATCGATTTAAATGTTCACGAACATCGCGTCCCTCTTCCAATTTGTGTAGGGTTAGTTGCTTTAATAAAGTCGCTTTCCTCGCCGGACCTTTAGATATACCATCTAATTTATCCCAAATATCGCGAGCGGTAGAGCAGCCCTTTATTTGTTTAAGCTCGGATGAACAAATAGATAAAATGATTTCAGACCTTGCTTTTCCAACACGTTTTATCCATATTTTGATCTCCTTATCGATATCAGAAGTAGACGATAGTTTAGGTGAACTTCCATCGATGGCTGACCACAAGTCGAGTTTTACTAAAAGTGCTTCCATTTGTATTTTCCAGGTCTCGTAGTTTTCCTTGTTCAAAAGTTCAACACGTGTTGCGTTTACATAATTCATCGTAATATTTCTTCCCATTATTCATTTTTTCATTTTTCAGAGAAATTAATAAACTTAATAACTTATTTAATTACGCAAGAATGAAAAAGTTAAACGTTCTTAAAAATAAATGTGAATGTGCCCCGCCCTTCCCTGGGCAGCTCTTGGGGACGCAAAAAAGTAACCTTGCGTATAGTAGATTATAATGTAGTTACAGCCCTGGGTAGTACAGACTACATAGAAATTCCTTCAGGGGTTTTTGCATTTTGCTTATTTTAGCACAGACAACATTTAGGTTAGGTTATGTATGTACGGTTCTTGTTGAATGGTAGGTTATTAATTGAAGTTAGTATCGTACTTGTGATAGAAGCATACTACGAGTAAGGCGAGGCCCTTCAGGCATTGTTAACTTCAGTAGATTCCGAGCTCTGTGGCTTGGTAGTTTTCTTTGTTTGCAGGTTTATGGATCCGAAAACTGAGCTCACTTCTCTGGATGACATCTAATTTATTTTAAGGTATGCGTTGCCCTTTTATGTTTTACTTTTATTTGACCTATACGTGCGATTTGTTGTTTCTTTGTGGAAACTTGTTTTAAGATCCAGTAATCAATTTAATTGATCATTCTTGATTGGACTTTTGTTAAACTGGGGGATTTCAATTGTAAAGTCAATGTACTAAGATGTGTGAGTGCGACGTAACGTAATTATGAACATTTGAATATTTGTGTATTACGCTATCCCCTTGTGGAGACCATTTTTATTTTTCCATTTAATAACAATAAACCAGCATTTATTTTGGTATCTGAATCAACATATACTTTTTTTTAATCCCCCTCGTACCTTCTCAATTTCATACGGGGAGAGTTAAGTTAAAAATTAAGTGGCGCTCAACCCTTGATAAGTGCAACTAAGTTACAAAGATCATGTTACCCAGAACAAACTACCACTGTGGAAGATTCTCAAGATCTTATTTTGTGTTTAATCCGGAGCTACCTATCCGTTAAAACATACTGTACAGAACAGAGAATAAATTCTTACCCACCTGTGCAATTTCAAGCTTTCATTCACACAAAATTGCCCTAATTTTGTGTGAATGAAAGCTATTGTAGCATGTTACCTTGAACTTTGAAGTTTTATACAACGAAAATAACCCGTTAATATTTTTAACAAAAATCCACTCGGAAATGTCTCCTGCACAATAAACAAGATATGGCAATGTCTGCGACATAATTACTACTGTTCATTACGGACCTTTTACTTTTTAGAGGACTTTACAGTTGATTAAAATGCTATATTATTCATCACTAGGTACTAAAAACGTACACCCCACACATTAAGTTTCAATAATGTAAAACGGGTATTAAAGAAGTACAGCATAAAAATTTGTATCTATGCAATAGCCAGCTTAGGATTACGGTTAATATCCATTATTGTATATTATGTTATATCGCGTCCTTTACGTTCTTCGTGAAAAACGTTATTTCGGAAACGTGTTTAATGTAATAGCTTACTCAGAAAAATATATTCATATCTTTTTAGCACAAAAAGCAGTATCACTAAAAATATAATAAAACTTATACGAAAACCACATGTGCCATATAGGGCTAGATATAGGGCATATTGGAGATAAAAAAAATTAACTTTTGAAACATGTGCTGCGGTCTGCACGATACTTCAGTTTTGTAACATGGCGATAAATCCGCGTTTAACCTACTTTAAATGTAATTTTGTGTGATCCTAGACTTTTAAAAGGAGTTAGATACGCAGCGAACCCATAATTTCAAATTTCATAACTTATATAACACTGAG
>NW_022170510.1:21110657-21278941 GCF_008802855.1 Photinus pyralis
AATGCTGAATGTTGAACACGATGGAATAAAGTTTACCAATGTTTCACACGGGGAAATACCGTAACCGGAAGGGACAATTCGGAAAAAATGGTTTTTGGCTCATAAGTAAGTGAGAATTGCTTTTAGGAAAAAAATTGTTCTATGCAATTATGCAAAATTAAAGAGCATCAAAATCCCTACAAAAATGTATATAACAAATTTAATTGGTGGAGCAGTGATTTAGGCGCAATGCGTGTATTTATAATTGCGAAATAAACTGCACCAATACCAATATCGACAACGAGCGTCACTTCCGGTATTGATCAAAATTTAATCAGTTAGTCCCTTGACCATTGTCTACCTATTACTGAAACAGAATTGGAAAATTCGAAACCGTTCGCGGGTTGTCATGTGCACAGATGGACGGACTGACGAACGGACGGACGGATAGAAAGTCCAAGTTGCTTCAAAACACCTTTTATAAATCTCGTGTAACGAACACATTCTCTCACGGTTCGCTGCACCCTGTATTTTAAACGTATAGTTTACAACAACAGTTAACTAATTTATTAAGATTAATTTAATGTACGACAAAAATACAGTATTTATGACTATTCGCCTCGGTGCCGACCTTTTTCCAAAGCGAGAATAAGGTCAGGCTCTGGAGAATTTGAACAACGAACTCTTCGACTTTTTGCGCACGCAATATTGCAATCTAAGCCCAGCTTGCGGCAACATCTCATTGTATGGCAACCACCCCACCAGTTTTACATATATACATATAACATCGGTTCTAACAATTCTTATGGAGCAGGAGAAATGTCTGTCTTTATTGGGGATCATTTTTGCGTGTATCAATCCCCAACTCCATTATAAAGGGTCCTGTTTGTTTCCTTTCCATTCTTGGACTTGGTGATATATTCGAAGGCTGTGGTCGCTGTGGAACTTAATAGCAGCTGATGTTGGAGGTCACCTGTCCAGCTTTACGAATTACGTGTTCGCATAAACCTTTCCGGAAAATAATTTAGTCCTCAACTGATTTAACTAATAAGTCTATTAAAATGGGTCAAATCCAATGACTTCATGGGGTCACACCGAGGTGCTCTGTCGCTTTTTTAGACGCACTTTATGGGTTTAAACAAGTGACAAACAATCTCGAAATAAAAGTAATAAAAAAGTGTCAATTTCTCGATGTGAAGCTCAAATTTTAGAGGTTTAGAGGCTCGCCAGAGAGTCCCGGTCGCAGAACACCTAATGCCGGTCTGCAATCGTTTAGTACACCACAAGTAGGGGGAATGCCGATAGCTCGAGGTACGTAATAAATATAAGAGGCGCCGTGAGGCGGCCGCCAACTATACTTTTAAAAATTATTAGACAAACATAAATTTGACCAACGTAAGAAAATATGAATCTTTGGTCCTCCTATTACCGTTTCGTGCCAAGAGTGCATACCCAAAAACCTATTCAAAGACATGCTATCAGTCATTGTAATTATTATGGTTGCTGAGAACAAAATTAAAGAAGAAATGCAAATTTCATCACTTTTTTAGGGTGGCTACCAAATGAAAAACATTGGACCCTCGGTTTATTTGAAAAAAGTGCTTTGTTTTGATTACCTCTACCACATTTTTTTACATACTTATATGTAATACCCTGTATATTATGTACATTTTAGAAACAACAAATTTTGATAAACACCCTCTTAGTTGGGGTTACTCTGCAAAATGAGCTATCACATGATCCCCTCTCGATTTAAAAAGTTTCAAAATGACGCACAGTCTCCATCTTGGAAGTTAAATATTGTAACGGAAATGCTCCAGAATTCTCTGGAATTTTCTACGCGCGCGATAGTGGAATTTGTAGGAACATTCGAGAATGTACTGGACTTACATTGCTTGCGTGTATAAATGGTTGCGGACCGAACATCGGGGCAGTCTACTATCGAACGAGATCGAGTGCGAACGAAACATAGAGCGCGAAAAGCTGATATAAATTTCGAAGTGTGTGATATAAATGATCGATATAAATTGTACGGATTTTATAGTGTTTTAGTTTTTGTTTAATAAATATTGATATAAATCGAACCCGAATTTTATAAATAACGTTACAATATGTCACAAATTTTAAATCGATATCTCATACCGTTTCCAATTTAGAGGGAGGGATATGGTCCTCACCGTATGGTAAGAGCTCTGTCGAAATAGGAGATAGACAATTTTCAGTTTTTTATAAACCTATTCTTTGAAGGAAAGACAATGGCGAGTCTGCAGGAGGCACCAACCTTTTCTATACATTCTTTACGATGCTCACATTACATCAATAGTTCTTCACCACAAGCCCCTACTTTTTATTCTTTGCGTCTTTAAGTGGACATACCGGGTGAATATTCCAAACCATAGGCAATTAACATGGGAACAAGATTTTTTGCAGATTGTTGCTCCCCGTCCGTGTTAACTTAGAGGATTTCTAATCAGTAGCGGCGCGGAGGAGGGGAGGGGGACGGGTGCGACAATTTATTAGGGACGGCAGCTTGATGCCTTCAAATAATATCCTGGGGCGTTTTTGAAAATAGCCACAACTCAGAAGTAGGAAATAATTTAAAAAATCTTGTGAATATATATCTATATCAGACCATTAAGCAATTCAAATATTATGATCGTCTTTGAAATTCTTGCGTTCCTAGATTCGACTTCAGAAGCATTTCTGTATTTTTAACGCATTTTTAAAAAAATACGCTAGGTATTTTCAGTCTGCTCGTCCGTCTGTCTTTATCGTAGGGTGTGATGTTCATCTGCTACATGGATCATATAGATCAAACGAAAGTTTAGCTATATCAGGGAGTTGGAAGTTTCATTCCTTTATCAATAAATAAGTTATTGAATGGAATGAAACGGTTCTCGACAATTTCCATATTAGTCGAAACTTTCTATTATAATATCGTAAAATTGTCAAAGGCAATAATGTAAAAACGTGAAACGAAAGTATTTTCTAATCTGTATACATTTTATTTTTAAATCAGTATGTACACATTCCCACTCGCTGCTATTTATATCGCATATTTATTCGGTTCGGGTGTAATTTCAGGCAAGATGTTTTTTTTACACATTCAAAATATCAGGAAAGAAAGCAGACTCTGGCAAAATATATGCGCGCGTTAATTTCTTTCGATCTAATTACAGTTTTTCGAGCATTCCGGTCGCCACCCTTTTCAAACTATTAGGGTAAACTTGAAATTAGCCGAATAAAATGCATTTCCCCTGGTCGTTACAGCAGAAATCCGACAATGCTAAAAAAGGGACATCGTCGTGTGTGTGGTTACGTTACTAGCGCTTATTTTAAATTCCAATGTTACCCCTTTAAAGCTGGTTCCATTACGTGTTTTCGTTAATAAGGTTTTTTACGCTCGGCGTGACGCAGTAATGAAACCGACTAGAGCAATTTTGTTATTTTAAAGTGTATTTAACAAAGTTAATACCTCGTTCGCAAGAGTTTGCATATAGAAACCTGGGCTCCAGCTGGCTTGATGGGATTTTCGCTTAAACCCTACTCCATTTTTATTTTTATTTTCGGCGCAATCTTAAATTTCTATTTAAACATACAGAAAAGCGAGTTTTATTTAAATGTACGTATACGATTTTTAGATATTTACATGTAAATCTTGCGAAGCCCCAAGCCAAGCAACAACCCAAACTAGTTTGTCCTGTTAAGACGAGGTAAATATATACTTAAAAAATATATAAATATTGAATTTCTCTTACAATTGATGCCAATGTAAACTATATTTTTTGTGGCGGACTGACTTATCTTAGGCGCCTCTAATTCGAATCTACGTATATTTTCACTTCATAAATGAATTTACTAGAACGAGTTCCAAAAGTTAATTCGGCGATTAATTCATATTTCTTATATTACCTACTCAGCTTCTATATTATGTTAATGCAATAGCTAACCTCTATCTATATTCGTTTACAAAATTATAATGACATATACGGAAACGGCATGAAATTTAATAAATCTGTTGAATTTGTTCTCCAACTGATCATGAGAAAAAAAACGTAATACTGTATTTATTTACAAAAAACCGTACCTCGGAATTGATAACCTGACAGAGAAATAGAGTCACCCATGACTAGTATGATTATTTCCAGAGACAACGTGTACTAAACGTAAACAAAATACAAAAGTGGTTTATTTATTTCACAACGTTGCTTTGTTAGGTTATGTTAGTAAAAAAATAGAAACTTGTTGTTGTTAATAAGATACTTACAGAGGACCTTGTGAAGGTTTATTGTAGAAATTTGCAAGTATGTTCTCAACCTGTGGTACATGTACCACTGGTGGTATACATTATTATTTGCGGTGGTACACAAAAACGCGGAGACTTAAAACGCAAAACATACTTAAAATCGACACCACATAAAACAAAAAAAAAAGAAGACTACAAAAAAATAAATAAATACATTGAAAAAACTAAAATACAGGGGCATTGGCAACATTGGTAATCTTGTAAAATGCCCGCCGCGCTGGCAACACGAATTAACGATTGTGCAATCTCCATATGAATTTCAATTAATTAATTTACCTACATACTGAGATATGTATTTTCGTTAGGTGGTGAAAAAAGGATATAAAAGTTGAGAATCGCTGGTATAGGTGAACTAAATGAAAAAACCTTACAGTAACAGCATTCCCTTCTTCTATTATTGAATTTACTCCTTGGCTTATTCACTTCACCAAGGTCTGAACTTATTCAAAAAGAAGAAAGTCTTATCGCTTTGAAGGGGTAGATTACGATGGAGATATAATAGCACGACGAACTCTATGTTATGTTATCACAAACATTAACAGAAATAATAATTTAATGGTATATATGTAAATATTGTTGTTTACATAACAAAAAAATTAAATAGTAAATTGATAACATGATAAATTGTTATATAAAATTGATTAAGTTATCTCAATTTTTACAGTCGCATTTTACTAATGCGAAATCATGGCGGTTATTAGACCTAGTTGATTAATTAAAGTGTATGCTTCAAAATTAAAATCTTCCACGCTTGGAAATTTCGGAAAATGATATATCTTCAAGTACATATAACTTATAAGTATACACACTTAACGAGCAAAGCGACATATGTATTCATAATTAATCCGTTTTTCAATACAAATCCCCGAGGTTGGGCTATCTGTTTGTAAAGCGAGATTATTTGAAGTAGGACGGGTGATACTGATGAAAATATTCGTACCTATCAAATTTAACTTCCCGTCGACTGCAAAATATCAAATCATTTTAGTTAGTTGGTAGAACAAAAGTTGACGTATACACCAATTTCGTGGCGGAAACAGCAAAACGCCTTGGCTTGATTGACAGGAACTAGATTTTGTAGTGTTCCTATCATAAGTTCCCTATTTTTGGTTAAGTTGGAAGAGCGAAATCTTTATTTATTCAACAATTTCATTGGAGAAACTCACGGAAACTGCAAAATGCATTGCCTTGATGCTAAATAACTAATTTATGTACTCTTTCCGCCTTGGTTAATTTTTTACCAGGGGCAAGATATTAATCTTCGTAAGAAGAATGCGCTTTTGCAATTTTTAACTGGTTTCTTTCAGTTTTGATCAAATAAACCCGTTTTCGTGATTATAAAATGCATCCTAAACATCATGTTTATATTAATTAGTTGTGTTTCTCAGTAATTGCCACCTGTGTCTATTTCATACTTCATAATTTACATGGTGTAACAATTAAGTATGTCAACATAATGTAATACAGGGCATCAAAACGAGTTTTTTTTTCCATTTAAACCGAGATATAAACCGAATGTTCAATATGTTACATTTTTGAGATCAGCAACCATAAGAGATTGAGATGAAATTAAATGTCCCTCCCGTTTTGTAAACATGTACTTATTGGCATGCAAGACAAAGGACAGCTTGATTATTCTGCAAGCTCCATAATGTGACCATAAATTGTTATGTTATGTGTATTATATGGGTGTTATGACCAAAATACCGCCTTACGATAAAAAACCCTGAAATGGACGTGTGAGAGAATGGAATTAAAAAAATTAATCTATTATTAAATAAGGGTTTAAACTTAATGACCGTTTTAAATGAGCCAATTACACAATAATTAATATATAATAAATTGCTTTCAAAAATGTCTCTTGAGTTTCTCTATCAACCTGCAATGTTTGCCATTCTTTTCTCCTACACGCGTTATCAGTGAAGGCTTCTCAAAATGTTGTAAATATTTAAATTTAACCTTGTGGTTCCATCTGAATATTGAATTGAATTGAAAAATTGTTGCTTACGAAAAGATAACTTTATTATTCAAAAGACAAATTTATTATTCTCCCATTTTCAAACTTCTATTATGGAAATCAATCATTTTTACTCTTTACAAGATCTTATGAAAACTATGTTGGTGTGCTAATAGATTAAATAATTTATCAATATGAGAGTCCGAATACTTTACCTCAATTTTGTTTTATTGAAAAATGGTACAGTGCTAATGAAAATAGCGTTATGTGGTGGAGCCCCACAGTACATTTTCCCGACAGGCCCTAATAATGCAGTTCGGCGCAGGTTTTTTCATTTAATAAAATAGTTGTCCGATTTTATCTGATTCAGGAGTATTGATATACATTAACTTTTGAAATAAGTAAACTTATTTTTAATAGTCTGGAGAAATTAAAAACAAATAGAGATGTGCACTCTTATAATTTACGCAACAATGATCAGTTCAGGACAGAATTGGCCAGATCAAAAATAGGACAAAATTCTCCAGTAGTTTCAGGAATTAAAATTTTCAACCATTTACCTCATAATATAAGAATCTGCCTTACATGGAAAAAATTTAAAAAGAAATTGTACGAGTTGGGTGTTTCTACAACATACAAGAATTTTTTATATCTTCCAATATTTAATTGTTTTTTGTTTGTTGAATTAATGTTATATTGACTTGTTCCATACAAATGTTATTTGTCGAAGGAATTAAATAAAAATGAATGAATGAACTTGGAGACGCTTGTCTTTCATTTACGGTATTATAGTATTAGCGCGGATCTTATTTTTTATTTGACAGTTCAATATCTTATGGTTAGTTTTTTTAGGTATCTACATGTTTAAAGTAAACGCCACAAATAATAAATTACTTGATTGTTACTAAGTGAATCATATAATGCCATTTTTTCAAATAATATGATTCTCTTTCGATTGGATTCAAATCTACTATCAAGAATCTCTATTCATAATAGTGATTTCCCCCAAAGGAGCGACATTCTCGCAGAAACAAAATTGTTGTTGGAGAAAGACTTGGAAAACTCAAAACGCAACACCTTCAATACGTACGTCCACAGATGACAGCGATCAGTGAAATTTGATTAATTTCTCAACAATTATTAATAAGTAAACCCTATTTCGGTTTGAGTGGGGCATTATGCCTGTAGTCTGTAGTATCACATAATTACTTTGTATATTAATCACTCCGATGTATAGTGAATTCAATACGGTAATTATCATTTGGTTTATATATGAAACAAGTTGTAAATCAGCATATGCATGATTAAAGCGCATTTTTGGTAATGCAGGTCAGTATTTTATTAGCGAAGTTTAAAATTATCGATCTCACGAGTAATTTTGTGGCTGCGTTAAATAATTAATTTTATTTAATTTCAATTGAGGGTACGTCTTCATTTTGTAAAACAAATCACAAAGTAAATAATAAGTTTTTATACTGGTAGCGCTATCTAACGGTAAAATTATAGCACCTCCGAAACCCATATCAAAATTATTTTCTTCAATTATCGATCTCACAAGTAATCTAACTCAAAATAGACTAGTGCCTGCACATCTACACTATAGCAGAAAGCTTTTAGTGAAAATTTGAATTCTCTAGCTATTGTAGTTGTGGAGATCTCACGCGGACAGCCGGCCTGCCAGCAATAACGAATATAATAGCGTATTTTTTTCAAAAATGCGCTAAAAAAGAACCAATTTTTTATACATAAAAGTGTGACAAAATAGTGCCTTATTCAGGTGATTGGAGAAACAGACGTGCAGTGGTCAAAAGTGTCCAGTGTATGTTGCACGGCGGATAGCATTCCGAGGCAACCAATTTACAGCCTAAAAGGTCTGGACAAACTATTCATCGGTTTTTTTACTACTACTAGATATGAATGAGAATGTTGTCTGTACGTACAGGATAATTAAAAATCGTAAATTAGAATAGTAGTTTTGGTTACGAAAGAACCACACCTCCAACGCTTTTTAATCTCCATTCCTATGGAAGGAAATATCAAGTGAAGCTAAACCATAATCAAGACCATCATGTATAGGATATTGCATAGTAAAAAATACAATAGGTAACGTCTTTATCTGATATTAACTGAATTATGAGTAGGAGAAGAGTATTTTTACGAGCTTTTCATTCCAGATTAATTGAATTAGTTATTAATATACTCTGAAAGGAGAGGAAGCTGTTATCGGAATTTTGTTTACATCACTTATTTTTAGCTTCGAATTATTCGATAAAAAACTGCTTATCTCGTCCTGGCCTAGATCAGTACACAATGTTGTTGGTTTTTATGGAGTAATTCATTTAGAGTCTAACCTTGACATCTTCCTAGCCGTTTACAGGCAAATCGAAAGAATAAAAAAGTACTCAATTTAGTGCGGCTGAGTAGGCAGGTTTTACCCTCTCCGCGCGCGCGTCCCACTGCCATTGCCAAGGTTAGAATATTATATGAACGTACTCGATCGAATTATGTTAGTTGTGTAATTATTTTTTGTGAATAAACAACGTTATTGTACGCAAAACTAGAGGCGACTTCGAAATCCAGTTAATATTACAGGTTCTAATGAGAACACCCATCCGAAGGCAATGATCGTGAAAGTTTTTTTTAATGATAAGCCAACATTTTATGTGGAATTTATTAATTTGTATGGGTGCATACCTTATGAATATGTATTGATTAATGTACGATTATTTCTTTTTATGTAATAAACAATCTATTTTTAGCCTTTAAGGAGTGCTGCTTTCGTAATACTAGCGCAACGTATTTGCAGCGCCATTTTTATGAGCGGTTCGTAAATGTCCGCAAACAAACACAACACCTCAATGTGCATTACGATAAGAAATGGAAGTGGTTATCGAAAACTACTGATAAGCCCCAAAATACTTCTACGCATTAATTTCTCTTTGTCGTTTTGTTCCAGTGCCGCCCTTTTAAGCGATACGAAACACCAAATCCAGTTTGGGAGCTTTTTAAATAAATACCTACCTTGAATTAGAAAGTTTGTATGAATGTATGTTACTGGATCTAAATGATGGCGATATATTTTCTGAAAACGGTGTATTTGGCACAAACGCTACCGCAATTTGTATAAGTAGCGAATTCTAAAATGGTATTAATAATAAATCGCCTCTCCCACATTTTCGATTAATTGTAAATCTTGTGAACTGTGGACGTACTACGGTGTATTTCAATTATTAAGAAATAAACAAGTCATTGGCATTTGCATTGGATGGGTGTGGTTTCAAAAATCATGTCTAGGTGTGTGTGTTTTCATTAAATGTTCCAAAGTGGAGCATTCAATATATAAAATAATTAAGGATACGCATCGCAGGGAAGAAGGAATAAATGCATATGGAAATTTATAAAACAATAATTTATATGATTTGACACAAATTATAAATTATGCAGCATTTAACTTCATTCGTTCCATTTGTCGTGGAATAAATTACAGATGTAGTACTTGAATACACTTTGCATCTAAATAAGAGGCGCTCACCATATATTATTTAATTATATGCTTTCACGGACTATAGTAAATTAAGTAAGTAGGTTTCCCAATTAAATTGTTAGGAACCAAAAAAAATCAATTTTCCCAATTCTGATGTTATATTGTCAGTTATGTGCTATGCAGGTGGAGAAGACATTTGTGACTATAACGTGAACGTAAATGATACCTTGCCAACAGCACAAAACAGGAAAAATTTAAATGATGGCTGACTGGACCGCTTTTATGAAATATATAATTAGAGACTATTTGTTAATAGACACTAATTCCAAATCATACATCAGCACCGGCGACCGATTGTATCGCTTTTAACAAATATCACTATTGTCACCATTTGACAAAGACAGCATTGAGAAATTTTCGGGTCTAGGACACTTCGCCAAATGCCCACAACGTCGACAGGATTTTTTTATGGTCCATATCGCCGACTAGAGACAATACGCCGACAGTGCCCACATCGTCGATCGTATGAGTTTGCATTTAAAAAAATGAATCCTTGCAACCGTCGGAGACATTGGAAATGATAACCGTATAACCCCTTATGTAAAACACAAATAACCCTTATTCACACGTAGACTTTCTGAATATTAAGCGTCATAAGATGCTCGTAATAATAGATAGGAATTAAAACAATTGCCCACTATTAAGTAAGTACCGTATCGACAGTATCTGCGACTTTTCCTTCACCTACCTATCACGGTCGAGTACGGTACAATCGTCACTGCGACACCGCTGTCTTCTCTGCTTGAGCGAGAAACTGGTAACTTCATACCAATACACAAAACATAAGCATTTAAAGTTAAAAAAATGTCCTAAACCTACAAATAACATAATATTGTAACGTGATTTATAAATTCGGGTTCGATTTATATCAATATTTATTAAACAAAACTAAAACACTATAAAAACCGTACAATTTATATCGATTATTTATCACACACTTCGCAATTTATATTTTCGCGCTCGATCTCGTTCGGTAGTAAAACTGCCGCGATGTTCGGTCCGCAACCATTTATACACGCAAGTAATAAGTCCAGAACATCCGCGTACATTCTCGAATATTCCTACACAAATCCCACTATCGCGCGCGTAGAAAATTCCAGAGCGCCAAAGGCGACGTCATGTCTGGAGCGTTTCCGTTACAATATCAAAAGCTGCTTGGTGTTACACTCTGTTCAGCTTCATTAAGTTGCCGAGATCCCCAGACCCCATGATGGATATCCTTACCTTGGGCACAAGGTATTTACCAGTCAGGGTGCGATTCGTACAACTAGACAGTTTTTTAAGCCGACAAGCCTTAAGGCGCTTCTGGAGTGAATTAAGATTTCGATCTTGCGCCTAGATAGAAAAATTTGTAGGCAACTAACAATACAAATTATTGATGTTTTCCAATGTAGATTCTAAAATGCTGCAGGCTATAGGTGCTATACATTCACAAATCAAACAATTAGTACCTAAGTAAATATGAATTGAAGTATCGTTTATATCTTTTCTTTCGTTTGTAATTTGTTGAGCTGGATTTATTTTGAATTGACTACATTAGTCATAAACAAATACCGTTACCTACAAGTATTCAGGCTTTCATTAATAATTTAAATCTGAAAATGTACATACCATCATAGTTTTTTTATGATCTATCGAAAGACAATATTACCATCATTTTTTCACTTCCGGTTCTACCGGATGTGAATAACAACTTTCTTATTTTAAATAGAACACCCTGTATTTTATTACATTTTTGTAATCTACATAAAAATCTACCTCGTTTGATACCATATTTCCCTATACCCAGCATCAAAGGTTTTCAATATTCAAGATTTTTCAAATTTTTTTGTTTGACTGCTATTCTTTTGCCTGTGTAACAGCCTGTAATACATGATGTAATTACGGAAGTAGGTATCCACAAGAATCTTCGCATTACAAACTTCTAATCAATGAAACCAGCAACGAAATATAAATTACATTATTAGCTAATTATAGGAATGTGATAATGACGCTGGACAAAGCCCAAAGAAATGAATTTCATTACAGATAACAATGAATATTCAATAGGCTTATTACATGTGGCATATAGGCCAACTGTGCAAAGTTTGAACTAAATAGGTTCAAGAGTTTGGCAGAGACAGAGAGGCGTGACCTCATGGGGTCATTGGATTTGACCCATTTTCAATAGGCTTATCACATGAGGCATGTAGGTCAACTGTGCAAAGTTTGAACCAAATCGGTCCAAGCGTTTGACAGTTATCGTGTTCACGGTCAGACGGTGACAATTATTGTGATCACGGACAGAGGGACAGACGCACATCATCGACTCCTTGGATCGCTTTGCTCTGTCGCTTAATAAATAGGATTAATTCGCAAGATAGCAAAAGATATTTCTTATTTATGAAAGCATTTATATGAAATTTTATACATAGGCATTTGGAATAAAGACAAATCTAACACCAGTTGCAAAATTTCGTGTTGCGCTTGCACAATGCCAACTTCGTTATTTACTGAAGCATTTAAATGAAATTTAAACATAGGCACTTGGAATACCAGCAAATCTACAGTGGCACCACGCTCAGAAAGTCCCTGACAGGGCGTGACCGAGGGCGCTAGAAATTTAGACCGTACATTCTGATGCAAAATTTAAAAACACTAAGAGAATTAAATACCTTATCAGATCGTAGATCCAAGCTATATGCGTCTTGATAAAGACGAATTGGTATAAAACTGGAGACGGAAAACGTAAAATAAAGCAAATACCAGAAGCAAAGTGTAAACTTAAATAACGTGAAGCGTCAACTGTCAAAACGGAATAATTAATAATTATGGCGCGGAATGTATCGCGTCGTTTTGCAGACTTTCTATTAGCCAGCCTGAATTATTTCAAAATTAGTTCGCATATCTTCCGGGGCTTTTTTGAGCATGGTGCCACGTAACACCAGTTTTAAGATTTGGTTTTGCGCATGCGCAATGGCAACTGTCTTATTTATGAAAGTTAAATGAAATATCATATATAGGCACTTTGAATGAAACTAAAACTAATACCGGTTTCAAAATTACTGTTTACGCATGCTGTATGTTATATTTATGAAGGTATTTCATGAAATTTCTAATGTAGACAATGCGCATTGCGTAATGCTAGTTACGAAAGTATTTAAAAAAGTCTCGTATGTAGACACTTCTAATAAAAGTAAAACTAATGCCCATTTCAAATTTTTTTTTGTATTTGTATACGTTCCACTTTTTTTCATTAAACCGAGACTTCGATTATAGGCGGCTCATTTGAAAGAGAATGGGGTAAGGATCTCGTCCCTACCGGTACGCTAGCATTAATAGATATTATTAGGAACAAAATACGCTCTCGTCATTTATGTTTGCATAATGACTTTTTAAACTTGTTTGTGTATATCTGTGATGAAACATATTTATGACAGCGTTGCCACACATCTAATTTTCTGTCGTATTAGTATATTGCAATTTTTGGCATAGAATATGTTTAGTATATGTTTAAAGAATTTCAAAAATGTCCTGGTAGAAGTGTTCAGATATTAGCCTCACAAACAATAAATATTCTACAACGATCGACGTAAGGTTAGTACGCGAGTCACTTTTTTTTTGTAAAACTGGGTACATTGCCTGTTTTTATAAAAAAGAGGTGTTAAATGATGCCTAATACCAATAATCCAAAATTGTTCGTCATCTGATGTGACAACAGATCTCGAACACTTGTTACTCCAGTAGCCGAAATGTTGCTGCATAGGCGGCATACTCAACTTATCTGGCGCACAATATGGATTCGATTTTGTGTCTCACCCTGTATAACAGCGAATCGGGAAATATTTAATATTATCTCTTAGTGCTTACATACTGAATCAGCTATTACATGGTCAACAAACATGGTTTCAATTTGCTACACCCCGTGTAATTATTATTTTCACACTTTTTCCGTTTGTTGCCCAAATTACTCAAAATTATTCTAGTAGATATTACTTTGGATATGATCCAAATCAAGGTTTAACAACGAAAACGAGGATCCAACTTATAACGAAGTTTAATTTGATAAATATACGTTGTATTACGTTTTAATATTATAAAGACCAAGTGTTTTTTGTGATTTAATCGATCACACGTAATACCATACAAATTTGTATATTTCATTTTACTAGCAAACTTGATTCAACACGTTGGATCATTGTTAATACAACAAAAAAAAACTGTACTGTTCAATTTCAATACATCTAGTCAATCGCGTTCCATGAAAACACGTTGGATTACATTTACATTGATCGCAGCCAAACGTCAATTTCATATTTGTAATTTCGAATCTCGATTCGTAAATTGAAATTCACAATATTTGTAGACCTCACTATTGTAATCTAAAGGTAGGTATAGGTACATAAAACGTTTTCCCAGATAATACTTTGAAAGGTGCGTTCGATTTGTATATTTCTGCTGTTTTTGACGTACAATTTTCATTCGCATTGTCGCTTTTGCTGTTTAGTTTCACTTCGAATTTTTATTCTTTTTTTTATTAGTTAAAAGAAATTAGTTTCATCCAGGTGCAACGGTCTCTGTAGAATTCTGTAAAACAACTAAATTTCGTTTTTCAAGCTAATCACTGCAATAAATTATACGCAAAGTTGGAGCTAGGTGTGGCACGTTTTTCTATTCTTTCGCCTTTTAAGCCCTTACCGAATGAATAAAACCGTGCACATGCGTACAAAACGTTCAGTTTCGCAATACACAATCGCACAATGAATATATGCTGGAAAGTTTAATAGTATAAGCGACTTAATGTCTGCGTCCAAATGTCTGCGCCCAAATGTCTGCGTCCAAATGTCTGCGACCTATTTCCTTTGCAGTCTATTGTCTTGCGGCCCAATTACGGCGTCCTAATGTCTGGTGGCGTAATGTCCGGTCACCATATGGTACACATCATACGATTCTGCTCTCTTTTGTTATTCTCATATTATTTTTGAAACGCTACACTCCGTTCCTTATTATAATTTGTTGTGTCCATTGTATTATATTAATTTTCATACTCCAAGGGTTTGGATTCAAAGTCGCCGGAAAATTTGTACGCCGACATAAAATGTCAGCAACGCGACCGGTTTTGATTTGGTGATCGGCCCATAATTGACATTAACCATGGTTTCGTAGTTATTTATTCAGATTCTTCATAAATGCTTCATCTTGTTTTACGTTACGCTTTATGAATGGTACTTTAACGTTTCTTGTTATATACTCTGAAAGAAATACACATTTCTGGATGGGTGATTATCACACGAGAATAAAATGATCTTTGTAGTGGTATCCCACTTGACCGGCAGTCGTTATAAGCAATGGAATCGTGACATCAATTAAGATGCCCCTCTGAAAGTGCACAACATTTACACCCCACCAGGGCGTGAATAAACAAATCGATCTCGTTGTTGGTATTCGGGGATCTTTAAGTACAACATTGAAAGAATTTTCTGTAATAAACATACGATGAAATGCTAAATTGTGTACACATTTTGTACCCGCAATCTGTTTCATATGTAAAGGCGTCTGCTAGCAAATTTTAAGGGGAAAGTTTTAATAGTAGGCCTCGTAGTAGGCACACGTGGGGATAGAATCAACAAGGAGTTAATTGTTAATACGACGGTGAAGTTCATGGTCCTTCGATTAACTATATTCGTGAGTTTTTTTGCTATCCCTTAATTCTCCCCTAAGCGACGCGAGAGAAATTCTATGTTCCTGATCAAGCTATAAAATCAGGAAAGGTGAATTTGCTGCCCTTTGAAGATGCCGCACGCTCGATCGATTTTTGGTCAGTTTGGTCATTAATAGTGCACTCGTCATTTTGTCATTTACATGGAATATACGACTATACCGAAAGAGGTTCAGTGCCATCTTCAATTGCACTGTTTTTTTAGGATATGGGGAACATTTTTCTTAGTTGTGATATAGGTTGTAAGAAATGGTTGGTATGCAGAAAGACTGACTGACAGTCACATCTATAAATATACCTATGTAATTTCATTTCGTGATACGATCACTACTTTAATGATTTCTGTACTATAACGGCATTAGTTAATTAATTAACTAATAGCATTTGAATCTCAATTTTCTGCATTATGCACCTGCATCATAAATATTGCTAAACAAACACATCTTCAAGATACTTACAAGATTCTGTTATCCTTATCATTATAATCCCATTTCTCCACGTTTAGTCACCGTCGTGTGAAGATTTCATAATTTCTCTTACAAAGCAGCTGTATCCTATCCTCTTTAGTATACAGAAAAAGAACTGCTATATATAGTACGTTCTAAATTCAAGGTTAACAAGCCCTGCTTCACTGCATACAGTTTTTAAAATTAACTTTACAACAAGGTTACCTAAATAATTCTACACTAGACTACCTAATAGAAATGTATTATTATATAAAAAAAACGTTCCCCCAAACAAAGAATTTTACACATCGTTCAGCAAACCGTGACGCTAATTGTTGGAAGTCATAATGGATGTACGCAGTGAGAATTTCAAGGAGAGCCAGACTTGTGTATACGAGAAATTACATTACCTGTTGGTTCTTAAAAAGAAAGGAGGTTGTAGACTGCTGCTAGACGGTGATTAATCCGCACTACGCGAAGAGACGGACGCAAAACACTTGTAACTCAAATTATTTGCCAATTAGATTTTCCTTTCGATCGTCGTTTTTGGACCCATTTCCTTGATTAATGTCTGAAAAATTACGAAAAACATTTTATTTTTAAAAGAGAAAGGATACAAATATTATTGCCGGATGCACTTGTATGTTGCCGGTAAAATGGTTCTTGTGTTTAGATGTCAGTGAATTTTAGAAAACTTGCAAACGTTTTTAACGATCTGTAGCATCCTGTCTGCGGCAATAAACAAAATACAACTTAGAACTTATTGTGTTGTTTACTTCTAAACGAATAAATTTTTCGTTTCAGAATTGGAGGAGGCGCGAATGGAATTTTTACACGTCGATTAGATTTTAGTTCATTCAACGCTTTACCACCTAACCGGCTCAACTCCTATCAGATTAAGGTAAGCTTTAAATTGCTCATTACTTAATCTAACTTGAAAACCTTGAATACGTAATGCAAATTTAATTTTTCTACAACTGTCAAAAAAACCTGTCATTTTCTGACGGATTTCGAAACGCGAAGTACTAGATTTTTAATCGGTTAATTAATAAGTAAGGTTGCTCTTGACAACGTGCGCGAAATCGTCAACAGTGAAAAAAAGTATTTCGCGCACGGGACAAAGTTGAACTTAAACAGCAATTTAATTAACAATCGGTTCAGTTGTAGAAAAAATATTGTATATAACGCTAGCGCGAAGTTATTTCGCGCATTTGACTGATATTTTAACTCGGCTTCGCCTCGTCAAAATACCTTCAGTCTCAATGCGCGAAATTGAACTTCGCGCTCTTGTTATATAAATAACTATTTCTTATATATGAATCATTGTTTTTCTGAGGCGTGAAAAAAAACAATGATTTATCTGAACCGAGAAGTTTGGAGGTGAATAAATAGATGCATTGCGAGAGTGATGCTGTGCTCCTTGGTTCAGATTTGGCATTAATAGAATCGAACTTATCGATATATTGAAATCCTCCACACCTCTCAATATTGCATCCTTCAAGCAGCTGCAGTAAGAAGCAATATTTTCATGTAGCAAAATTAGAAACATTACCAGGTGTCCACGTACCTCACAAATCAGAAAGTGATCTAACAATTGCCATAATTGGATCGTGCATTTTGTATGGCGGACTAAAAATGTTTGAAATGTTGCTTACATAGCGCGTGATTCTTAAACCCATCAGTAGTGTCAGGATACTTGTGTTGTATAAACTGTGCAATTTGACTTTTCATTTGCGAGGAATAACCTAAGATTCGATTTTTTTTCTTCTAAACTTGAAGTGCTCCAATGCACTGAACAGAGGTATATCTATTCGGCTTCCATCTCCATTATGTGCTGATTACAGACACTTTCGCCATCAAATTTGGGTAGGAAACCGTTAGACTTCGATGATCAAAAGTGAATTTTATGTAATATAGGTGACAATGTACGATTTTTGGCAGAATTAATGTCCTCGTTTATCTCAAGTGTAACACACAACTTATATACCAGATCTCCTGTGCATTTTGAGCTTCTTTCAAAAGGAGAAAAGCCCCTATGATTGAAATGAAATTGAACTAAATCACGGAGGAACTGACATATTAATACTTTTTCTACAGTTGAGGTATCTGAGGGAAGTCATTACTTCGGACCACGATTGTATCTTTTGACTACGAACTGTCATAATTATTATTTATGCCCCAATTTCAAAAACTTATCGTTTTTAGTATCGCTTTAGTAGGTCACACTTAGTGCAATTTATACATTTTTCTAAGGTGTTCGTTTTTCCATTTTCGGGCGTTATTTAAATTTTACTGAATTTTTATTTTTAACATTTTCTGGAGCCTTTTTTTGGTGAATTTTTTAAACTTTAGAATATAATTTTATCTATTTACTCTCCTGGTTCTGGATTTATTTATTTGGAACTCTGAGGAAGTAAGAGGTACTTCAGTTTTACACCTAAAAGGTATGTATTTACTTATTTTATTTTCAACTAAATGCAATTTAGGTAAATTTTTTTCGTGGTCTACTATAATTACACATTTTGAAACTTTATTTATTTAAAAAGAAAACTGCATCCTTACCTCATCAATATTTGTTTTTGCATTCGATCCAAGAGTCAAAGATATCAATTTCTATCTAAATGATTGGCCATGGTCACGCACAGCTGCTTTTATTTGTGTATTTTTTAGTGACTTTTCTAATGGGATAGGCTAAGGTCTTAACTCTAAGCCGTGTTGGTGCCGTTTATCTGCAAAGCATTTGTTACCGCCGATTTTTTGTAAGGTTTTACTTTATCGAGTAAAAATCCAATATGGTATCCATAATAAATCAGTAAGTTGATGTGACTTACTCTAAACCCCACGGGTCATGATTATTTTACTTTACCGCTATCAAAAAGCTTAGAAAAATTACTGATGGTTTGTGTTTTTTGACCATAACTGGGTTATTGGTAGAGTTACGCTACAAGAAACTTTGAATGGAAAAATCAGCATAACATTCTGAATAACTTTGCCCATTTAAGCGACTTTGTATCTTATTGATTATCTTGGTGAAATGAAAACAAAAACTCCCCTGTATACAGGTTTTAGTAATTACACGTATAATGGTGGCAAAATATGTAGAACCTTCACTGCATTGGCAAAACAAAGAAGACCAACGGTTTGTGTACGGGAGTGACAGTAACAGTTTCGCTTACTTACAATGTAAACAAATATAGAAAACGAGCTTCTGGGTATGGCTATATCATGTGCAAAACCAAATTTTGAAGCCGGCGTTACACTTGCTTTTATTCCAAATGGATATGTTTCAAATTTCATTTAAATGCTTTCATAAATAAGAAATGCAATTCGGTTTATAAATGGTCGAGATGCGAAGAGAAGAGGGCACTGTGAATGCTGACCGATTAGGCTCAACTTTTGGAATTGCGTTTGATATGGCTAAAGATATGCGCATATTGAATTTCTTGCAATTCGGTTCATAACTCACGGAGACGACAAAAGGGCCTTCCTTATTTTTTGGCCTACATTGCCAACTCACGAACTCCGATCTACAAATTTGATAAAGAATCCACATGCACAATTACATCGTAATCGGTCCATTCGTTTACAAGATATCGTGCTAACAGATGGAGGGACAGACACGAAAAATTATAAATTCGCTAGGAGCTCTTAATAATCCCAAGTTATTCAGGTCTTAATTGTTCCTCTTCGAAGGCACATTGCATTACGGGCTGAACTTATTGTCATGTTTTGATCAAGATATAAGTATGTGTCGTTAACCATCAGCAAGACTAAAGGGGATTACTGCGAGGTGTGTATAAATTGTTCAATAAATGATAACGATGCCAATGAACCCCCATAGTTGCCAGATTTTTCAATGTTGCCGAATGTGTCACATTCGAATTTTTTTATGTATATAGGTAATTGAAGAGGACCCCATTCTAAACATTTAATTTGCAAAGTTAGAGTTTATCAGGAGTCACCATGTAGAACCGAATAAATTCAACAAACAAATCAAACTGTACGGTGCTAGAGACCAGGGAGTAGTGTGAATGTCTAGAGAGTAATCTTATCCCTAAATAACGAGTGAAGATTGTAGAACGTTTATACGGCTATACTCCAGCAAAATTCGTAAATTAATAAAAGTTCGTTGCGGTAACTTCAAAAGAAAACTCATTTTTACCCTTTTTCGGGAATTACAATATGCTTTGATAAACATTTGTTTACCTGTTTACTCATAACTCATGATAGCACAGATGGACGGACAAACTAAAATTATAAACACAACTTATGGGATTCCAGTGGCCAAGCTTTTTGTTTTCTAAGGGTACGTGCACTACGGCGCTGTGATACTAGATGATAGCTGAGATCATAGCTGTGCTTTATAAGCGCTTGTAGAATGAATACGGTATAATCAAATGAGCCCGTGCACAGTGAAGGTGTGAGTTAATCGAGTATCCGCACTGTTATACTCGCTTGTATTTTAAGGAATGGATCGTACCATTCTTCTGCGCGCTGAAATCGCGTAAACAGTGTTATTACTAGTTGTTCTTCTGCACATATTGGATTTGCGTGACAATTTTTCCAACTCTTCGTTAACTTCGGTGTGATTCTTTTCAAAATATAATCAAACGTCTCCGGCCCCATTCGTAAATATTCAAAAAAACGGTCAGGATATTGGCGCAACTCTGCATATAGGTGGTGATATTCACCTAATGTAGAACGCTTTGCATTTATTGGATGTACATGATATTCTCTAGAAATAACCTTATGTCTCCGTAAAATGTACCATTTTGAGGCCACCGAACAGAAATAATCGTCTTCTTTATATGGCATTTTGCAACCGACTGATGAGTATTTCAGCGTTGTTGTGCACACCCCATCAGCGCTTATACTCGACGCTTTCATCTATCATCTATGCTACAATCTCGTATCACAGCTCCGTAGTGAACGTACCCTAAGGCACTGTGGTGACGCACTCTGAAAAGTTTGATTAGCATGTGCGTTTGTGTTAATTAGGTATTCTACATATGCGCGAGCTGGAACATTTTAGTCAACATCGAGACCCACAAAGATATTTTTAGTATTAGAAACTAAAACCAGTTTAACAACGAGCGTGGATTTGTAATGCTAACACGCCGTTAATAAGTTCAACGCAGATCGTTGATATTTCTACTTGTAATTTAGATTCATCGTAATTGTTATAATTATGAACTAGTAATTGTGATTATATTTCTTTTTAATATCTGTTGCGTTTACTTGTCATTATATTACAATCACGTTTTAGAATAGTAACTGTACTTATGTATTTGAAAGCAGTAGCAGAAACCTGTCCTGTCTGTCCTGCATCCATGTTATATAGTTTCACTTCTTATATGGACGAGTTCAGCCTTTCGTATTCTTATGGTGACGTTTCTTAATTTTAAACTATTTCCTTAATTCTGTCATTTTCTCGAACGTTTTCTAACCTTTTTGTACTGGAAATATTGCTAACGGCAACCGTAATGCTTTAGCAGACGGATTATTGAAGTGTTTTTGCTCACGCTAGCGTCTGCTGCTCTTCAACTCGTAGTTTTTGTTACTATCAACCAAAGTTTTAATTTTAATTCAGATTTAAATTATTAAGAATAAAAGGAGGAAGATATTTGTTAGAGGGTTGTTGAGAATTTGAGCACGTTCAACAAAGGTATTATAAAGTTGTTTATTTAAGTTCTGCATTCGCTTTACATATTTTAATGCCGTTTCGATTGTCATATTGAAATTTTATTTCTTTCTATCGCGAATTTAATAATTCTACGTTTGGAGACTTTGTCAAGACTTGCAGTTCGATCTTTATTAAAGGAAAGTCTGTCAAGTTGCAGTTGCGAGATTCACTTATTTTGCTTAAATCACTGCGGTCTGACTAGACTGTGGTTTTTTGAATATTTCACGTTATTATTGATTGATGAAGCCGATACTCGAGATAGTCACGTTTTATGTGTCTTGCTTTAAAAAGGAAGTTGGTACTGTTGCGATCGGTGTGGTAAACTATAATTTATTGCACACACAACCCGATAAAGTCTGGTTTAATTATTTTGCGTTTAGATTTACTATTTTATGTTTAACATATTTTCATGACTTAATTTCCACTCTACTTAATATTTCAAAGCCAATTGTTAATTATTGTTCGTATATCAATGGAACATTATTTTGCAATGAAATGGAATGCCGTAGCCGTGAACTTATAAAAATGCCAACCGATAAAAACAATTTTTGAATACATTAAATGTCTCTGACAGAAACCGGCTTATAAGAATCTGTTACAAATAAATACATTGCTTACACTAACCATTAATTAACGTCTTGGAAGGATATTTTTGCGGAATGGATAAGCTATTGTTTATTCGTCGGTTGGTCAAACGGCTTTTACTGGAGCCAGTGCTATTTATCGAAATTTTTGTAAAAAAGATATTATAGTAATGGTTTCTGTATCACCAAATATCTCCGCCTCTCCTTCCCTTCCTCTGTATACGAGCCCATTTAATAAAAATGTGTTTTTCAATAAATTTTGTCATTTTACAGGAAAATATGTTCAAATGAACACAATTTAAGATATAGGGAATTAATTTATTAACTTTTAACACATGGTAAAAAAAACTCACTACTAGAAGAATATTATGTAGCTAATAGAGGAAAAATGAAATTAATTTATAAAAAAGCTGCCATTCCGTTAACGGTAACTTTTCCGCATAGTTATATGCTTCAATGACCCTTGAAATAGTCTATCTGTATAAATGAAAGTGAACTGTATGTAAGTGCGCAACTCAAAATCAAAACTCCCGCCACTAACTGAAACCCATGTCACATGATCGTCAAGTAACAAACCTGTCTAGTGATACGACCTGTCCTTGGAATATACGAGGGATGTTCAATCATAACCGAAATTTTTTTTATTGAGAAAAACAATTCTCTTGTATCTTTCCACTAGTGACACAGCTTTGATAACAAAGTTATTGGATTCAAATATCGGGCGTTTGAGATGTTCTTGGTACATATGAACCACTTGTATTTGAACCACACAAACAAACCACATGATGGAAAATGTTGCCTCTAAGATTTTGTGGTGTAGTTGAGTGGATTGCCGGACACACAGTCTTTTGGACTGAAAAATAAGTTATTATTCATTAAAGTGTTGTTGCTGTCGTCATATTACAGCGTTGGTACTTTGATGGTCTTTAACAAAATCAGACAAAATTATTTTGGTCAGAGACGATGCCCAATGAAGTCAATAAATTGTCATAAGTACTTATTCTTAAAATCGGTACCGCAAATAAGCGGTAAAATTCGGTGTACTTTTTGTTTAAGTCGCAGTTGTTTGGCAATCAAAACTATTTCAGAGTGCTTTACCCCCAACCCCCCTCCTACTGCATATTTTTTGTATTTTCGTGGGGTTTTACAAATTAAATAAAATCAGTATTTTTTCGAAACTTACTAATTTCTAATTATCTTATTAACCGCCAACAAGCTGTAGTAGTTGGGAACATAATTTCCAAATTCCAAACTGTTAGCAGAGGAGGAAGTCCCCCAAGGTTCAATCTTAGGTCTCTTATTCTATATTATGTATACATCTACATTTCCGGGTATGCTAAAACATGTTACTTGTCATATGTATGCGGATGATATACATATTACTTTTTTATCCGAGTGACTTGAAATCTAAAGTTGTAAAGAATTTGGGAGTACTTCTTGATCCTAAACTAAAATTCTCAGAAACATGTAACTCAGTGCATTCGAAATAGTTATGCAGCACATTAAATATACATCAATCGACGCATCCTAATTCCTAAGTACCTTCACGAAAACCTTTTTGTGCCAAACATAAGGCGCGGTTACCCGACGCGTGGTTCGGCGAACCACGAACCAGGTGTGTCAAAACGGTATTTGGTTCGTTCATATTTGTGACGTAATCGGTTCGTCTTCATAATATGGAAGCAAAATCAGTACTGCAACAACCACCATGGATGCTAGACAGAGAATTATTGATTCTGCCAGCTTGTGCGTTATTTACGCGGGAACAATTTTGCAAAATACAATGAAAAAACTCAAAAATTAAAAGAACAAGAGAACAAATTGTAATGTTTTTTCAGCACTCTACGGCATTTTAGTGAACTTATAACCTATTTCAAGTGACTGGACATAACTGAATAAGAAAACTAACTGGTCGGCAGCAGAAGGTTCGCAGTATAGCAAACCTACACGAACCTTGCACGAACCAACGAACCGAACTCCTTTGATGTGCGCACTTTTACCGACAGCCAACGGATCGTACGAACCACGCACCACGAGCCAATAGCGAACCGCCTATGTCAAACTAGTGGTTCGTCAAGCCAGGTTCGCCGAACCACGCGCCGTGTAACCGCGCCTTTAGTCTTACCAAGGTCAAACTTCTGTGATATTCTCTATATATTGTTAGTTTAAAAGTTGTTGATAGTAACAAGCTTCAAATTTTACAAAACTCTTGTTTGAGGCTGATATTTGGCATGAAACGAAGAGAACACATCTCTTATAAGTTAAAGGAGATTGGTTGGTTAAGTATGATAGGCAACGCGAGTTTCGAACAATTTGTTTCACAAAGTATTAATTACAAAAACACTTGCTTATTTGTACAACAAAGCTATACCTCGTATAGATGTCCACAATTTAAATTTACGTTATAGAGGGCTACTTACAATCACCTTGCCATAGAACGGTCGCTTTCGAGCGAGTTTTGCCCCTTTTGTCCCCGAATTGCTTCGGAACAAAAGTGACCGATAGCTGTACCCGCGTGCCCACGGAGGAAAATGCCAGGGTTCGCAGTTTGTCAGAATTCCAAAGGAAAATATCACAGCTAACAGGATTTATTCTTTGTAATAATTATAAACAAAAGTATTTGGATATTTATAAATAAAATAAAATGTCTTCTTTGAACGCGACCCAATAGATGTGGTCGCGTCTATTCTATGGTATGGTGGCGCCGCGCCGTCGCCTTGTTAGTTGACCCTGGACTTGACTTGATGTCTCGTTTATAGTGCTCTCTGTAATTAAATGTTTAATGGTATGGTGTTTTAACATATGAAATAAACAAGTGGTGCTATTGATAAATGATAAGGTTTGCAGTAAACAGCATATGGGTGGTCACAATCGTTTGTACTTGGTCCAAGGTTACATACAAGCTGACTACAATCGCAAAAGAATGCGGCGGAGATAATCCAGTCCGGTTCACACCAGCCTGAACTACTTCAACCCTCCAGGTACAACACTGGCTTGCGCCGTATTTTCCCTGCCTTTTAAAATTGTAGGTCGTTTTAATACGAGCCGGTTTTCACCAACCAATATTAAAACCACCGATTTCTGCAGAACCTTGTAAACAAAAATAGAAACGAAAAGTGACGTTTGGGAGCTTAGTACAATCGTGAAGCGAATGAGGATCAGTCCGTCTCCTCTGGTGAATTCGCCTTTTATTTCCACCTATACCTGGAGGTGGAATTGGAAGGGCTGCCTGCGTACATAGAATGTGCGGTAACTGATATGGGGATTAAACACTAACACCACCTGTTGGTAATAAATTAAAATTCCTCTTAATGGAATTAATTAAATTTACCCTTACAGGTCCCTTACAACCTATCAAAAGGAGATGATACGCTTATAAAAATGTACAAATACGGGTTCTCTATTTTTTTAAAATAATATCGTTATAACCGAAAGGGTGTGGCCATCTTTGATTGTTTTGGAGATATTTGTATCGATGACTATTACACTGAAAACGATAAAATTTTGGTGGTGCCTATAAAAAATGCTGGTTATTCGAATAATCATAATCATTTTTGATAATAATCTGCAGTCTTCATAAATTCCAAACGTAATTTTGTTTCAGTTTTTTTTTTAAAAATTGGATTTTTTTAATGGAATAGGTACCTATCCTTTTTTTATTTCAGATATTAATGTTAGCCACCATTTTCTTTCCATTAACATGGCAGGTGCATAATTATATTTGAAGATTTGCTAAAGTATCGTAGATACGTGAAACTAAGTTTTCAGATATTATGCTAAGAACATTGTCGTATACCTAAATAGATATAGTTTCCTAGTTATTTACATTTTTTTACCTCCCGAACGTCAGTAAGGGGGTATTGCATTGGGGTAAAAAATGATCCCCCACTTTTTTACGGAAATAACACGTTTTGAAGCACCAGTATCCATTCAAAAAGTAGTCTACAAAGATCCGATCATAACAAAGGGAAACATTTTGGAATGAATCCATAATGCCTCCGATCCTTAACACCGGATCAAATCAAGCCAGCAACAAGAAGAGAATTTCCGGAACAATTAAAAAATGCGTGGAACAAAATGGGAGAATATGATGGTTGAAAGATTTTGAATTTGTGTCTTGATAATTAACGTTGTAATTCCCACGGCAAAGGCATTTAGATATTGTTCAGGGTATCATGATTTGTATTAAAAATTTCTTTATTAAGAAAAATGTAAATAACTTAGGAACTACCAATTTTAAGGATTGGGCAATGTCATATTAATCTAATCAAAATTTTTCCTCGAATTTATATCTGAAATAAAACAAGGCATATTCAATTAAAACGTTTAAAGTACCCACGTGACGTGAGTCGCGCAGAAAATTCTCCCCAATACTCCATTTTGTGTTTCATGCGAATGATTTTCCTGGAAATGTAACTATCCGTTTTCATTTTGGGGGCGTGCGCTGCTTTGCAATGTCAATGGTCTAACGCTATGTCCTACGTGAACACGGGCGGTGCGGTACGGGCGATGCGATGCGTGCGTTGTGAGGAACGTTTGCGATAAAACAACGAAAATCAAATCAATCGTCCAGGGTAAACACGTAGTCCGTTAAATTCGCCCGCGGTTGGTTAGACGCACCGCACGCATTGTTTTTAATTTAAAACGTGTTTTATTTTCACCGCAGTTCTCGTCCGATCTCCGCAATGGAAGCATTGATTTGTGAAGGAGAAATATTTTGTGGAATAAAAAAAATCTACGATACAATTAAGGATCGGTTGCTTGTTGACAAAGAATGGGATGCTGTAGCTCACCCTAAACTAATCTATTTCTATAGATCGTATGAGTGGGTTTTCTATTTTGAGTATTTTCAAGTCTCTTTTTGAGTTTCTTTAATAATCCTAGTTTCAATAAACTGTAAAGAAGTAAAATGGAACGTGTTCACGACGCAGCCATCGTTCTTGAACTACTATAGTAGTCTGTCGCACTTAAATTTGCCACCAATGTTTATAAACGCACGCACCGCATATTGCGCGGTGCGTGCGTTTTATCGCACCGGAGTGCCCGTGTTTACGTAGGACATAGCGTAACACGGAATTAAGTTCCGATAACGCAGCAACGTTACGTCGTAAGGTTTGTGTCTTTTTTGAAACTGCATCATTTCGATTTCTTGAGATGCCGTTTACCATAACTATTATCTGTTAAATGTTTATTTACTTAAATTTTTGTTATCATCAGAACCATTCAATGTATTCGTATGATAAGAAATCACTTTATTAATATCATTTGGTGGAATTGGAATATATTCTTATAATTAGAGCTTAAAAGGTCCTTTATCAACATACTCGTACCTTGATCTTGAATTCAACTGATATTCCAATTTAAATTTATCACGTCCCTCTCATCATCGAAGACGACGTTACCTACTTTTTGCTTATTACCTACTTGTTGAAGTTGAAGTTCAATTCGGGTCATTATCAAGCCAATCGTTTAGTGTTGTAAATTTAAAATATTTCCTTTTTGGGAATAATTAACTCTTGCACGTTAATTCACCAGATATCGCTTTTGATGAAAACCGGTTAGCATTACCATCCAAACGAAATTGTATAGTTGAATATAATTTTCAGTCTGAAGAAATTGTAATTAATGATTTAGTCGATGCATTCGCCTTGTAACCTTCTCTCACTGTCGGCAATCCACTAGATTTTACTAGTTGACCCTGACCTAGGTAACTGTTGTAATAAGGGCTGTGGGGGTAGAGGTAAACTTATAAAGTCGAGGTCAACATGTTGCCAGTTGCCACGGTAGGACTACAGTTCCTTCGCGATCGGTAGCACGCATTTCCTTTTTACTTTCGAATACTTATCTGCCCAACTACAGTTGTAGAATGCAGTTACAGAACCCCACCTTGTAAAAGATCCCACGCGGTGCATTGATTAAACCCCCTCTTTAATCAATACATCAACATACATCCCTTTTATGAAAATGCCTGTGAATGCAAATTCGCATGGCAACAAATACGATATTTTAATACGCCTGTTTAAAATGGAGAGTGCGAAAATGAATTGATAGTTGCTATGTGGAACGTACAGCATGGCCTACCTCACCCTCCGACGTGTTGGGGAGTTATGCTTCTGCGTGTAACGTCGATTCACCCTCGCGTACTACTGTCGACCCCAAGCTCGTTGGAATTGCGGATTTCGTTTGTCGTGTGTGTCTCGATTGGAATTTTATATTTTTGATTAAAGGACGGTTACCACTCGAATCCCGAAGTTGTGTAATTATGAAATTAAAGACCGTTTTAGGGAGCCTTTTTCGTTTACACAAACTTAATTCAAATGAACTGCTTATTTAAAGTCGACCAAATTCGCATGTAAAGGTCCTCATTCGTAAGTCTTCCTAAATAAGTGAACTTCGCCGTATGCGGATGTTTTATTAAACAGGAAACGTTTTTGGACACTTCCTGTCCGTACTATTTGTTTACTACGTGTGAGCTATTAAAAAACACAAACCTGTTTGAAAATAATAGAATTATAATAATAAAGTAGTGAGGTACTCATCATCCCCCATTAAAATAGCGTGTTTTGCAGCTGCGACTTCCTCAATTTTGTTGACCTTCACACAGACTGTGGTTTAATGGTTATTTAACTCCGTTATGTTCCTAACATGTTTCAAAAATAGACCTTCTTATCTAAATTATACACCTTGGATGTTTATTTGTGTTCAAAAATAAGTGTTCCTACTAGTGATATTTGTAGCTTCAACAAAACAAACGAGTATTTTGCACTCGGAACCCTGCAATTTGAGTAGGCCAGCAAAATCCTGCGAACCTGCCTAATAAAAGACCCAAAAAACTTCAAGCGTGTGCTTCTGTTTTTATAACACCTATTGTAAAACGAATGACCATAACAGGACATCTCCATATCCGTATCTCTTTAATATCGTGTATTTAGTAGTTGCATTTTAGCTTAAAAAATAGAAAATTCTGCTAGCAATCCTTTCTGTAGATGATGTAGTTGTATTTGTACTTACATAAATTGCGGCGACGCCAGACCATCGCAGTAAATTAATTAATTTACTGAGAATTTTAACCAAAAGTGACAATCTTAATTAATGTTCATAATTGGAGTTATTATAGGGTTACCGTCGTAACCAAAGAGGTAACCAAATGCGCAATTGAGACCAATCTTATAAGGCATGGACCGCTAATTGAAAAATATGTTACATACGCGCCTGTATCAATATTGTATAAATAGAAACTAAGAGAAATTGAATACTTTACGTAACGGTTGTATGACTTGTCACACACAACTTATGTTATTCAGTCCTATAGGTACGTTTTTCAAACAGTGTAATTAGTTAGGTTGTATAGGTAAACTTAATCCATATCAAAGGGAAGTAACTCGCCGTGGGGATTATGTAAATTACTGACGTGTTCATTGTTCGATCAGTGCTTTTGGGATCTAAATATTTAATACAAGAATTGAACTGTTACCGCGGTATATCGCTGTGAGGCACTCATATCTGCAGAATACAATGGAGGGCGTTACCCGACTTTCCTTTCATACCTTACGATACAGACTTACAATGTGTTGCACTTATGAGAATATCTTGATTGATTAATTATAGATAAATCATGTAGTCAATTATGATTCTGTTACCGAGGCACTATAAAGTTTCTGAAACTTGACGCAATAGGGCTAAATTGGCAAATGAAAGTTCGCCCAGCAATTTGTATCGCATTTGGGCTGATACTACACGATTCGCAAAAAAAAGTTAAGTGATGTTTAAATTGTTTAAATCAGGCATGGGCAACCTTTTTTTCCAAGGGGCCAAACTAAAATTTTTCATATGTGCCACTACTGGTCAGTGGTCACAGTTGAAAATCCAAATAAAAAAATATGTTGAAAGAAATCAATAATTATGCATTTCTTTTTGGTCTTGACCTATTTTTTGCTCTCGTAAAAATCATTTTTTAAAAAAACAAGAACTATCTTGAAAATCGACACGATTTTGCATAACAAATTTATCAGACCCCGCAATATTCGCCATATTCAGCTTGTATCCAAATTTTCGTTTATGCTCTTAAAATTTGTTGCAAAATGTTCATTAATCCCTAAACACGTGTCGTTTTATTACCTCACCCAGTATATATCGCGGCGAAAATTCTGGAAACTACCTGGCGATTTCTTTAAAACAAGAAATGCATCTTCAATGAGGCTTTCAAACGTTTTGGAAGCTTCGGATCGCGTCCGCTAGATGCTGCACGTGTAACATAATTTTTAATGTAACTTGGCGGGCCGTATGAACTATTAATTATGAATTATGTTAGCGGGCCGAACAAAACCGGATTAGGCCCGCGGGCCATGGGTTGCCCATACCTATAACTCTCGCCAGGAGAGATTGCCGGTCACATGCGAGCGACTTCTAGAATAGGATCGTGCTAATGTCGAACAAAAAGTCTTTTCGTTTAACAATTGACATGATACTATCCCGGAAGTCGCTAGCACCTTACGAAAAACAGAGATTGTAGATCGGGATCAAGTGTTCTGTGACCGGCAATCCAAGCCCTACAAGTCGAAAAATGCGATTGTAGGGCGTTTGATGATTAATGCAAGCCACTTTGCACAATTGTATAATGCATTGGACCAAAAGAAACATTTTTAATAAATGACATTGTATATCCTACATAAATCTTGTTTATTTGTCATAATGGATAAAGTACCTAACTTAATTTGTTAGTGTTTTGTAAATATATATTTTATCTGAAAATTAGTTATGAAATTTAAGTAATAAATAGTCCGCGCTGTTATAAATTGTGTATATGTGAGTGATAAATGTCCCCACTTCAATTAGTTAGGGAATCTCGTAGTTTAGGAGTAGCAGTGGATTGTCACTTAAACTTTTCCCTCCACGTCAATAAACTGATTCAAATTGCTTACGCAAAGCTTAAATGTATATATCGTTTCAAATACGTTCTTCCACCAAAGGTCAAGTGGCAGCTTGTAGATTCTTTAATACTGTCAACTTTAGATTATTGTGACACTGTCTATGGTCCGTGTCTAACTAGTGCAAATAAGACTCGCCTGCAAAAAATCCAAAACTCTTGCGTCAGGTATGCGTTTAACATTAAGAAATATGAACATATTTCCCATATTTATCAAGCACATAAAATTTTGAACATGGGCGAAAGACGTCATTTACATCTTGCATGTCTGATTCACAAAATATTAGTATCTGGTGAACCTTTATATTTGTATAATAAGTTAAAATTTCGAAGTAGTATTCACGATCGTAATCTCCGTAACCCATTCTTTCTTGACATACCAAAGCACCATAAAACCCAGTTTCATGGTGCATTTACTTATTTTGCACCACTCATTTACAATAACGTTCCGAACTTTCTTAAATTATTAAGTCCCAACGGTTTCAAAAAACACCTTAGAGTACTTCTTTATCACTGAATCATATATATTTTTTTTTTTAATTTTTTATTTTTTTTTTATTTATATATTTATTTTTTCTTTTTTGCTTTACTTGTATGCTTACTTGTTCTCACCTGGGCTATCATACCATATTAATTATCATAAATTGTTTTAAATACTCCATCATGTTTTTGTACTTTTTTCTGTATCAAGGTTGGGATTAATAGCGGCCTTTGGCTGACACCCCGCCTAAATAAAGCCGTTATTATTATTATTGTCGGTGTATCTTGTGAGAACTCAGGTCTAGCCTGGTTAACTAATCGCACGGATTAAAATCAAGTAACGATTAGTGTCTGTGTCTGTGTCTGGAGAAGTTTTATTATTATTATTATTATTATGGTCGGTGTTTCTTGTGAGAACTCAGGTCTAGCCTGGTTAACTAATCGCACGGATTAAAATCAAGTAACGATTAGTGTCTGTGTCTGTGTCTGGTGAAGTTATGTAGGGTTCTAAAGAAAAATAAAAAATAAAATAAATATTCACACACTCACATTGGAAATCTAGAGATAGTATGTAATTCATACTTACCAACATAGCTATATTATTAATTATTATTATTATTATTATGGTCGGTGTTTCTTATTATTATTATTATTATTATTATTATTATTTGATATTGGAATGAATAAAACCTCACTCTGCATAATGTAGCAATGGCGTTAATGCTACCACGTTTGCAGGTCGTTAAATTTCTCGTTTGGATTATTTTTTATTTTATTAGTTTTTTTCAAAAGTATACAAACCATTCTGAGACAACTGAGAAACTCAAACTCGTCGCAACATGTGAAATACCAACGTAATTTTCTTCTTCTTTTCTAATCCTCTCGGCGGCAAGGCAGATGGTCGAGAGTCAATGCATCTATTCCAAAGTAACGAGAATTTAGGTAGCACAAGTAGCGAATATTCCATAAATTCCGATAGACGCCGAGGCGCCATGAAAGATTAGTCATTGGCGATAAAGTCGTCGTTTCTAAAAAAAACGCGTTTATAATTTTTGCAAAATCTCTGGATCCTCGCGAACCACCAAAGCTAAAGAACATCTATTGCGAAAAACACGATTAACACTTTCCATCTAGGAGCACGTTTTCAACACGGGACCATTGGTTCCAAATAACAATTACTTGGGGTTTCGCCAAATGTAGTCGCATACCTTAGGAGGTACCGGATAATGTCTATAATCCAATTTTTCAACGCAATCTGGTGCAAAAATGCATTTTTTCACATTCAATCTCTGCCCACGCTTAACATTAGAAAACCCCCACCCTATACGGGAAGTCCAACGACGAGAAACTGATGCGAATATTTTCCTAAAAAGTACTACCTGAAATAAATTTGTTTAGTTTTATACCACCTCGTGTTATAACAGAAGTTTCTTAGTAAAGAATTTGGAATGAATTTGATATACCGAGTGGTGCGCACAGTAAGTAGGAACATAGGGATTTAACAGGGAAAATTAGTTTTATGCAATATCCTGCCCTCCTGTACATTTTACAGAAAAAACTGTAGAGCTTAAAGTGGTTCGGAATTAAACGGCGCATGTAAAACTGTTTTTACATGTTTTATTAAGCTTTTGGTATACCCGAAAATTTAAAAATAAATTTCAACATTTCTGTTTTCGTCCCACAAGATAGTCGTATTACAATAGGTCGCATTGTAACACTTGTCTTTCAACATACCATTGTGTATTTGATTTTTTGTTTTTTTCAGAGGCTGATCGAGGCTACTTAAATATTATTCATTAGGAGTGAAAATAAGAAAACCTTCTTTATGTAAATCAAACCCCCCTTTTCCTGTTCTGTCAAGTCACACATACCAAATTTAATACAAATTTTACTCAGATAAAAAATGTGTATAAATAAAAACATGAAATGAAATTAAAACCGATAAAACGGATAAAAATGAAAGTATTTTAGCTGGAACGGGCGCATTGAGTACCTCATAATGTACAAATAAAATTTATTTACATTTATTTCTCAGACATAATTGACTCCATCTTCTTAATTAGTTACAATAAACTGTGCTTTCTATTAGAATAAGAAAAAACTCAATAATTATAACTTAAAGAAATCAATGTAAAAAAATGGTCTTTGTAGCGTTTTTCCCAAATTACAGACATTAAATTCAACCGGTAAAACTGCATTTTTTTCCGATTATTGGATCGTATTTCTATATCCCCTAGTTTCGAAATATTTATGCTAAACATCAGTCAAACTTACCATCTCTATAAGTATTATATCAATAAGACAATATCACAATGAATTTACTGTCTATACCGTTAAGTAAAAGTGTCTGTAGAAAAAAATGTGTCCCCCTAACTCTTTTTGGACCACCTGAATGCCCTTCCATAAAATTCCCTCTAGCTACGTGCCTGACTAAGGTTTACCCCGGGAGCAATTACAAAGATCATAAATAAACGTGATGTGTGTGTGAGTGGATTGGCATGCAATAAAAATGTGTAAGTAATTGATGGTGTTTTTGTGTACTATAACATTAACCAAATCTTAAGAGTACGTCCGAACTAAAATGAAATGCGATATTAAAATAGTAACGTCCAAATTCTCATGTACTTTCCACAAAACTTTGGCGCAACCAGAAAGCTTTGAAATGCACCACTATTGCATTCAACGTTTTAAAATGCAATCAATAATAGGCTTCTCCCTTAAAAGTGCTCCTTGTATTTTTTAGGTCTTTTTGTATGTTGTATCAAACTACTTTTTATAAGCACAAAAGGCATTTTCGACGAAAGCGATAAATCAAACGTCTAGGAGACCCAATTTAAGGTGTCATTCATTAGCGAGATTGTAGAACGTTTTGTCATTTTGTTCTTCTAATGCAAGTATCGCAATTTACACGCTTTATTAATTTTCTCTTCCCTATAGACACCTTTTTTCTCCTAATTTCTTTTAAGGTTCAAATATTTACCTCGATTTAATGTAAATTTTATTCTCATTTGAGCCGTTACAACGTAATCTCGAGGTGAATTTGTAATGAAAAAATAGGGCATGTTAACTTTCACGTGCTGATTTACATAAAAATTAAGTAATCTCAGTGTTCTCTGAAATAAATAAATTGTTAGGCTAGGAAATTGCTTACGTTATTTATGTGCGGAATACGCAGATGTGGTGGAGTTTAAAAATATTTTGCACATCCAGACTTTTTTGCATATAAAATTGCGCGTGGTTAGTTTGACTTGTAGGTGAAAATGCCCCTCATGAAATTTACGGCAGTTCATGACTAAAGACGCTATGACACTTGTTTTAAGGCGTGAAAAAAAATACATAATATAAAATTGGCGTTGAACTTTCTATATAATTTACTGATACGCCACCAGAAGGAAATTTAATTTTCCTTTCAGAAAGTCTCATCATCTCAGTTGGATGTCGACACGTCTTCAATCTCGCTGCAAAAATATACTGATTACAAAACAATTTTAGTTTCCCCTAATGTTTACGTCTTGAAAACAAATTGCATTTTATCGAAGTTTCGTTTTGAGTCTCCACGTTCATAGAATAATTTGATTTTAGGTTATTCCGTTTTAAAAATCAAATTTGTAAGCAACTCCTGCACGTCTAGTAACGCAATAATGCTAATATAGTTTATAGTTACGTATACCCTTCGCTACCTTATTCGAAAATGTGTGGATGCTTACATCAAAGACGATGCTGCTTGGACTGTCTTCTTACCCACGGAGTATTGGAAACACTACCCGGTTACATATTATGGTATATTACACGAAAGTGATACATTTCACATGAGTGTGTTGATAACAAGGGTTGTATACACTATTCTACTACGCTAACTACGTTCCACTAATAACAAAATACACGTGTGCGCTTGTTTCCTAATAAAAACTATATAAGAAAGCAAAAAGATGCATGTGTTTTTCGCTTTCTTCTGGATTTGTCGACAAATGAACGAAATACAGAATATTACGTCAATGTATTTTCAATTAAGTAACCAATCCCAGCCAACACACTTACGTTTAATAAACGGTGCGATTTTTCTTCGTATATATAAGCCATTGGGTTCACGTTCTACGCCAACATTGTGTATATGCATCTACTATCTTTGTTAACTACTGCTTAAACTTTTACAAATTAGTTTGTTAACTAATTTTTGGACTGTATTAATCAAATTGCAAGGTTTTTCTACGTTGTACTCTTTTTACCCTTAGCTGTTACTTTTGCGAGAGTACGACATCTTTTGGTTTTGCTTGCTTTAACTTATATTAATGTACATCAACTAAATTTCCGGGATTTCACAATCTTAATAATAACGATCATTATTAAACAAACTTTTCACAATTTCAGTGTTTTATTTTATGTTCCTTCCCTACTGTACTTGAGGTCAAAGCGTTGTCTACAACTAACGAAAGGAGACCCTGCCTTAGGTGTTTTATCACGTGCCACTTTTGAAATTTAAGCGGGATCATATTTAATTTTGGAGGGAAACTTTATTCGGGTGACCATTTTTAAACGTTGGCGGCTTGACTTTATTTCCGTGTTTTTATAGTGTGAAGTTAGCGTATAACCTGGGGGTTAAATACACTACAGGTTCAAGTTTGTAATTTTAGTTCGAGTTTAATTGCAATCTTAGTTGCAAATCCCAGTTTTAAGAACCAGTTCCAGGTATAATTCCCGATACGTTCTACATAGGCATGTGGGTAACCTTGAAGTAAATTCACCATCCGTGCACGAGTGTCATTGGCAGAATTTCCATCTGCTATTGTGGAGCCGCCATTTGCTAAATTGGCTCACTGGGTCATGTACCAGATTTGATAACAACAATCGATCCACAACCAAGAAACAACTTCCGTAACTGTTTATCGTAATAATAAATTGATCATTATTTTGGCCTTCAAGGTCATAAGCTATCGCAGTCAATTAATTTGTTAACTTCAGTTCTTATTTGTTATCTTTGCGAACTTGTTAAATTATTGTCGACTTTTACACGCGAATGCGATGGTCCGGGAATTGAGCTCACTTCCCTGGATAACATCTTATTAAATCAAGGTAAGTGTTGCGTCATATGTTTTACTTGTATTTGCATTTGTATTCGCATCAATCTTGTATGGAAACTTTGTTGTAAGGTCAAGTGTAATTAATTTTTAATCATTCTTGACTTGAGTTTGGTTAAACTAGGAGACTTCAATCGTAAAGTCAAGATACTCCGATTTGTATGTAACGTAAATTATAATTTTGGACCTTTGAATATTTGTGTACGCTATCCCATTGGGGAGATTATTTTTGATTTAATATTTGTGTACATTAAACCAGTGGTATGTGGTATCTAATTTGACTTGTATTCTTTGTAATACTCCCGTATAATGCTTAACCAGCATACAAAAAATCATACTTGTCCGCACTTTGTCCGTCTGTACCACTACGAGTACTAGTCCTCCACTTTAAGCTTTTTCGTTGTGGTTTTTTTTTCTTATACAGTCAGTGTAACACAGCCCAGAGACCAGAACGACAAAAGAATTGTGCTTTCGTCGGTGACGAGTGTTGCATTTAAAGCTACTGCACGGTTACAAAACTGTCCTCGTATTCACCTACATCATTCCACAAATAATTGGCTTCTTGTGACCCCCTGTATCTTTATTAACTAATATTGAATAAGTAATTATTCAATGCTAATATGTATACGTGAATTAATTTTGATGGTTTATCTCAACGCGTTTAACTGTGTTCTTCCCCTACGCGCTTGACAAAACTGAGTTACCATATAACTAGAACGTTTTAATGTAAATTTTAGTTGTAAGTACTTCCATATCCGCGATTTTGGGTGTCGCCAGGTCACGTCGAGTCCAAAAATTGATATAGAATTGTACTATATTGTGTCGTTCGTGAATTATGCTACGTGTATTTGTTATCCATGATGACTATTCCATAGATTGTGCTTACACTTTCATTTCATTAAAAAATAGTAACAGAAAAGAATCAGAAAATGTGTCAGCATCCATCAAAAATTGAGTTAAGTATTTCATGCGATTAAAACCACAGCTGTTGAGTATTCAATTTACCCTGATATGAACAGAAAAGGTTCGTGGTTACATGAATAAAAAATATCTACGAAGGTGCGAAAACAAATGCCGAAAAACATCGAGTCTCTTTTCCCAACTAAGGCAGACAAGTGTTAAAGTAGAATATTGCCATTTTCATTGCCACTTGTACACAAATAGGGAATAGTTTAGAATAAAAATAAGAGAAGGAAATGTAAGAGAAGTTCAAGTAAACTCTTTGAAAGCTTCTGATTTTCTCTACGGTGACTATTTCCTCATCTAACTTTGTTAATTAGGTTGTCGAAGAAATAAATTTAAAATTATTCAAATCTGAAGCAGGTGGTGATACCTTCCACAATTTCTATTTCTGTTCATGGTTTCTACCTTTATATTTCCTTTATGTTAAATCGTATTACACTCTCACGTCACATGATGCTAAGACTGCTTTACACGTACACCTTTAAAATATTACAGAAATGAATAGCTTACACTGAAAAACTCTCTTTTAACGAATTAAACTATATAAGGAATTTTGCATTTCTAAAAACCTTTTAGATATTAATTCCAGCCATTTATCACGGTGTAAAATTTCAAATTACATCTGCGGATCATCAATATCGCTATAATTTCCTCCAGAATCTTAATTTGAACCATGCCGAAGCAAATAGAATTATAAAATTTTGATAAGTTTAGCGAGCGAAATTAGTTGCGTGATCTCATTCGAAACAAATTGCAGAGATAAACATTGAGCGGCAGCAAAATCCGGCAGAGAAAATTCAACACCAAAACTTTTCTGTTGCTTCTTCTTTTTCCTAATCCAAGATGCTTACAACTAACACGATGGCATCGTTACTAATAATAATAATAATAGTCTTACAATAGTTTTATTACAAAACAGTTTACAAGGCAACAAACACAAGTTATTTCCAAAAGATTGTGTAAACAATGTCATGTAGACGTTATTTCGATCTAAACACCAAAAGCAATGACGGGATGCCTGTTTATGAGAAATATTTATTATTTATTTATATTAATTTATTTAATGTTATTATTTAATATTTAATTAATTATTTTTTAATTATTATTTAATTAATTAATATTTATTAAGTAAATCTGTGGGATTATTTACTACGAATTAAGCAGAGTTTAGTTCGTGCATTTGTATATTACTGTAGTTTTTCGTTTTAGATTATTTGTAATTGCGTAAATATTGTTTCCCCAAAATGGTCTTCAAACCTTAATTTTCGTGCCTACTTTCTGTCAGGAAATTTGAGTTTCCATGACAGAGGCAGAGCAGACTACGTTTCCTGCCGCTTGTCACTTTACTCGCCGCACCTGTCACTTTACCGGCCGCACCTGTCACTTTACCGGCCGCACCGTCACTTTACCGGCCGCATTTTTGACATTTCCAAATGTCTATAATGACTCCTGTCATCACTGACAGATTGACACTAATCAAAAGTTTTATATACAGATTGAAATTTTATATTAAAATACGATTTCGGGTAAAATGTAATACAAAACTCGTCAGTAAAATGACATTACTTAACTCGGTCAATATTTCCTCGCCAGTAATGTGTCATTTTCCTGACTTTTATGTAAATAACTACTACATTTTATCGCGTTTGTAATTTATTAAATATAGTGTTCGAAGTAGGACACATCTGGTCGTTTGCGATAAGGAGAATTGCGCGTTTGATATTGTAGAATTGGGGATATTTGGCACGTTCCGTCGCTCTTTAAAAATTATTAAAATATATGCCAGGCGACCTTTAAATTGTTATGTAAAGAGCCCCCTCCTCATTAAACATCTACCAAAAATGTAAACATCGATAAATATAGCATTCTACTACCTTAGAACCCAACCATTTACTCAGCTGTTTCGGTTTAAAGAAATTGGTTTTAATTGCACAAGAGTTGTGCACAAATTATGCTTGTTTATATTGCATAATATATCACTACTTTTGAAGATTGAACAAACTTAGTGAAGTCTCCCATTCATTTGGAAATCAGACGTTTTAAAAATGAAGCTAAAAATTATACTTAAAGGGAGGAATCCTTTTTGCATAATCCTTAATTAGAAAGTGAACCTTAGTGCATTCGCGACGTTTCTATTTCTTTGAGTGCAACAGCCATATTCAAAGGAAGTTCTTTAATTTCAAATATCTGTGGAAACGAAATGAAATTTTACCATATTTAGTTTTACCCTTACGCTCCTAATCTTTATAATTCATAAAAAAATACATGCATTACTTTAGTGGTGCTGAAACTGATGTTATTGATAATTAAAATGAAATAAATGAGTTTAAATTTTATTATTTTAATGAGCTGAATTAACGTTTATATTATAAACGGGATAAGGATTATTAACCTAAAGCTTTATTTAAATTTAATTTGTTTCAATCGATTGCCTGTGTGGTATTTGTCCTCAAACCCGGAGTGCCTTCCTTACTTTTTTCGTGTGATGGCCGCAACCTAGAGCGGCACGCAAAATGCGCTCTGCGGTGTATGTAACAATAATGCTGTTTTGAAGCGAGTTCAGTGCGCGAAATGCAACATATTTTATCATAATAGTTGTGTGAGTAAACTAAAAACAAAAGTGCAAGTAATAAATGACAAGGCGATAATCTGCTGCGAGTGTGCAGACTATGAGGTCCAAGACATGGCGGATCCCAAATCCACCGAAATTCACTACCTAAAACTACTGCTACAAACGAAAGACAGGCTGATTACAGAGTTGAGTGACAAGAACAAGCTTCTGGAGGAAAAATTAGCTAATTTTACTAACAATAAATCCACTACTAATATTGTGCACGAAAACGCAAGGCCATCGAAATCAACCGTAAGTACGAAATCAAATGTCACAAAGGTTAACGTATCTAATGCTAAATACTCAGACGTCGCAAAAAGTGGCATTGCAGATAACTGCGTTCCTAACAAATCTACTTACGAATCGGAAACTAACAAAAAACACACGCATATTAAAGAAAACCTCCCTACTGACAATTAGTCTAGTACAAGCGGTGGCCAAAAAAGGCTACCTGCATGTTAGCAGACTACATCCAGATATGACCGAGGCCTCGTTAATCAACTACCTACAGGAGATGCTACCGGAGACAACAACAATCACTGTTGACTCAATTAGGAAATCTGAGTATTCAGCATCGTTTAGAGTAACATACCCGTTCAAAATACGCGAGGACATTACCAAGCCAGAAGTGTGGCCCGAAGATGTGCTCGTGAAAAGGTACTATTTCAAAAGAAATGACAATTCGGTTTTTCGCCCAGTACAGTTACCGACGACAAACACTTAAAAATTGTACATTTTAATACGCAGAGTGTCAGAAACAAAAGTGCACTAATGAACGCATTTGTTAATTTAATTGACTGTGACATTTTGTGTGTGTGCGAACATTGGCAGACTCATGACGAGATCAGGTCCTTTAATATCGATAAACTTTCACTGATTTCCTTCCATTGTAGAAGCCCTAATGTAAATAGAGGAGGTGGTACTGCAATCTATGCTAAACCGCACCTAATCATCGAAGAAACCATATTTAGCACAGAGTCGATTGATCATATATTCGAATACTGCTCATCTACTCTGATTGTAAATAATGTCACGTACACTGTAATCTCCTTATACAGACCACCCTCTGGAGACATAAATATGTTTCTTGTGTCCCTAGAGGCACTTCTCAACAATGTCATAAGGAAATGTGATCGCATAATTATATGTACCGATCAAAACATTAACTTACTCAATACCGATGCCAATGTGAACACTTTTTTGAACCTGCTAGCATCATTTCATATAGTCCCCACGATCACTAAACCCACCAGGATCGCTAAAGCAAGTGCCACGCTAATTGATAATATATATTGCAATGTACAATACAAACAGGTTGAGACTATTGAAACCGGATTCTCGGATCATCTAGCCATTCAGTTTATTCTGACATATAAAAATAAGTCTGAATGTTCTAACTATGTAACCACTCGAGTGTTCAACACAAACAATACGTCGACATTCTGTAACTCAATAGCTAACCAGTCTTGGGATGCGGTCTATAAGTCAGTATGTGTAAACTCCAAATATGATACATTCTTAGGAATATTCCTTTCCTGCTTTCAAACAGCCTTTCCAAATAAAAAGGTCAAAATTAACAGATCAGGGCAAACGCGAAAGCCATGGGTAACACCAGAAATATCCAAAATGAGTACCCGACTTAAAGACTTGCACTCTTACTGCAAATTAACCGAAGACCATAACGTATTAAACAAATATAAGTGTTTAAAAAGCACGTACATTAAATTAATCAATCATTCCAAGCGTGAGTGGAATGACAATTTTATCAGAAACTCCAGCAGCGCGAATAAAGGCGCTTGGCAGTTAATCAAGCGATTATCTGTAAGTAACCATAACAGTAAAAATAACTCAGATATTAGGCTAAAACAAAATGGTAAATTGGTGGAAAATCTCTCCACTAGTTGCAAAATATTTAATGAACATTTCATCAATAGTGCTGTTTCCATCGCCAAAGAATTCGCCAGACCATCATCTCAAAATTCCAATAAGCTGCGGAGACGTATTCCACAATCCTTCTACCTTAAACCCGTGACCGAGCAAGAGCTTCTTCAAACAATTGCACCGTTTTCAAACAAAAATTCAGCCCCTCACGCATTTAATAAATGAGTCATTCCAATCTGGAACGTATCCTGATGCTCTCAAGATCGCTACAGTGGTCCCAGTCCACAAAAAAGGCAGTACCCATGACGTAGCCAACTACCGACCCATATCCTTGGTATCTACATTCTCCAAAATTCTTGAAAAATGCATCGCTAATCGTTTCGTGGACTATTTCACAAAGTTTGATTTATTTGCCAAGACACAGCATGGATTTATCAAGGGAAAATCTACTATCAGCGGGCTCTTTGACTCGATAAACCAAATATATGATGCGCTCGATAAAAAGCTATACATCATTGGAATATACTTTGACCTGTCAAAAGCCTTTGACATTGTTAACCATCAACTCCTATGTGAGAAACTGGAATCATATGGAATCAACGGTATCACCTTACAGCTTATCCGCTCATTCTTATCAGATAGATCTCACTTCGTCGAACTTACCGGTAAATGTGGTGAAATCATCAACAATAAATTTAACTCAGCTGAGCTACAATACGACATGGGTACCCCACAGGGTTCAACTCTGGCTCCACTACTCTTCGCTATCTACGTGAACGACATGGATGAAGCATTTGCTGATCTCGGTATTGCTCTCTGCAAATACGCAGATGACACCTCCATGATACTTTCCGATAAAAATCTAGACAGCCTAACTGGGAAAGTCAATAATGCAGTGCTACGAATGATGGAGTGGTGTACTGCTAATAAACTAAAGCTAAATGACTCAAAAACAAGCGTAATCTTCTATCACAATTGTCGCGCAAGCTCGCCGAGTTACCCAACTATATACATAAACAATAAAGTACTATCATTCGACAGCAACGAAAGATTTCTAGGCGTGCACATTAATGAAAATTTAAACTGGGCTACACATGTCAACCATATATGCGCCAAACTTAGTCGTGCAAGCTATACAATTTTATGTTTGCGGGATGTTGTCTGGTCATTCACACTCTTACTATATTATTATGCCCATGTGCAAAGCCACCTACTATACTATTATCATTTGGGGTCATGCGCCAGCTGCGAACAGAGTTCTAATTGCTCAGAAACGCATAATACGGCGATTGTGTCACTCTGGTCCAAGAGAGCACTGCCGGCCACTTTTCAGGCGCATGAAAATTATGACTGTCTGCTCTCTCTATATCTACAGATGTGTTCTCTACACGTTCGACAACCTCCATCAATTCAGTACCAACCAAGACGTCAGCAGCACGATGAAAACGCGTTTCGCGCGGCAACTGTATCCCAAAACACACTACACATTTATATGAACAATCTCCCACATATAGGTGCATTAAATTATTTAATCGCCTACCTATGCGGATCCAAAAATGCAAAGCAGCACAATTTAAATCCTTGGCGAAAAATTTCTTTCTGGAGCACCCATATTACACAGTGGTGGCAGGCTCTCCAGTATGATATCGAGAGTCCTATATGTCTCTTGTCTTTTGTTTTATACACTAATAAACGTTTTATATACTTATATGTTACGTTTGTCACTAACTAATTGTTTGTATACGATTTACTCTCCTGACGACCCTATATTACTAATGTAATCTGAAAGGGAAATAAATAAAATATGAAATACTTACAGATTTATCGATTAATTTTTGTCTCTGATCTCTGATAAGTGATTGGTTACATAATAAATAAATATTTCGTGGATAGATTACCTTACCCTGTAATTAAATATTAAGTGTAAGTGTGGACCTTTCAAAATTTACCATTACTATATTTTTTTATTAAAGAGAGATTAAAAAAATAAAAGAATACTGTTTCTTTAAAAACCAGAGGATATCCAAATAACTTATTTTTTAAATTACCCCCACCACCCCCTTAACCAAAATCCATACTGATGTAAAAACGCACTTCTGATACCTCTCTGGAAACTTTATATGTAACATACTTTTCACTGGTCATAAAAAATTAGGGTGAACCTCAAATTCGTCCTAAACAAATGAACCATAGAAAAAATTACAATAACTGTTCATAATGACTGCCATTTTCTATTGTTGATCTGTATATGAAGTACATGAAACAAGAGATCAAAATAAGATATCAAGAAGAAAGTTAAGTTTTCCGCACCACATTCCTACGCAGCGACTTATGATAACATGATATAGATAATTAATAGATCACACATCCCAAAAGTAACCTGTCATATTAGTGCTTGACATTATAAATTAATTAATCAGCGTTACTCTGCCGTCATAGGCTGAAATAAACATTGCATGCGTTTTATTTTAATTGGGGTAATTCACCTGCCCCAATAAATCGTGCTTTTAGGTGTTACGTTTTAACAAGCCCGGAAACGGATTCATTCAAAACGCTTTTCATTGCTTTTATTATCAGCGCGTGTCAATATAAAGTTGTCATGAAGCTCATTAAAGCTGTCACATGTGTACTCAGTTACTACGCTATGGCGACGGGCAAAGGCTAAGGGAGGGACCTGAGATCACTCGACATGCACACTAATTGCTTTATTTAATGCATAATTAAACGATGTTAGCATAATGCCGGTATGAATCGTTTATAAGAGACTACGGCCAGCTATTTGAGGGAATTAATCTGGGCGCTGTTAAAGGTACTCAAGTTAGGGTACCTAACTCAAATAAATTATTGACGCGGAATACGGGAAATGTACGCGTAGATGGTTAAAAACAATTTATTGATTTCCTCAAGAACAGTTATGTTAAGGTGTGTGCTAATTTTACTAATGGGAAGATAATTTCACTGTAAAATTGTAGCCAAGGGGCACAGTTCTTTTGTAAAGCAAATCTACGCTTATACAGAAAAAAGTAATTACGTAGTTAGTTATTATAGGAACAGGAAAAGAACTTATTTTCTAAAAATGAGTAGTTTCCTAAAAGAAAGTTTCATATCAACAACGATATACAATGCAGAATGTATTGGTTTTCTTTGTTAAGCGAGGATAAAGGAGTCTTGTTATGTAGCTATTCAGTCTTAATATAGGGAGTAGTCAATGTTAGAACCCCAGAATGAAAAATAATCTCGAACAAAGATTCATATCCTTACATGGGTATCATTTTTAGTAGGTTGGGAATAATAGGCAAATAGTGCAGCTGCTCGTACATTTATCCATTGAATTTGTAACTATCTAAATTCAATGATTTAACCCTTGCCTGAATTAATTTTTGTACAGCGGGATATGCAAGTATTAATACCGATGCGGCAAACATATCCCGCATCCATACCGCTCCCGCGACCGTGCTCGCATTCCCGCGCGGTTTGAGTGGACCTTAAGAGTTTCATAGAAATCTATCTGAATGTTACCTTTCATGAAAAAAAAATGTAATAATTCTTATATATGGTTATCTATTAGTTTAAATTAGCTAAAACAAGAAAGACCGACCCTTAATCTTTGAGTTTTTTTACTGTATCGCCATAAGACAGCTTACGGAGAGCTACTTCCATATTCTAATGACGTATGCATGATTATTAAGAAAAGAAATGTCAAAGCAGGGTCTATTTATTAAATTTAATTTTTCGCTGATAATCGCAAGCGAAAGTGTCATAAAAATATCTGGGCCCACATGTCAACAAAATGATTTCGTACATAACAAGCAACATATCTTCAGTCTCATATTCCCTGATACTTTCCGATTCAGGTGTGGAACCACCCACTTCTAATTACAATCAAGGATAGTAAGATGCTAACGTATTTAAAATGAACGCAATTTTTGAAACATCATAAAATTACCTTGAAATTCTGTAGTTTTGTCAAATAAAATTGTTTCTTGAATAGTAACACGGGAAAGATTACAGTAAAATGATCTAATCTAGGCACACCTCTGTAACTTCGTCAGAATTGGCGTTATAAATATAAAATTTTGGTAGGTGGTATAATGCGTAAAAACAATTGGAATGCTCCAACTAGACTTTCCTATCGCTCCCGGTTTAACCGAAAGTTCCCTTATGTTTTAAAATGTAAATTGCACACCCTGTATATTTTTACGTTTTTTGATTGTACAGAAAATTTTACACGTGATACATGGTTTTCAATTTTATACTTATTTTTTAATTCAGGGCGCTACGAATGGATCAAAATCGGGTTTCATTGCTTCTACAACTACACTACTACAAAAATCCATTTTGCATATTCCTGTGTAACTTCACTGGCACCTTCACTTCAGAATTATTATAGTATGAACCACCTATAAAGCGGAACACATGATTATGAACCATATTTTCTATATATTGTTACACAATATTAGAAGATTTAAATAGCAGAGTAGGCAAGAGTGCAGAAGGAATTCCAGATGTCATAGGCCAATATGGAGAAACACATAGAAATAATAATGGAAATAGATTACTAACGTACCTATTGTGTAGAAAATAGTCTAATCATAACGAACATATTTTTCAAACATAAGGGTGTACATAAATACACCAGAGTGGTGCAATCAAGAAATGAAAAATCCATCATAGATTTTATAATAATTAATCGGGGACATAGGAAACAAATCAAAAAAGAAAAGTGGAAACAATATTTATCCAGAAAGACAGAAGAAAGTTATAAGGAATACAGGACAACGTACGAAAGTAAAATATTTGACATTAAAAGCAAAACAGCAAGCATGGTTAGAATTTGGAAGAAGGATGGAGGAAAACAGGAAAAGTAATCAAAAATTATTTTACAAAGTATTGAAAAATTTGAAACGACCAAATGAATACAAGCTGAAGCACCTTAAAGGAAGAGACAACAAAATCATTATAGAAGGAAAAGCAGCAATGGAAAGATGGAAGGAGCATTTCGAAAAACTACTTTGCGACAAAGAACAAAACGGTATAACCAAAAATGAAAAAGTACTTACTGATTTCCATGAAGAGGACACTATAACTATAGAGGAGGTACAGATGTAATGAAATCACTTAAGGAGGAAAAATCGGCAGGACACGATAAAATAACATCGGAAATGATTAAATGGCTAGGGAATACTGGCATAGAAATATTGCACGAAATTTTCAATAAAGCATGGCATACAGGAGAGGTTCCAATGGATAAAAAAATGGTTCTGGAGTTTTAGTTTTTGTTTAGTTAGCTGGATAGGTTAATGCGGGTAGTTTAGTGACTGTCGGCCATTGCACATTGTAATATACTACAAATAGAAGTGTAGCTATCGTACTTTACACACCCTGTTCAGACAAGAATATTTGTGAGAGTATTTACAAATTAAACAAGATTGAAAGGTGGCAAGAATGTAATTTGAATGACAAAATAAACGCGAAAACTTGACGATAATAATAGCATGTCAAATGGCAGGAAACAACCCTTAAAACATTCCTTTAAAATATTTCGTGGTATCTATCGAGCACATTTTGCTAAAAAGTTGAGAACAAACGAAAGTAAAGATCAAACATTTGCTGAATATACACAAAAAAATATATTATTTCAACCGTATAACTTGAAAATATTTTATTTTCCCTTTAAAGTCTTCCTTTGTGACGAGAAATAAATGGCAAACCACTTTTGTTCACTATAAAATTAAATTGCATATAAAGTATCATAATTAATCTACATAAAATTGTCCACCTATTATGCGATAAAAACAAATAAACCTCGCTTTCATATAAATTTATACAACAGATGTCGAAAATTAGCCGAAAATATTCACATAATACCCACCGAAGCAAGCAAAGCAAATAAGCGAAGTTACAAATATTTTGAAATGATTTAGTGTAAAAAATGGAGAGTTGTATTTCAGTACTACCACTTGGCGATTGTGGTAGTAAAAACCATACATACATGGCATCGATATAAAATTATTCGAATTAGGTGTTTCCAATTTCTTTTTCAATACTTTGCGCTACCGACAGCAAGGACTACGGGAATCGATTTAGGTAGTTGTGATTAAAGCAATTAAGTTTATATGCAAAATATGCCATTATAGTACCTAACATGATATAAATTTGTTGGCTATGTAAAACAGCAACACGTCTGAAATGCAAGGGTTTTAATAAGTGAAATATGAAGAGGGTGCATACAACGAATCTCTGGGGTTGTATTAACAAGAATATAATAATTACACAAAACGGTGCATACCTATTCCTAGCACGCCTTCAAATGGGAATTGAATTAGGAACGCAAAACACTAGTAGGAAGAGTTCTACATAGCGATCTCGGGAGAACGTGCAAGAACAAACCACCAATATCACACTATATAATAAATAATGTAAGTCTAGACTACAAAACCGTACAAAACGAATATATCTGGCAATAATCATCGAGACACGAGAAACCTATCTACCATTATCATCCGCAAACACACTCGATCTAAGAGGGTGAACCTAGGATTAAAACCAGAACGGGGTTTCTAGTTATGTAGACACGTCGTCGTCTGAGTACGTAATGGCATCGGCAAGTCGCTTAGGGCGCTTTTACATGGAGGTAGTTATTTATATTTACGTGTAGATATAGCGCAAAACTCCTCACGTAACGTTTGGTGTGGGCATTTTAAAATGATTATTTGAGACTAGGCGATTTACACTGAAAATAATTACAAACTGCGTATTTTACGAGAGTAATTTTTAATAAAGAATAAGACTGCATAGGCCAAATAAAAGTCTCAGACTGAACAAATGTTACATATAAGCTGGCATGATTTCAAAATATACTCACTTAAACCCACCTGGAGGTACAAAATCAGCCAGGTACAGCTTTAGAAATTGATCTTCAGTAAATAAAAGCAAGCTGAAACTACAGGTCATAAATAAATATAGGTATATAAGAGTTCGATATTAAGGACGAGTTTCTTATAAAAAAACAGTTGGGTTAACATCTTAATTCTATTACTGTATTTTTGTTTCATCCGACTTTTATTATTAAAAAACATTCTCTTAAAAGAATGCCAAAGGTCGGCTATATTGCGTAGTCCATTATAAGAAGAAAAATCATTTCTGGATCCTTCAAGTGTTGTGCTGTCAAACGTATTTCAGACCGATATGAAATTTATATATTCCAAAATTGAAGTAACTTTCTGCTTAAGAGACTTCATTTGCATCAACCCAAGAAGGCTTTGTGAGATCTGTACATTATAGTTTGCTATGAAAGGACTCTTCAGTTTATTATACCAACATGAGGAAACCAATAACTTATACCACCAAGCAACTTAATAGTACCTATGCAATTTCTCCTTTAATTTCTTGACTCGAATGCGAAACCTCAATGGAAATACCGACCTATACTTCTCCTTTTAGATTTGCGAAACACTGTATAAAACCATCGGTCGCTTTACTTTATCAATGTAGTCATATCTGCAAAATCTAATTAAACTTTGACTCTTTAGTGAACGCGGCTAATGGATTGACTTCCACGTTAATACTCAGAAATTGAACTGCTGTGGATACAGAAACCGATTACTCCCTGTTTATTAAAACAATAGTTAATTAATCATTTTTTAAACATGTGCCTGTTCTTAATTTAACGATTGATGGAATCGATTCGTACAAAGCAGGACGATCATGCTGAAGTCAGAGCAAAATATTAACATTTGCGTCCAAGAATAATTTTTTTAACGCTTTTGAAAACCTATTCTGGCTTACTAATATTTTTATGCACTCCGGTTTTGAGTAATTCGAATTCAAAAGGAGGAATATATAACGTATATTAAATTACATAATAATAATATTGTCTTTATTCACCCAAATAACGTAAAGATAAAATACCAAAGTAACTGCTAACGTGGTAATGATTGAATCATAAGGTGAAGTTCATATGAATTGCTGATAGCAATTCCCAGTTCGTCCAATTAATTAAACTTAGTAAGAATTGAAATTAGTTGATCCATCAAAATAATGATTAATAATTTTTTTAATTATATCCAAAATATATAAATAAACAAAATTAAAAGAAAAGGAAACCAAATGTCTATAAAAATTTTAAGAAATTTATAGACATGTTGCGCTGTTTGAATATTGAAAATCGGCCAAAACTGTTCGGGGTTATCGAGGGGGAACCAGAATGACGTTATGAGTGACAACCCCCAACCCCCTTAACCCCCCGACCACCACCCCTCTTCAAAAATCGTAAATGGCAACCCCATACTTGTGACACATCTTTGGAAAGCTACTGAAAAATGCTTTCCAGTGGTACCAATAACGTCAATATTCATTAAGACAATTTACCAAAAATTTAATAATTACCAAAAATAACTAAATATTGACATTGAGGGATTTATGGCAAATTGGCCAAGAAGTTCAACATGATCTGCTTCATTAAGCAATCTTGGTTGCTTTCTTTTTTTATTGACTTACAGTACAGCTGAACGTGTGGAAATAATATTCATTTATGGCTCCGAAAATCGATCATCTTTTAGAACAGCGAGAACTTTCCCGGGAGAAATGTAAGCCATGCCTATTGCCTATGTTCAAGATTTGGTCGCTAAATTCGAAGAAACGGGATCTGTTATCAACCAAGTATAGTATAGCTAGTCTATAAACTAACCAAGTAAACACTTTATCCGTATGAGATATAAGATAAAATATACGTCTATATGGTATACTACCTCGAGTAACTCCTGTAATGGTATATTAAATTTACGTTAACATTGATCAAAAAGTTTGTTATAAGTAACAAAATGGTACGCTGCACAATATTCGAATAGTGTGCCGCTCGTTATGTTTCAAAAGACTTTGGTGTAGCTCGATACAAGCGTAGGCATGTGTGAAGTTAACCTTTAAGAAAACTTTTAATAATGTGCGATATAAAAATATCTTCTTCCTGGTAATGTAGTAGTTGCGATATATTTCCACTGTATAGCAAGTTCTAATTTCCCTCTACTTTAGGAATTCGGGTTTAATATCCAACCGTTGTTGCTTGGCTTTAACGAGACCTAAATAATACAATAAATTTTCCAAAACATTTGCTGTCGTTGTATTTAATTATTGGATAGGAAGGTTAAATAAAATACCACTGAATTCCAAGTTGCGTTTTCAAAGGGATAAAAAATAATTACGCACATCCCTTTCGTGATCAATCCGAAATTAAAACGAAAATGAATGTTTTCCCCATTTAAAACGACTATCTGCAATGCGTGTATAAAACATATATTAGGTTCTAAGATCGATAACCGTGATTATTAGAAATGCCAATTTCATTATTTGTTACGTAAACAGATTTCTTACTTAATGTAATTGTACTGCGAAATTAAAATAAAGTGTAACTTGCAATAAGGAAAATATAAACAAGTAATCGTAAACGATTTACATAAAGCGCATTTCCACTTGCATTCAATTCCCATTTGTAAGATGCAGCTCCTGCTAAAATCGTAAAAATCCGGCCACAAATAAGAAAGATAGCGTTGCAAATGTGCAATCCATTTTTGACGTGCTACTTCAATTTCAGTTTATAAGAAGAATTTCATTTCTATGCTTTTCTAAATAAGAAAGTTGGAACTGCGCATGGGCAAACTTAAATTTTGAAACTAAGGTTAAATTTTCCTTTGTTCCAAGCGCCTAAGTATCAAATTGCACTTAAATGCTTCCATAGATCAAAAAAGTTGGCACTGCGCATGCGCAAAACCAAATTTTGAAATTGGCGTTCGATTTTCATTTATTCCAAGTGCCTATGTATCAAATTTCATTCAAATACTTTTATAAATAAAAATGTTTGCAATTTGGTTTAGAAATGGTCGAGATGCGAACAGGGCACTGTGAATTTTGAATCGATTCGACTCAACTTTTGGCATTGCGTATTATATGGCTAAAGCTATGCCCATATTGAATTTCATGCAATTCAGTTAATAACTAACGGAGATGTCAAAGCGATCGGACATTTCTAAACAAAGTTATCGTTCACACGGACAGATAGAGGGACAGACAGACAGACAGCCTATTTGTGACCGGATTTTTACGATTTTAGCAGGAGTTGCATCTTACAAATGGAAAATGAATGCAAGTGGAAATGCGCTTTATGTAAATCGTTTAAGATTACTTTTTACCTTGTTTTTCTAAGCAATTTATTGTTTGCTTTCTTGTAAATGGCATGCTTGATATTGCAATTTGGGTATTTGTGCACAGCACCAATAAAAATCCCAAACCAGAAAATATCGTTATACGTTTATCGCCATTTTTCGGATTCATAGGGGTGCTTTTTTCTTAGATTACTTAAATGCAGTATTTCTCTGTAAAACTGAATCAGCGCCATTTCGTTACTTGTATTCATGACGGTGGAAGAATATCCTTCGGAGGTCTAATAAAAAAAGCAAGCAACTAATTTAGGAATGAATTTATTACGGTTTTATAAGTGGAAGAGAAAGAAATTAGTTCTTGAACAAAAAAATTATTTCATTGCTAACAAATACGTACGGGTAGTTTCGTTTTGGCGCGAGCGTTTTGGCGCAAGTGTTTTGGCGCGAGCGGTTTGGCGCGAACGTTTTGGCGCAGAATCGTTTTGGCGCAGAATTGTTTTGGCGCAAGCCGCTTATATTAGTTACTGTTAGAACACCTAATAACAATTTCACTTCAATTTTATATTCATATACTTTCAGTGGATCATCCCAGTATCTGGAAATTCATTGATGCTCTCAGAACAATTCAAAAGCATAGGGATGTATTTTATGAACAATTAGTGGCCGACCAAGAACCTCCGCCAAAATTAAAAAAAATACAGAGACGCTGATAGACGGATAAAAACTTTAGTTGAACATTATGCAAATAGAAATGTGGTGGAATATTTGAGAGGCATTGCGCACAACTTTACCTAATTATTATAAATATGCTCGGAAAACTATACTTGTAAGTTTTCTTTAACACTTTGTATGTACATAATTCTTTTGTATTTTTTTATACTGTATGTAATAAAATTTAAAACACTATAAAATGGCTCTCGTTCATCGCCCCAAAACGCATTATGAGATGATGACAGAACAAATAATCACGCTCAAGTAGCTCACAGACGACTTCAAGAAGAGCTTTCAGTAAATCATCCAAGCATATGGTAATTCATTGATGCTTTGAAGACTATTAAAAAACATAGACGTGTTTTATGAACGCCTAGTTACTGGCCATGCTCCTCCTCCAAAATTGATAAGTACAGAGACATAATACATAATAAATGTATTTTGTATTGTCGTTGGTGTGTGGTGTAAGGTGTGACGCTAAAAAGCCTACGCTAAAACACTCTTGCCAAAAGATGCTTTGCGCCAAAATACTCGCGCCAAAACACTCGCGCCAAAACGCTCGCGCCAAAACATTACCGACCGAAATAAGTACACCTTTCTTTAAAGGAAAAGCATAAGCAACACGCCAAATTAAAGAATTTAATTATATACTGTTTAAGCAAAGATAGAACCTATGCGCACAGTAATTAAAAGGGCACTATATTATAGTCCGACTTTCAACCGTAGGCTACCTTTTAGATGATTTGATTAAATTTAATACGCTACAAAATACCAATATGCATGTTTAAAATGTATTTGGTACAGATTCTCTTTGAAGTGTATTGGCTTTGATTTAGCATTGTATAAACTTGATTCCAGGCAATTTAATTTAAATACAAAATGGAAAAAGAATAATTACGTGAAAAGTGTAGGATTTGGAAACGCCACTGTTGAGAATTGAGAAGTAAGAGAAATTTAAAACCTTCGCCTCAAAATTAAACTTTGGTAGTGTATGTCAAAGAGCACTACATACGGCCTCCCGAAAGTAGATAATTTAGGAGTGGTTAATTAACTGGGTAGTAATTCAAACGGAATGCAACGAATAAAACGACTTACGTTGTGGCGAAAACAATTTATAGAGATTTTAGGAAAATTAGCCTTCCCCGAACATGAGGCATTTTGTGCTGTTTGGTGTACACGAATCGAAAACTTGCTTACTAGTACATAATATAGTCCAAATAATTTAAAAAGTGTATATAGGCGTGCATAAATGAAAGTAGAAAATTAATGAATTCTTATACAACTAAAAGGAAATTAAAAAACGGTAACAATTATTTGAAAGCAACTACCAAGGTTGAATCGTAGGCATTCGCATTCGAATTTAAAGGTAATTATTACTTTTGAAAATTAAATGAATTTTTCAGTGTTATCTGTAAGCTCGCCTTAATTACACGATGCTTTGTGAACTAGCTCTCAAGTTAATTACTCTCAACTCCTATTGCTTTTAATGTATCACTATCCTTTTATATAATAAAATCGACACACATTCAAAGTATTTCATTAATTTACACAACCTATGTAATATTACTGTAATTAGTGCCTTTTGATATATTGGTTGCAAAGGGATCTAATAATTTGGCTAATTGTAAAACCAATCCACGCCACATTTCATTGTATACGTGTGCCATAAATGGGGCTTTATTTAGATAAAATTCAGGAAAATTACCATTACTGGAGATGAAATATTGAAGTACGAGGTCGTTTGGAACCGAGTACTGATGTTCTGTCCGAGTCAGGTAGTGTTACTTTGCTGATGAGTTTTGTTACATTTTTCCCGATATCGCCTTTTTTTAATATAAAATTTCCTTAGAATACAGGACTTTTTATCAATATTAATGTGTCAGTTTTGACAGGAGTCTGTTAAAGTGACAGGAGGCAGGAATCGTCAGGTGTTACCGCTACTGTCATGAAAATAGAAATTTACTGACATAAGGTAGTATTAAAGATGAAGGTTTCATGATTTTGTGAAAATGACATTACATCAAACTCGCACTGACGACGTGATCTTATAGTGATAACTTGCGAGATTCACTTGGGGTCGTAAGTCAGACCCCTCGGAAGACCCCCTCCTACATTTCATTTAGTTCAGTTCTGAAGACCAAAGGTATCGAACCATAGATTTGGTTATTTTTTTCAGAAATGAAAGTAGTTGCTTCTAATTTTCAAAAATACGAATCTCTGTATTGAAGATACGTGCAAGTAACCTGACCTTCATTTTGGTCAAGCCCGAAAATCGCATCATTGAAACTACCCGCCCAAGAAAATGTTGTCTATAGAATTATTCCAGTATAAGCACATTTACTAGGTGTTTTCCATATGATATTGGGAACCTTAATCTTGTAAGTAACTTTCAATTTTCCGTAGGTATTGTTGTGTAAATAGCGCCATTTAGACATTTTCGTTTTAATGCAGTAAATCGCGGGGAGAGGGGTATTTACGGATAAACACAAAATTGAATTTGTATTTTAGTGTTGTGTTTCAAATTTAGAATCGTTTGTAATTGCGCAATTTTGCTTGATTAAATGTATCACTTGTGTAAATGGTTTGTTTATATTTGTTGTAATTAATTGTAAAATGTGTAATTACGTGTTAAAATGTATGAACATTTGGTTTTGTTATCGGACGTAAAATAATTAACGCGTGTTTTGGTGGTGTTAACAAGAGATGCAGGTGGTCAACGATGTGCGCATTATTTTCGGCGTAAGTGAAAACGCGTTCCTTCGCAGCCGGTGTTATATATTCTATTTTTGATTGGCGCTTTATTTGTAAATACCGGAGGAAGGAGATTATTCTTTGATGAAAGTGGTGTTCCCTTAAAAACGTGACACAATGTAAAAAGAAGGTTGTTGTTATAAGTTCGCGACGGTGAAAAGAGTAAGTTTTTAATATTGCTTATTACTTACAGTTTCCTTTTGCTTTTAATAATCTAAGTGATCTGGTCGTTCACCGGTTTGCGATAAGCAAAGCGCACTTAAGCTCCACAAACGCCGACCGCTTCTCACCTTCACTTTTCTTAAAGAAAACATAATGACTAACAAACTGGCATGTTGAATACAATAATAAACATTATTGGCGGCTGCTCGAGTGAAGAGAACCTCAACAGAAAGCCTTATGGTGCAGTTAAACGGCTAACTTTACTTCAACTTGACTAAGTTTTTTCGTTAAATGGATAACACCGTTGAACAATTTTGTACCAACTTAACCTTGTTTAACCGTTGCGAACCAGCTCCTTTTGTTCGTTGTCTGCATTATTTAAAGGTACACCACTTCCATTACCCTCCTCTCTTTGGTATTTATCAAAATGCGCCAATTACGATTAGATTAGATAAAGACAAAAACGCAAATTACGCAATTACCCCCAATTCCAAAACGGGGACACAACACTAACACACAAGTTCAAAGAAATAAACCAATGCTGTGCTTATTCGTCACCAAATGCAGAGTGTTTCGTAATTATTTTCGGCGTTTAGACTTGAATGACTTCTACATTTACATTGTTTACACAAAAACATCGAGTGCTATTGTTTCCTCATTTGATTTTATTTACCTGATGTATAAGTCAGCTTTCAATTGAATGGTATTGTCAATAATCTCAGGCATACATAATTTTATTGAATTATGGTTGGTTATAAATGTGATACCTACAAATCTTAGCATGATTATAAGGCCAACTATGTAAATTAGTAGAGTTTTCGTGAGCTCTGTTGTTTCAAAACATTTCAAACGACACTTGATAAATAGTCGAATAGATAGACGCACTTTAACATCAGGGGGTTTAGATCAAAAGCATAAATGATGGAAGTGGAATACGAAAACGCAATCATTTGTCAAAAATCTTCCGGTATGTGATAGGGGTATAGGTATAGCGAGAAACCCCTAAATCAACTAAGTGGATCATTTTTACCGAATTCTAGAAGCCAAATAAAATATATGGGGCTGTGTGTAATTGAATAGCTTATACGGCGAGGTACTTGAAAAACCGTCTAACTTCTACCGTTTCTTAAACTCCACAGAAGTTTCTGGTATTTTACTCAGTGCGCGGTCACTCGAAAGAGCACGATATAAATTATTTTACTTTCGCGGTTCTTCAGGGAGAATAAATATTATATAAGGTATTTGAAACGACAATTTATTCTTCGAAACTTTAATAAATTCACAACTTTTCCATTCAATAAGTTTTTGATAATGCGTAATTGTACTGAAATATAGCGATTAAGAGAGCTTGGCTACGTATTCAATGAACCACATTTTTAAGACTAAGAGAGAAAAAAGAGGTTAGAAATGGAAGTGATTGCATTTCGACGTTTAATTACTGTGGCTCATCATAAATTAGAATATCAAACGAATCGAAATTACATCAGCTAAATAGATTCTAAGGATGCGGAAAATTAACTAGTGTTTACTTCGTTCGTGAACCATTAACAGAAATTTAAAGCGTAGGTAGGTAGCTTGTAAGTAACACACAAAATAAATTAACAGGACATCGACGCTAAGTAATCACAGTGCATTTTCCGTTAAGGTATAATAAAGATTCAACTAAATCGGTATAAGTTCTAACAGCGACACAAAGGGATTATAGATTCTTGAGAAGATTCAAACTGTCTTTCAAAGAAACGGCTTTCTTTGACTTTTATTAGTTTATTATGTCGTCCGTCGTTCTAGGATACTCCACAAAAGTTCTACTATTTCTGAGTATCTATTCGCAAAGGGCATGGGATATTAGAAACAAAATATGCAAATATGTATGTAAGTATACACACTACACAATCTTAGAGGACAATTTCACTATTTTCTGTTGCCTTAAATGCACAGCTTTGATGAAACGAAATCAGTACATCAGAATAGGTATTAGCAAATTGAAAACATCTTCTGATTTCTATTTCTGTTTTATGGATATTCAAACACCCTTTTAGGGAAAATGATTTCTGGTCCCTACAAATAAAGTTTTATTTTTGCCATAAATCTCAATACTTCTTCGGGATAGATGTAGTTTTCCCTCGGATTACACACACACACGATACAAATTGTAGTTTACATTCCACGCTATTTGGTTAGGTCGGTAATAAATTATTTTTTGCACTCAGTAACAATTTGTCAGCTATGTTTACATACATTATTATTTCCTCTGTGCTTACACGTTTCGTTTAAATATCAGAGAAGCTCTACTGAAGAGCCCTCAAAGAGGGTTGGGTAAAAGATTATAGAAAATGCATGCAACTCTGATAACCTGCCCTGCAATTCAGAGCTTTGTAAAGCATGAACTACAAACCAAGCGGTATCGTGAAAATGATAGATTTCACTGCCCAATGTGTACGCCCGTATGGAATATAATTAACGTAATTGTCGAAAAAAATATATATACGTATACGCAGAAGTGGAAATGGGGGAATGGGGGCACGGCACGAAACAAAATTGCCAACTCATAAATGTTGCACAGGATGGAAATAACGCGCTTTTGTCTTACTGCGAGCAGGAATGTTAGGAAAAGATTTTTTGTACTCATTGAATGGAAAGATAATGTTTCCAAGCATCCTCGATGCAGGGGAAAACGACTTTCCCGCATCGCGGTGTTCATCGCGGTGTTTTTTAGTTGCCGCTGGAGAGAAGGGGTTATGCGCGTTCTTCGGTTGGTAGTACTTATTGAAGTCAACGAACGTCATGTCATGGTTAACTGTCATCTGCTGTAAACTCAATTAAACCGTTGGTTGAGGGTATTTAGTGCGATTAATCGGAAACAGACGTACACTAAGTTTTACGTAAATATATAAACAAGAACTTATAACGCAATCAAATTATTTTTCAGAATTGGAACAATTGGAAAAAAAAGTAAAATTTACTGTTAAAACGTCTTAAAATGTGACCAGTGATATTCTGCAACTATTCGCATATGCAGTTTAAGAAAGCACATATTAACACACACAAAGCTTCCAAGGATTTTAAATGTAACGAGTGTATTTACGCAACTCAAGATATTCAGTGCAAACGATGCAATGCCGTGACCAGTAGTAGCACTCATTGCAAAGGCAAAATATGTATTAACCAAAGATGTGGAAGTTTTAAATGTGACCAGTGCATTATTAAAAGTGGGTAGTTACAAAATTATGTTACCAACCAAACATATGATTGTGTTACCAACTCATGATTAAAAAAAAGCTAATTTACAAAACTTTATTAATTTTGACCTTTTTTTACGCAATTCGTTACAAAAAATATTGTACCTAACTCTTTCGGAAAGAATTTTCGCGCATTCGCACTAAATGCAGCACTCCCTACGGTCGTGCTGCAAACAAAGTGCTCATGCGGGAAAATTAACTTACCGAACTTGTTAGGTAAATAACTATTTCGTTTCCCAAAAAAAAGACCAAAAAAGTTTTACTGCAATTTTTGATTGTACCTGTCAAAAAAGAATCTGAACTGATTGTACCACCAAAGGTGTGAAGTACCTACTTCTCGAAATTTATTGCAATGTTTCGTATCCCTATAGTTTATTAGTTTACGGGGAAAATTAGCAAGTAACGCAAGTTATAAATTTTAATCCGACGAGGTATGCGAGTTAATAGAGGTAAATGTTGGGCACTCGTTTTTCGATTTCCATTTTGTGAATGGGTACCAATTTGAAATAAAACACACCCGTTTATGGGTGCCCAAAAGTAGCGATGCAGGATTTAGTTCTTTCGTTCTACAAATTGTCGCTAAGTAAAAAGTTTAATAAGTTTGCTGAAGGGTTTATATAGTCAAATTGCGTAAAATTTATAGAAGAAAGTTAATAAAGTTTCTAATAGAACAAAAAATTTGTATAGAAATTTATTTCTAAGTAGATCCAAAAGATGTTTCGAAGAAAATGGGTTTTCAATAAAAAAAGATTCCGAAAGGTTATTTAAAGAAAAATTCGGAAAATCTCAATACAATGGATTCTACTTTGTACTGTAAGGGAGGCGGTTTTGTTTGTCCTTGCCGGTAAGGAATTTTTGCCTTATCAAACGATATAGAGAATTGAAGCGACTATTCTGCCAATCACCAACGCGCAATTTTCAATTACAAAAATGGTTTCTAGAGAGAAAACCTCTATGACAGCATCTGTCATCTGCATCTGGATTTAACCGGAATTTACTGGGACACCATAAAACGAAGCTAAACAATTTTACTGATTTTATTGTCAATAAATTTTTATCCTATACAATGAGAAACTTTCATTTTAGCACCTGTACGAACACGCGAAAGAAAACAATTGCAGGCATGGAGTGAGAAAAAATCAATTTGCAGGCTAGGCGAGAAAATAAATACGCTTTACGTAAGCCGGATGGCGCGGTTGTAATAAAATTTGACAGAAGCTAATATTTTTTTTAAGTAAATAAGAAACATAACATCCTTCAACACTGATTTAATAATTAAATTTACTCTATATTCACTTCATTTTACTGAACTTTTTATCAACGATAACACATGTACAGTGCATTAATTAAATTCCGCCTACCAATAACTTCTTATCGCAAACGACCAAACATATTTTTTAAATCTCGCAAAATTCGATCAGATGTGCCTTTACCTGCATTGCACAATTTACAAGAGCGATAAAATTAAAACACAAATTTCTAGAAGGAAAACCGAATTCTGAAGTGCAAATTCAAAAGGAACGATCACACTATATTGTGTTTATTCGTAAATAACCCACCAAATTTAGTTTAAAAAATATATAACGACGGTTTAAGACTACTCGGACTCTAACCTCACAAGTTGTGAGTTCGAATCCCACAACTTACGGGACCATACAAAATAAAGTCAAATATTCAGCAGTATTGAAATAAAGTAAGTGTGTAGCGCAAACTATTACGAGTATGGTAACATAACGGCGCGAGAAAGAAGGATAATGGTCTGAGAAAAGATCCTGTTTAATGAAAATTAGCTGCAATGGACTGGTGTGAGGCGGCATTTTATTGAGAGTTACTGCGGGAGATTATCGGCTTGAAACCACCCCTCACACAATATTAAAATAATCACGCAGTTAAATCGAAGTAATATTGTTAGAAAGTTAACGATAAATAGGAATTGTGACTGATATTAGTTGATAAGCGAATCTTTAGGGAACTTCCGTGTCATAGAATCAAATCCTAATACTCTCTGTATTGCTGCTAATTAGCAGTTTCTTAGACTAAAATGTAGAACGTTTTGCGCTTCTTTTCTGCTTATTCCAGGACCGCTTCCAATGAATTGAATCACTTCAAAGTAACAATTTCATATAGAGAACTGCGCAAAACCCCATAAATGCTAAATTTATATGTAGATACGTGTAAAAAGAAGCCGTAAATATACGTGCATTGTATTTGCAATATACGTCTCTATATGTGGATATCAGGAAACTTATTGCCATCTCGTTTTTATGTTAAAAAGAATTTAATATACCTACCACCATTTTGCTCCAAAGGAAATATGAGGAATTGATATTCACAAAATAATTTACCCTATTTTTTTTTACTTGGCGAAATTGTTGACTAAGGAACGTTTTCAACGTAAATTTCTATTGTAAGCACTGTATGAAGTCCACAGGTTAAGAAGAATGCTTAATTAATTAGCGAGCATCAAGATGTTCAAACCGTAACAGTTGCTAAAGAGGTGCAATTTTATGAAATCATATAGAACGTAAACACTTAACCAAAGGATTCCCCTGTACTCCCCACATTTTTATAGTAGTCTGACAGTCAGAGGTTAAGAAGGTCTCTAAGAGCAGGTTGAGCAGGCACCACAATATATATATATTCCAGCAATAGAGTCAACTGGAAGTATTTACTGTTTATTCAAACTTCTTAAATGGACGTCTACACATCCAACTGTTTAGAAAATAATTAATTAATGCTATCAGTGGGTGGGGATAGGGCTGAAAAGTGTGTGATATTGATTAGGCATGCTTTACTGTGATAATTAGATTAAGCACAAACAAAGAATTGAGAATTAAAATATAAAAATGTAATTCATTCCTATGATCCTTATATGGTAGATAATATAAAACCTATCGATCTACAGCTGTAATGCTACTTTTATAATCCATCAAACATTTTCGTTTTGTCGAGTATGTTTAAATGGGGCACAAGTAACCCTACAAGTGCACCCTTTTAAGAGAATTCGACCTAACAATGGCAATCATTCATCTCGATGGTTGTAACTTCTTTCATACATCAAATATTTTTGTTACATCATTGATTATGATGAAAGCTTCTACAGGGAACGATTCCAACCACACGTTTGACCTAACGCTTTAAAATTTAAGAAAATTCTCTCTTACATAACAAGCAGTGTCAACTGTTATTAGATTGATTGATATTTCGCTTTATTCTTACGGTAGGTTTATCAAGGTGATATTTTCACGAGCCACGATGCAACCTGATGTATTGTGCGAAATTATAAGAAAAATATACCCAGATTATTTTAACTTTTGAAAAACAATTCTTTGTTAGTTTTTTTTTCAAACTGTACGGTCACCGGCACGGGGTGTTAATTTTGTAAATGTAGAGAAGAAAATGGAAATAAAAATTTATAATATCAAAGTTTAAACTGCAAACTTACTTTACACTTAGAAGCCACTATTTGTAAATCTAAAGACTAATTATTAACCATGTGTTTACTTGCAAACACACAACCTCTCTATAATATTAGGTTCTATATTGGAAATAGGAAATTGTTTAAGTGACGCCTATTTGGATATTTAAACTTCACAGAAGTGACAGTTGAAAATCCTTTTTCACAAAGATAAGATGTACGAAAAACTTATACAAGAAAACGCATAGCTTTGGCCGAGGCTTTGGCTTTCATTACAGAGAATTTTCCTCGCGTTGTACCAGCCAGATCAAATACGGCGTTTCGTGAACCAAAGATTTACTTCGACAGAACTGGTCCTTCGGACCCAAGGATGGAGCCATCAAGATTTTTCAATTGATGCATAGTATAGATATGGTTTCCGTTTGAACATTTCGAATTTTTGACCAAAAACCAATTGTGTGAATGCTTATTCCGTATTCGTATTATTTTCGAATTACAAAACTGATACTGATCATGGATGTCGTAAATTAAAACCCGACAGAGGAGACATATCATTAACATGCGCAGCTCCCGTAAAAGGTCTACAATCCTATATAAGAAAATTTGAATTTTGTTTAATTTGAATAATGACTCGTTAAGTGACATCCCTGCTATTGTTATAAATCTGTTAAATAGTCCATTGTTAAACATCAATATATTTAAACACCGATTTAATTTAGTTTCTCGTTATTAGTGCTAGTGAGACTATAAACTTAAATTATTAATTGGACTGTTTATTCTTAATTTCATGATTGCCATGTAAATGACACTTGACGTTTGCTTATAAAAATCAAGTCTTTGGAAATAAAATGGCTTAGGCTGAAAAGATAATACCTACTTGTTGCAAAAGCAGAACAACAGTTGGTAGGTATAAAATCCAAATCCAATAAAGTCTATTATAAAGAATATGTTATTTTCGTGGATGAATAGAAACCATCTTACGAACAAAGTCTTAACGATAATGCTGCCATATATGAAGAAAATGTCAAAGATATTCAAATCTTCTATCTTTTGGTACATTCATTCAAAACTTCAAACAATGCCGCGATTAAGAAATGGAGCAGAGGTAAAGTGATACAGGGTTGGGCAGAAGAACCTGACACATTTTAGCGACCTCTAGTGCGATCGTATCGAAACGGAGAGGTTTGTGCTTCCGGGAGAGTAAAATGGACGGTTGAAGGTTTATTTTTATTTAGTAGTTCCGTGTCAAAATGGAGAAGTGGTCACCGAAACAGCGCGCGTTCATTTCTGAGCGTTTTTTTATAGCACAGACTATTGAAGAGTTTCACGCTAAATGTAATCGTACCATTGCGTAATAGGGTGAAATTATGGTCTTATGGATTCAAAACATTCGAGAGGCGGTTTCGGGCTCGGTTTCGGTCATGAAAAAGAAGCCACCAGGGTTACCACGAACGGTGAACCGAGTGGGGAATAGTCGGGCCTTACTTTTCGAGCGAATTATCAACTCGGAGCTCTATGTGGCTATGAAGCTATTGAAGCATAGACGGAAACTAAGCCGCACTTTTTTTCAACAAGATGGTGCCACATGACATACGTCGAAAACAACGTTGAACTTCTTGCGAAAAACATTTGGTAACCGCAAACTGAATTTTGCTGGGCGCCAAGTTCGCGGGATTTATCCGTATGCGACTTCTTCCTGTGGGGATATTTGAAGCAGAGGGTGTACGTTACTAAACCTCGAAAACTCGACGAATTACGGACTAATATTGAAGAAGAAATTTCCAAAATAACGCCGGCTTTATTAAACAAAGTTTTTGAAAATTTTGAAAAACGCCTGGATAATTGTATGGCTTATAACAGGCATCATTTGAACGATATTATTTTCAGTAAATAAAAAATTGTAAACCTTCAATTGTCTACTTTTTACTCGTGAAGCCACTGTCTCCTCTCTTTCGATCCGACCGCGCTAGGAAAAATTAAAATGTGTCAGGTTTCTCTGCCCAACCCGTTATTAAAGAAACACAATCTGCAAGAGAGATTATAGGTCCCAAGTATTTGCTTGTAGTAGATAATGAATCCTATCATATTGATCTATTTTCATATAGTGACCGCATATAATCTAACATCAGCTTACCAAATGAATTTTCATTCCGGGCAGCCTTTCACGAGTAGGAAAAATCAGGTTAAAGCCAGCTTCATAATATTATATCATAAATAGGTCAGTGTTGTTCGAAAAATCGTATTCATGATACGAGTATCTGCTTATGTTTATGTAGTGGTACAATGCACCAGCGATTTAAGTCCAATTTGCTTTAACAGTTTCTCAAAAACGAATCACCCGATACTTTTCTACCATCTTATTAGTAATTAAAATTTGAATCACCCATATAGCACTCTTTGATAGTACTTAAATTTGATTTAAGTCTCATTTTTGTAAATCACGAACCTAAAATTTGTAAGCAAAGCAAAACCCTGTGAAACATAATGTGGGTACACATTTTTGCTGTGCCTAAAAAGTATTAAGTGACAGGTAAAGTGGAGGTAGCGTGCAAGGATATCAATACTTGTCACGTCATACGGTTGTACTCAAGCTCTTAGATATCAGACGCCATATAAATACTATTATCCTCGTAATGGGGGAGACCCTGTCTTCACATAAAACGTAATTGTGGTCTTGCTATCAAAGAAACGCGCTACCGCTATCAAAAGAGCACGCAAAGTTTAACGTTTAAGAAGCTACCCACATTTTGTTGGTGATTTATGAATTTATACTTAACGCACCTCGTGTTGTTATTTTAAATTCTCCGTAATTAATTGCGAAGGAATACGGTTCACGTGACATTCTCCTTTCTTATTTGTGTCTGCTAAAAGCTGTGCATGGAATCGAGTCGTTGCCAATATTTTTCCTATAGCAACCATCTAAACATTCTAGATGTAGAGACTGTTGCGTAACCGCTCTTAAATAAGCTCTTTGAATAATCGCATAATTGTGTAGGTAATCCACTAAATAACCTTAGTTGGAGAAAGATCTAACCCTAATATTTATGGAGAAGGAGGATTATATGCTGGTAATTACGCACAAAACGCATAATTGTGGTAATATTACAAAGGGTAGAACCGTTACCACCTAATTCTTCAAAATTAATATACGATTTTCGAAATCAAAATCTATACGAGGCTTGTTCATTAAGTAATCGCGGTTGATGTTTTGACAAAGGTGCAAAATACAGTCGTGAACTCGTGATCATCGCCTTGTGATTGGAGTTATTTATTATACAAGGGAAAAAGAATTAGTTTCTAGGTCGAGGTCGTGCTGACAAAAACGAGAGTTAAAATTTGATACTTTTCCCGTGTATTAAAGTCAGAAAATTATCGATTTGAAATTTGAAGTTTTAAACTGGTAGGCTGTTGTACTTTTAGCGAAAACTCGACCTAAGGAAACCTTTAAAAGTAACCAAATATCTGTCAATTTATACGAATAATAATCAAGCTAGAGTACACTTCAATTACGGGAAATACAAATGGCGGTACTTATGATAAGAAACAAAAAAACGCGATTATATCGTCACTATTGGAGTCATATAGGTGAATCCGTCCTAGTTGCTGCGGAATCCCCAATTAAGACTCCAATCGCCAGAGATTACTATATATTGATGATGGCAATTAAAATTCTATGCGTTTCAACTAACGTTTGAATAAAACGAAGTGTAACTGGATACGGTTCTTGACAGAAAGGAAGTGAAAATCGACACGCACTGTGCGGTGATGGAGGCATCTATTCAAAAGTTACGAGGGTCTTTCAACAAGTAAATATACCATGTTGCAACATCCTTCGTATTGTGCCGATTTGGGCTTGATCACTTTCTTGTTCTCAAAAATTAAATCACTGCTAATAAACGGATCACCATTTAAAAGTCTGTAGGCTAAAGAAGTACCTACTGCTATATAGGATAGGGAAGCGGATAACTTTTACGTTTCATAATTTTTACAATAAAACCGTTTTATGGAGCCAGGTCTGTTATTTACTTACCTAATAGCAGAACGCGGTAAAATGAAATGAAATATTTTTTTCTATTATAAAGTTTCCCTATGTATACTATCTTGTTTGTTAGAATATTATAATCATTTTAGCTACAAATGCTTCCAATAAAAGCTTCTCTGTTAAAATTGCTTTAGTATGATGTGTCGAACATTACGTGTGTGTACGCGTTAACCCCACACATGAATACGGCGACTATTATACCCCATGCGACATACACGTATTGTGAATATCAATAACAGTGAGAAATTGAAGGTAAAGTAATACACCACTAACTTTAACTTTTTCCATTTTTTAAGCATTCTAAAGAGATTTTAATATTTCAGCCATTAGTTTAACGGCTTTTACGCTCCAGTTCTCTCATGCATCAAAAGCTCACAGATTTGATCAATAAGTGAAAGTTGGACTAAAACCTTAAATTTTTACGTAAATATGTATAACTTAATACCACATTCGAAAACTACACTAAAAAACACGTTGTAGGTTCTCAAAACATATATTTACATCGCTGTTAAGTAATAACTTTCATGGTCGATAAGCTCAAGCTAAAGTTTGGAACTGATTAATATTTACTGCTTACCTACCACTGCAAGTTTATCCCTTGAAATACATTTATTTCAAATTTAGGTATACTTACTAAAGTTTAGAGGTTTTCATGAAATTGTATTCATAATAATTAGCATGGAAGTTTTTTCGCAAAGCGTTATTTTATCATCATGAGAGAATGTCAGTAAATATTTTACCATCATAACACTATCATTCATTATTATCCGACATCAATCACACCTATTAATTAATTCAGTTAAATTCCTGCGTATACAAAATTATGCAGTTGATACACGTTGACAGGTTGTCATTACGTTTCTAAATATTGTACAATGTATATATCGTAACAACAAATCTAGTCTGATGTTTTTCTGAAATTTGATGTGTAGGACGGTCTATTGTGCACAATTAAATGTACTTTGACGGTATTATTAACTACATAATTATGGAGGCAGACGTTATAATGATATACAGTGAATTTTTTTAAATGCGAACATAGGAGTTTGCACACAATGTAATTTCCCTAATGTTCGATTTTAAAAAAACATCAATCTATTGAGTAGTTCAAATGAGTAGTAGATACAATTATTGACAGCTGTGATATTTTTAAAAATACCGCCGTCAAATTTAATTACGAAATCGGTTAAGTTATTGCTTAGAATGTCAAGGAGGTGAAGGAGGACACTTCGAACATTTATTATATTTTCTTCATTTATGTATTGAATAGATCAAATTAGTAGAATACCAGGTGCACATGACCTACAAATAATTGAAGGTTGGTTCACAATGAGTTGTGGTGTCAGTGAGTGGCCTGTGAGGTCAAGTTACCGTAAGTTTAAGAAAAATGTATCCTAAAGTTGCATTGCAAACTCCTATGTTCGCATTTAAAAAAAACTCACTGTATGTAGTGCAAGTAAACGCTATAGTTCAAATCAGGATATTACAAACTGTACTAAGCACATATCGAACATATGGTTCTAGTTCTTGGACAAGCAGATTACAAGCATTTTTTGTCCTTGATATAAATTCAATTTTTTTGAATAGAAAAAATCACCCCCAATACTCCTCAAATCTTGATTTTGTAACCAGGAATTTTACATGTAAAATCGTTTTTGTTCAATATCTTGGACAAGATTGAATCTAGGATTAAAAACATTACAAACACATAGAACAAGTTCACATTTATATAGAATGCTCGTATCCCAAGTTCCCTTTCATTCTGTTAAGTACTTTAGAGTGGGTGAGACAGCGTCAATTAGAAAGGCTCAGCACGCAGATGGTTTGCGTATTGTTTAATTGTGTGACTATAATGTCATTAACTTCAGAAATTATTTGTTATGTTTTATTTTCGTACAAAATTGTTAAAAGTGAATGGGTTAGGGTTAGAATAACACAATTAATTAAGGAGATGTTTAATTTTTTGAAATTACGCGGTTTTCAGTTTCTGTTGTAATCGGATTTAAATAAGTAAACAAAATCTTCAAAAATCACAATTAACTGCAAAATTTTACCCATTTAACCCAACCCCTGTCGTCAATAATTACCTACCCATGTAATCCCACTAATCAGGGGCATGTATATTACACCCAATAAACGGAAAGCATTAGTCACGCTGTTACGGTACACCCTATATTCATGGGTGATTTACTTGAATACTACGCGCAACTGTTATGAGTCGCTCGCGATATGAGATATTTAGCGTTGTGGCCAAACGCTAGGAACTCGCTCATTTTTTTTCTCGAATGCGGTTAAGCTATCAATTGCCAGAAACGTATTAATTCTTTATTGTAACTTTTAAGTTTAAGCATCATTATTGTGCAAATTGGTCGTTTGTATATGGGTATTATCCGTCCGTTGATCGATTGAGGAAACTGGTCATAGTTTGCGAGTGGCGTACCGTTATCCGCGTTACCAGATACAGCAGTCAGTGCTGTACCAAAACTATTAAGAGAGCCGCTACCGTCACCGATACCATTAGCATCAGCAGTCAGCTCAGCTGTGATCATCGCGACGAATTATCAAAGTCATCAGGTCCAGGCGTGCAACACATCATTATCGGCCGGCGCAAGTATACGCCATATTCTTTTCGACTTAATTTATAATAGTCGACCACTCATACTACGAGTAGTTAAGCAGCTGCCTAATTGTCCAGTGCCTTTAGATAAACGATCGATCATTAATCAATTTAGTATTTCAAAGAGCTCTTAGCATTTTAAATACCGGTCTTTGATTTCTTTCAATTATCTGTTAATAAAGTACATTGTTAAAGATGTTTAAACGTGTCTAATTACATAATTTGTTCTGTTTATTATTGTGCAAATTGGTCGTTACTGGCAATATTCTCATTTCGCTAGCAATTTGTTTTGATTAGTGGCCCGATTGCGGACCTCAAGATTATTTCTTTGGAAACGGTGCCCAGCACCGCTACAACGCGTCGTTTTTTTAGTCATAGATAACTGTACAAAACGTGAGAATTGGCAGCTGTCCAGATTAAGTGCGCCATAAGCGTTGATCAGCATGGAATCAATCGTATGCGCTGGAGCTCATGGTAGGTAGTTTTATAAAACGATACCGAACCTGAACAGAAACGAATACATTCATACATCGAAGGTAGTGAAAAAAAGTAACGGTTACATAAATGAAATACCTACTACAAAAGAATGTGTGGGTCCGCTTTATTTCCTATACCCTCAACCACATTAAACTTTTAAGCAGATTATACTGCTTGCTCGAATTTTTTTCGGTACTTTTAATTATATCACATTACAATTTCCTCGGTACATGAGAATTAAACTTTTTATTTTATCGTAACACTTCCATTGAAAACCTTTACTAATGTACCCTAAGGAAATTGTGGGGATTTTAAAAATCCATTAATTGACCGAGAATCGAACGACATGATTGAATATCTAGTGTGTGGAAACGCTACTAATGAAATAATTGAGTATGGGTTGCATACAAATAATTAAAATATTTCATAATATACGATACGCAGCATCTTAAATTAAGACAGAAGCAACCGAATAAAACAATAGGTAATATAATAAGATTTCAGATCGTCGAAATTCTTTTTTATTCGCTAATGAGCTTGTTTGTCGCAGTTTACTTGTTGTGAAAATGGAATATTAAAAGAAAGTGTAGATATAGGTATGCTCTATTGAAGCCGAGATTGAAGCCAGGATTGACTTCAGCGATATGTTATTAATAAGTTCTAATGTATTTTTGGGTCCCTTTAAACTATAGAATTAATATAATCCGTTTGAATAAAAAATCTTAAACCTTATAAAATAAAACTAAAGTTAATAATGATTTGTGACCGATCAAATTAGAGACTTTTTTTTAACTTATTTAAAATAATTTAAAAACCCTACATTTTAAAGCTTTAGGGGTTTGGAACATTTTATAAAGATTGGCTTTTCCTCGAAAAATGAGAAAAAATGTTCCGTTATAGATTTAGTGATCCGCATCTTGGGACATACTGTATTTCTTTCATTTATACAATTTCATGCTGTTTCATAAAGGTTCTCCGTGAAATCTTCATAAGAGTGACATTCGAGAAATCGTCTCTACTCTATTTACCTGATGGGATATATGTTATATTCTCTTTTAACAAGGCTTTCCTCAGATTTGTCATGCAGTCGTAACGGCTCTAAGATAACGTGTTGAACTATTCACGCACCATCGACGGTTGCCGTACTCTCAGGATGGCAGATTTGTACAGATTCTATGAAGAAGCCATTTTTATTATGTTTGTTATTCTGTTAAGAATCGTCACTAATAGAAGATATCTGTGAGGAAAGTTATTATTTCATTTCAGTTTTATTATTAAAGTTCCTAGATAATTAGCTCATGACTTATCTGCGCTGCGTGGAATAAAATTGTGTAAAGGTGTATTCAACACTGTCCCTTATATACTTACCCATGGTCTCTATACACTATTATAACACCATAATATTCGGTACACTATTTTAAACCACTAATTTCAGTATTCTCTAAGAGACCTGCCACTCAAAAATTTGTTTAATTGTTCAATTTGTTGAGATTATTGTTTCAATTTTTAGTTTGCGCATTTTTATAATACTTTTCCCTTGTACTTGTACTATGTTGCTGGAACAAAAATAACATATAAACATAATAAACACAATAAAAACATACTATAAGAAACGTGGTCTTGAGCGTGCTTTAAAGACCATTTGTGGAATGGAATTGAGACTATTTAGAGTGCTTTAAAATACTAATTATGCTGCTCGGAGCTACTGGCGCTAGAAATTCACGTTGTAGCAATTACAGCTCTAAAGTTCCAAAAATAATTAAGTTGGAGGGTGATTAATAATTACCTCACATTTACCCAAAATGAAAGAAAAACGTTGTTTTTCTAGAGGAAATCCAAGAAGCATTTCAGCCATTAGCATTGATATTATTATATTCATAGGAATTAACAACTGGCGATGTTTAAGGCGTTATATTTTAACAAAACTGGATCCAACTTTAGTAAAACTTGTAATACGGCATTAGTAAGTAGGTCCTAGAAGGAAACTACAGAGGATTGCTAATGTATATCTATAAATTATATGAAAGTTTATAACTGTTATGTCGAAATTCAATTAAATCATTCCACTTTCCATCCAAAAGATGCCAACTAAACCGAAAAATCCTACAAATAGCAATAAAGTTATGTTAGCTTCGTTGCTTGTTTCTTTTATATTTACTTTAGTTATCTAATTATCTCATTTCCATATTACACAAAGCAATTAAGAAAATTAAATGTGACGACGCAACAAATATTCTAAATCACTATTCTATGAATAATTCTGTACATTTTCATTGCCGGTAATTGAACGAGCCGCTTGGGCCGCAAGAGTCGATTGTGGAATCCTAGTGAACGAGACGAGACTTTTAAATTTACTACTGTTCTTTGCAGTATTGTATTTACGGTGTTAAATTTGCGCCAATTGTTACATGAAACTAGGATATAAATAAGTGGGGAACTGACATTTGTAATTTGGGTTCAACGTGGGCACCTGCGGATGCTGGGAACAATTATAACCATGCTTACTCTCTTTGGATATACTCCCGATGAACTCAGCCGATTAGGCAAGTTTTATGGTGGTAAATCTAGACCAAGACAAACCAAAGAAATTTTCCACAATGATGCAGTCAAAGCAGTAAAAATTTTGACAACATCTGTGTCTCATCGGAGAGAACCCGTAGGCACCTAAACTATCACAAGTCGCTAAGAAGAAAATCAAGCGTCGTCAGTTATTCTTTCGAAAAACTAATTATGCCTACAGATTAATACTTCTTTCTTAAAGGTATCACATAAATTTGTCGAAATAAATAAATACGACTAACCTTCGTTTACAATTCTTCTCCTTCATTGACACAACGATAACCCTTACAACCCACCGGTATGAAAAACTTTCGATCTGACTGGAATATTAAGATTGAATGGATACTATCGGTCTGCTTCCGATGTTGGTTATTTGCTGGTAAATGAAATCTGGTCCAAAAATGCGTTCCGCTTACGAATTGACATTTACGTAATTTTTTATTGAAAAAATCTATTATGTAATCGGGTGCACTAAATTTGCATTTTATGATAACGGCTCTAACAATGAACTTTTATTTACTTACTTGATTTTACTTGGTTAATGACAGTTTTTTGGTTGTAATTCCTTAGGAAAAAGTGGGTTAATTACACTTCCTCCCCAATTGTATTGTGCTGCGCAAATACGATGGAAAGCTTTTGTCTTGTATGGCGGAACTTGTTTCTAACGAATGTGCCTGCTAACACAATATAATAGGTATAATTTCGAATGTAGTCTTTTACCCAATTAATACTTTACTGTTACGAATTTTCCAACTTACACAGTTAGACACACAAATATTCCTTGGCGTAATTTGGAACCCCTGGTGAACCATACAGAAATTCAGCGCTCGCTAACTTAAAACTTTTGATATCAAAACTTCTATGCCCTATCAAAATAGATAGACGAACTGTGTAACATCTCGATAGCGAAACTCTTTAGACGATTCGCGTTCACAGAAACCAAATCTTCTATGGACCGTAGTTTTTACCAGCGAAATCCCTATTGATCGGACTTCTGCCCCGGTCGACTAACAAAACGCGAATCTCCTAATTTAGTGCAAAATAATCCCCGCTCTAATTTACTCAGTAAGTTTTGCAACACCCACTATATAGCGGAATGGCTGTGGCTGACTTAAAATTTGCGGAATCAGCAATTTCTTACCCCTTGCTTCCCAATTTGCTGAATCGTAGAAGTAACTGAAGACGGATAATTTGCAGCGTGTAATTCAAATCCAAATCCAGACAATGAGGCAACAACTAACGTTTTACAACAATTAACCCATTGATAAGTGTGGGAAGATAACGAACGCCCACTTTTATTCCCATCAACAAAACTAAAACTTGAAGCTAATATGAACAATATTATTGTTTGAGAGAATGTTTTCATGATCTTGACTCTTTTACAACTTTTTACTTCCGCGTAATACGGCGGGGAAAAAATCGACAAAAAAATTCAAATAAAAATGCTCTCGTTACAATTAAAATAGGAAGCGCGTTAAAGAAACCATTCAGCATTCGCCTGAAATCCAAATATCACAAAAATATAGTAAGTATGGAAACGCTCGTGTTTACCGAGATTTTAATTAATTACTTAAATTTCAAGTAGCTGCAGCCTATAGGTCAAATCTTGGATGTTGTACAAAATTCTGTATGTAATGAACCAAAGGAATTTCGGAACTATGTTCAACTGAAGAAAGACACTTCCAGGATTCCTGGACGACTGAAGCACAATGGATAATTCTGGAACATTTGTGAATGGGTTTGCAGGTCTTGCAAAAGTACATACTTGGACGAAAAGCATCTGACATGAATGATGGGCATCAATGATGTAATGTAATGTAAAAACAACTAAAGAGTTCTAAAACATCTGACCATTATAATCTACCTAATTTCCTGATTATAGGGGTTGTGCACTAATCTTTTTAGTGCTACTGACAATAATTTCCAATTTAATCCTAAAAACATCGACATTTGAAAAACCTCCCGAGTTAGACTTACACATTTTTAAAATGTGGAGAATATCGAACCATATCATAATACAAAAGCACTCTATCGAAAAATCTTATCTTTAAGGCATTAAGTTACTCCGCGCAATCGTTGACTCGCCCTGTACATATCTATAACGTGATGCAGTGTATAAGTGACGTCACTTGGTACCGAAATAAAAGGGTGGTAAGGATCTTATAAAACTAAGTAGCAATTGAAATCGGTAGGATGCAGTAATAATAGCATGGATAGTAGAATTACATTAAAATAAATAAACTGTGAAAAAGATTTCCCAAATCTTGGAGAAGAAAAGTGAATAAAAAGTTAAAAGTTCATAACTTTTGTAGCGTATTTACTACAGGAAAGTTCTCAAATTATCGAAAATCAGAAACGTCAATTATAACTGCAAACGATTTTTGTATTATCAAAGGATGATTGGTTTGTCAGCATCTATATTGTAAAAAAATCCGAAATGAATTTACTTTTCAAACGACATCGCCTCCTATCGGACCATTCCACTAGCGGACGATAAAAATTTTCCAACGTTTCACGCCCTATTAAACGCAAAGCACTATGGATTCGCCACAATGTAGATTAAACGAAAAGGTTTCAGTTATGCCAATTGGCGGAAACGGTATTTGTCGAATATCTAAATATCTTCTGTAGATAAATGACACAACACTTAAATTTTAAATACAAATATTTCAGCAGAATATATACGTTCACTATGTGTTAATGCTCAAAACAAAGAAAAAAGGGAAGAAAACTATGTCAAACCTATAAAAGTTGACAATAGTTTCAAGTTATTTGAGGTGTTCCCCAAATCTGTCAGGACTAAACTAAAAATATGTTATTTGAATGCGTACGTACCCCAATAACGTACCACCACTATCTGCTGTTTTACATTTCAATAGTCTCATTACTTATCTTATGGGGGGATGTGTCGTTTAACACGCGAATGTACGTAATTGAACTAGGTAATGTACTATTTTCCCAGTGTATTAGTAGAGTCATTCATTGGGGTCTTCTTTAAATTGTCCAACAATTACAAGATGTAATGCTTCACATGAAGCGTATATGTTTTGAAAAGGTCCTGACAAATTAACATGATGTGACTACAGATGCATTAATCTGAAAAAACATTCCCACTTACCTATGTTAAGGTCCATTGCAGCAAATGTAAAATGTATGAATGCTGCGAGAAGGACGATGATAAAGCGCGCGCGTTTACAGGCCATGGGAATGAATTCCGGCCGCGTGCCGCATGCCGACTGGTGCCTTCGTCGCGACGCTTTGTACAGCAATGAAAAACAATGCGCTTGCGTCCCTATATTACCATGACCTGCACAATTGAACATCCAAATAGTATACAAGCATACGAGCGTGCTTCAGCGTAAGAAGAATAAAATGACAAAAGATGCGGTATAATCCCCTCATAACGTCTTACGATAGGGTGATGAATGAGATGGTTCCTACCTAAACAATGGGCTGAAACATACTTGGAGAATGAGCATAAGAAAAAAGACTATAATTAAGATAACACCGGCTCTGTTTATTTTCCCAACATTAATCCGGCGGTGCCTGGCAAACAATAATAAACGCTTTCTATCCAAATAATTGAAGAAAAAGTTATCTACTTTTCTTTGTGTGTGAATATCTTAGATTACATGAGAAATTATGTGTCACGGAAAAAGACGATTTCGCTATAGGCGGAACCACTCTCTAAGTCTTGGGTTGTAAGGATTTTGATTCAAAACGCATTAACCAAAAACAGTAAAGCGTTACTAAAGGATTTTTTTGGGAAATGAATTTATTGTGTGGCAACTATGCTCCTAAATGTGGCAACATTTTTAACATTAAAACTAAATTATGCTCAAAGTGATATGAATTGGGTACTTTTATGGCTTTATTGATTTGCAATTGGTAATTCTAGAAATCTTAAATTTACTTATTGATTTACTTATAATCGTTTTCTAGGGATAAGTAAAAAAATAGCCTATGACATTATTATTAGATATTAATTATTAGCCTATGAAAGTCATGATAACAATATTGTTTAATTCGTAAAATAAATTATAAATAACAATAAGAAAGCCGTCAAATTAAATCACAAGCAAGAGGACGAACATAGGCAATATTAAATTTGTAGACAATGTGAAGACCCGGCAATAATATTAAGGTAGAGACATAATCAATAAATTCTTGTACTGAATAAAAAGAATTACTTTCTAATATCTTTTTCATTTTGTTTTTGTATAAGGAGTAGCTCATTTCTTTTTGTAGCGTTCCGGAAAGAATATTAAATAATATTGAAGCAGTGTAAAGTGGACATTTTTTATAAAAAGAATGTTGATGAATTGGAATGGAGACTTAATTTTGCCTCTGGTGTTGTGGTCACGGATTTGACTTACTTTGTTAAATTTGTCGGTTTTGATGTAGGTGAATGAGTAATTTAAAGATACAAGCCCGTAATTAAGATTGTACATTAGGCGTATTATACGTTTTTGTAGTATAAACACCCTTTCCGTATGTAAGTACACGCTACCCAACATACAATTACTGCTTTCCATTTGAGTGCGTGAAGCTCTGGTGTAGTTCGTTCGGAGCAGCTAATTTTGCAAGTTGTTAATTTTGCACACATTTGAATTGACATTCACAGTACGTAAATAACCACAAAAGTGTTTCAAGCCCCAAACAAATAGGTGGTGCATGAGGGAACAAGGGAAATCCAATTTCGGGCGCGTCAGAGCTCGAAGGTTGCTTAAAAGGAACATTGGGCATCGTGCACGGTACAGCTTAGAGCTCCTCTTTCACTCAAATGGAAAGCAGTAATTGTTGTAGCTTAAGTGTGGATACACAACCGCGTAGTAGGTAAACTTTAAGGAGCGGTGTTACATCAAAGTGTTTCAGTGGCTATAACGATAATACGAGTATAACGTATTAAATTTGAGGAAGCCACGACAGACTTGAGTCATTTATAGTCCCAAGATACGTGCTATGTGGGGTGCAAGAGACCAGCGATTCTTCAATGAGAATCTCGTATTCGGTGTAATTCTCGTCATGTTCATGACGACTGCTTTTTTCGGAATTTATGTCAAACTTATTAGTGCTGCGCCAAGTCAAATATTCGTGAACAGCTCATTTTGATTTCTGCAGAGCTGGACCTTGGGGAGTTCCGTTTGGCAAAGTAAGGTTGCCGCACACTTGTCCGTTCCGTTCCGTCCCGTTACGGACCGTTAAAAAACATTTAACATAAAAGGCATTGGGTGGTTCGAAATTTTTTGTATTTCTAACTAAAATTGAGAGATTTTGTTATTAAAAAACGATCAAAAAAATTTGAGGGCATAAAATTTATATTTACGTCCGCTGTAAGCATTCTGAAATCTAGTGTGTATAATCAGAATGAGTAAATGAAGCGAGTTAATGTAATTAAAATAAAAGCGAGAAGATCGGTGATAAATGTGTTTGCCACTACCGAATGTTGAATAACAAAAAAGCTTGTGCTAGCGTGAAATTAAGTATTTAAATAATTTAACTACTCTTCGTAACATAAAGATAAAGGTTCAGATTTTAGCGCGTGGATATGTATAAATATGAGTGTAAATAGTGGGAAGGCAGCAATCGTTAGGCGATAGTACGCGGAGGCGAAGCTACGTTAGTCTTTTTCGTAGAAAACGTTACGCATTTTTCAAATTTAAACCACCCATTGGATGGATCCCGAAGAAAGAAATTAAGCCAACAGCGAACCATTGCCCCTATCAAGCCACCGTCAAACTGCGGACGGAGATTTTCGCAGCATTTCTAAGGAAAAAAACAAGAAAGTAGTCCAGAATCCTTCTGGAGCATTTCTTTTTCCGTTGTCTAGAACCGGAGACCGGCGAAACGCTCCGGATGTGGGGGAGAATGCTCTATTTTTATATATTTATGTCTTGGCAGCTAGCACTTTGAAAAATTCGCCCACGGTGGACATTCCAGTTTCTGCCTTGACTTGCATGCCGGGCTAAATTACCCTAGCAACACAGTTCCGTATAAAAAGCGTTTATTGTAGACTAAAACCCTACGTATATAATACGCATAAATGTCCGGCCGATGTTGCTATATTCTTGTAGGAATATTATGCGTTTATTATTTCTTATTGATATACGACTTATATGCGTATATGCGTATCTGCGTATATTAAAGTAGTATTATATACGTTTATAAAAGAATGCTAAAAAACGGTTATTTATATACGTATTATCAACGTAGAAAGTGAACTCTATCTAACATATATGCATAAAAATCGTATTCTAAACATAGGTATAAAATCGGTCTACACAAAAACGTATACCGTACTACCAATACCGAATTTATCCTTTCAAAGTGCTTTAAAACCGTTTTTAAACGTAAAGTGTGTTTGCTGGGTAAGGTGTCGGACTAGTGTCAAGCCTAGGTATTTAATGATGAATCTCCATGGTGCTTGAGTGCAAGTAAGAAAGATTACGTTCCATCTAGTCTTATCCTTTGTATGAAGGCAATTGATTCCATCTTGTCGGCATTCATATTCATGCCCAGCGGTCAAACCATCTCAACGTTTCCATTCTGATTTAAAGCCGTGACCAGAATGCATCTAAAACTCTTGGTGCAGAAGCAATAGAACGTTGTAGTTAATCGCGTCGTACTACTGCTACCTTTCGTAGTTATTGCTATTTTCGTAGTTTTCGTCTCTTTTTATAATGTAAACAGCGTTGTATTTATTTTGTATTTGAGTACGAAACTGTTTAAAAATAATTTGTTGAAGTGATTTACAATGATTGTGCATACCTATGTAAAAACGATTGAACCACTTACTTGCCACATCGAAGAAACAATCGGCGAGAAGTCTATAGTCGGTCCGTGCAAAACGCGGCTGAGAGGCCAATAATTTCCATTCTGATTTAAAGCCGTGACTAGAACGCTTCTAAAACTCCTGGTGCACAAGCACTAGAACGTTTTAGTTAATCGCGTCGTAGTAGTGCCACCTTTCGTATTTAGAATATCGGGGTTTCTTGAAGGTTTCGCAATATTTTTATTTTTGACTAAAAATTATGCATAAAACGATAGAGCAACTCGAACAGTTCGATTATACACGTATCCACAAACACTGTTTCCTATATTTTCTATTTGTAATATTAAGTCCAAAAATAAAAATATCGTGAACCCTTGAAACCCCAATATTCATTTACTAACACCCGGTATTGATATAGTGTGTATATAGTAGCGAAGTAACTGACAGACATTTAAGGGCGCGCTATCAGTATTGTGTGTTGCCTATCTCTCAATAGCTTTCTTATGGGAAACATGCCTAACGTAATTCATACCGTTTTTAAGAACTATACATTTTTTTTGGGAAATGTTTGTTGTTTCTTGTTCTTAAATGTATGTAAATTATGAGTGAACAGTTTATATTGCATTAAAACTCATAGCACATTCTCTGAAAGTGTATAAAGTAGACGTTCGATTGCAATGGCAATCTTTTGTGTATAATTCAAAGGTCAAAGAAGTTTTTGAAATATAAATTGTTTGTCCAGATTCTTGAACATATAAGGAATAAAACGTGATGTAAAAATGGATAATATGTGTACTATTTTTAATTTTATCTCAAGAAAGACGAATGTATGCGAGTGTTAGCGACCTAACAAAGTACAAATAGGGATCGCGGATTCGGGATGGCAGCACAAAGCAACGAATATTTCAAAAATCTTCTTAGTTCACTTTTCTTACACAATGGCGTGCAAACGCACCCTTAACGACAATGCAAAGTAAACCCTTCCTCGTTCATCTTATGAATTTTATTAACTAATTAGGCAACTTTCACAGTTAGTTTAATGTTAAATTTACACGATTGCAAACTAAATCACTAATCAGATCGCCATCATATAACTTCAATGCATCATTTAACAATGAGGCAAGTTAAGGATACATAATTGTTTCAAGTTTCAGTAGTTGAGAGAGGTATAACTTTACCGAAATGTCATAATTTGTTCTTGAATCTTCCCACTATTTGATCCAGTTTGATACTGTACGTGGAGACACAGGGTATAAGACCAATGTCGCGGAACTTGCTAGTGTCTTTATATTGCTTACTATCACAAATACGAATTACTTTCAAGTAAAGTCGGTTACACTCCCATCTCTGCCTTTCAGTTGCAGAATCACGAGCTTTGGAGACTAATTAATCCGTGCTGATGAAGACTACCACACCGAAATTGATTCATAATGGTGTTTTGTACGTAATGATTTAGAGTGCAAATCTAGGATGTATCAGGCCCATTGCGCTTAGTTTGATAAACAAATACACTTAAAGGATTTGCGTTATAAATCGGCAAGAATAAAAAACGTTCCTAACGCCGTCAGTTTAGATAAACGGCATTATGAGATACAGTTTCTATCTCGGTCAACAGTTGAGGGAGCAACCGCATCGATATACTCGTTTAAACTGCTCCTCTCTATTATAATGAAGTCATTTTGTCACCCACTTTAGTGTATAATCCACCCCTTTTAGTACCCATGTGCAAACCTCCAGTAACGATCCGCACTCGTGAATCGTGATTTTTATTTATTCAGACTTGTTTGATTATATTCCAAGTTATCACACTGTTAGCAGGCACTTCAAATGGTCAAATTTAAACTAATCGCTCAGAATGCAACACTACGATTTTATCATCCGTTATTTGTAGTGAAAGGGTTTTAATAAAAGTATATGTATACTGAAATACCAACGACTAGGCTTGGAGAGATCAGACTGCAAGGTAAAAAATAAAAGCCTCTGATTTAATATGAGATGTAGTTTGGCCAAAAGCAAAGCATGCAACTGTAATATCGAAGCATTGCACAAAATTGTTGGTTGAAAGTTTCTCAATGTTTTATTTACGAGATTTTCTACCTCAACTTAATTTGCATACTCGATGATAGCTGCTATAGTAGAGTACAAAGAACGTAGGTGGTAAATCAATATCAAATTAAAGTACCCCTTTCTGTAAAACAATAGCCTCTTTTAGATAATAATTAATTTAATAACAATAACTAAATCTTTAATAATCCCCGTTCTCCATTTATCAATAGAAAATTTTAGAATTATACAATTAAACAAATTGGGTAAATTAAAGTAGAGAGAATGAAAACTCCATTGACGTATATATACGTGCAAGTTACAAATCAGGTGCGACGCTCTGAGCAAGCGACGGGGATGGTTGTAAATTAGTAACCCAGTAAACAGAAGCTTCGTTTTAAAACGTTGAATTTCTCGCTTTTGTTCCATCGAGCGCGAACCTCATAACAGCTATTACGTTATCAACATAATTTATTACTTACCTTATAAATTTTTTGAAATCGAATAGAGCCACCTGCGCCATTATTCCAATAAAATATTTCGACCGCTCTCTACTGAAATCTGAATTCTATTACTGCATTGGAAATATTCCGATTGAAGTACTAAATAAGATCGTTTCTTGCTACCGCGTTTGAATTTATCTGTCAAAGGTACAATGTAGTCTTATATTTTCTTTTTAGACTTTTACAGGTTTTCGATATAGTGTTTCAGCGTTGTGCCCAAGAAAAGAGTATTTATTAAATGTATCGTAACAACCAGTTGAGTTTCAGTTGTACATTACGGCAGTATTTAAATACTCAAAATGTTGTGTACCTGAAAGGGTCCAGAAGGTTCGTGCCGATAAAAAACGGCACTTTTGTTAATACCTAGAAGGTAAAGTGAGATCAGAACCATCGCTGCTTTTATTTTATATCTACAAAGAACGTGGAAAAAATTGCATGCAAACTTTATTGGGCCATGGGAAATGATCCCAACTGCTATTAGTATTTTGTAACTTTTATGACATGTTGGAGAAATAGTAAGATAAGACCAACAATATTTCCCCGCCACTCCTTATGAGACTATGTATGATTGCTTAGACGGTAAGTGCTCGAGTTCAAGCCTCTTAGGAAAGTTCCTTCCGTTTTTACCCCAAACTTGCACTAGTGATTATGATAAAAAAAATTGACATGGCGATGATGTCGCGGTTTTATTTAAATTTCAATATTATGAAATTTAACGTATGCATATTCCTATGTAAACCAGGGGCTATGCCCATCAGCTTGATCTCATGCCGACAATAAGGGTATGCCTTTCTGGGGAAAGCGCATAAATAGCGAGATTTTCCTTTAAACATGCGTGTATGACGAGCGACGCACCCTGTATTTAACTTTTGTTAAAAGGTAATTGGGAAATCTGGTGGAATGTATGACAAAGAGTTTTATTTAATTTTATTCATAGTTGTAGTAATGCTAGAAAAATTGTTCAAGAATTTAGTAGGTTGTAATTTTTTTGTTTATAATGTAAGAAGACGTAGAAGCTAAGCAAAACGTGGGTAAAGAATGCATTGCGATTTTGCGAAAATCAATGAATAAATGATACTGATACTGTGATACTGATCAAATTCAAGAAATCTCTTTGGGTAGTTGCTGTTATTTTTATTATTGCGACAATCATGTAAATTAAAAGTGTCATATTTCTTTAGTAAGTATGTTCACTCTTTCAGCTATTGAACAATTTGTAAACAAGAATGGTGGACACGAAGATTAAAAGCCACTTAAAAATATGATTCCATTTCGTTTTCAATTAAAATTCTCATCATAAAAGCTCGAAGTAAGTGAAAAATTAAATCGAACAAACTTATAATTCTAGGGTAATGGTTTATTGAGAGTGAAAAATATTGCGTTCCTCTCCCCTTTTTTTTGCCTTTTAAATTCGTTATTTTCGAATTGGAAATGAAAACAATAAATTTGTTTACTTCTTTCATTTTCACGCTGGATTTAAAAAAAGAGTAGCTCTGATTTAAAGCCACAGGACATTTAAAGTAGATGAAATCAATACATCGTGTGGCATATTTTATCACAACTCTTTCCCCTACTCGGGGTTTGTTGGCCATTGTGCGCTTTCCTCCCAAGGGAAAACCCAATTCAACCGCTCTACTTCTCTTAGATCTATAGACCTAGTACTGCATAATTGTTAACCGAAAAATTTCGGACTGTGATCAACTACGATAAAAAGAAAGAAATCGAATGCTTCTATATTACACAATCAGTGATTTGTGTATTCAATTATATGAATCAATTTCGACAAAAGTAATTATATAGTATTACTTTAGCGAGAATTTAATTAAATTTCTTTGAACCCCAGTAGATTATCTGGAAAAAAACACGAAAGATAAATTATTGTATTCATCTAACATAATGATAAATCCTAAGCTCCGTTTTTCAAGCACGTAATTGTTTCATTTTGACAAATTTACTTTTGAAGTTATATAATTCCTCTCTAATTTTGCCATTATACTATTTATATAAACGTGTCTACCTCCGGAAGGTTATTGCTACTATTAGATTAACGTGTTCAATAGTTAATTCAAATATTTAAAAGAGAAAGGTGGGTTTCCGGACACAATTCATGCACTTTCTGGTCAGTAAATAACTAAACAAGCGTACCCGCTCATGATAAATGAATGTCGAACAATGTGTCGAATGGCAATCGTAACATTACCAGATATTTTAATTCGGCAATCAAGCAATGTTTTTTCTTTCAAATTTGAACTTTAACAGTGAAACTGCTGTAGCTGATTATTACCGGAGTACCAATATTAGCGTATACTCGACAGGACTCGGGCGTTCCTTGTCTCTTTCACATAAAAATGTCTTCTGATGACAATGAAGAAGAACTCGATTAATTGCACACCTGCAGAGGTTCACGCGTTAGCAACTTATTACCTGCAAAATCGAAATGCTTAAATAGTGGAGTGCTCGTTGCAAAGGAAGTCGTCTAGAAATGACTTCCGTGGGGGTTTTGGTGTCACAAGCTGAAATTCACAAAAAATGAAAGGTCATCATTATACTGATTCTAAATGTCAAGGCCGTCCAAAATCGGTCCATGCATTAGGGCACAAAACGCGAAAAACGAGTTAAGCACATGTACGGAAAGACGAATTTTTTCGTATATAAATCAAAATTTTCTTTGTACAGTGAAAGTAATAATAAATTATCAAACGTTTCCAATTACATTGGGTCTTACGGAAGAATTAAACTTCAAACGCGATTATCTCAGTTCGATATCCCTAAAAATTTGACAAATTTTGAGCAACTTTTGCGTTTACATCGTATTATTTAATAAACGGAAGCCTAAATCAAAAAGTTTTACTCTTAAAAAAAGTTTCGCTCATCGTTTATCTTTACATTGCACTGAGAATTATAATTTTATGTGCAATAGTAACCAAAATATGTAATTAAAAGTAAAACAACGAACTTTTTACTCACTTACAAACGAAGCGCTTTCGCTCTACAGTGACTTTATAAGGACAGTGGCGACAACTTATCATAATCCGCCATATTGGAGCTAAAAAATTGATTGTAAGATCAATATACCTTGTCATGTCAAATTGTGAGCGTAGAATAATAAATGTCAGTTTCATTTAAGTAAAGATTCTTGTTCAAAACGAACGGCGCAGAAATGATCGTTTAAAGCTTTGCAGAACAACCTATGGGAAAACAAATGCCTCCCAAATTCAAAAAGGTATGGGTATATGGAAAACAGTATAATAAGTATGAAATATGGTGCAATATCCAAAATGTACATATAAATAATCATTAAATTGTCTTTGACATTTCAGTGTCTTCTGTCACTTCTTGTCCCCTGTCGCGTGTTGCTCCTTCCGGACTTAAAAGTATTTCTTTAGTCTCTTAAATGGAAGACAAAACACGTTGATCTAGTCCACGGAGTACAAGAGATCAATATTCCATGTGCTCCAGCAAACATGAAACCAATTCAAACGTATTTACGATCACAAATGAATTTGCTGCTAAATTTCGGATAAGCTGCTTCTCTAACCAGTTTTCTATCTAAACTCATTAGGTATTTAGGGCTCCTGAAAAAAATTTTACATCAATTACCAGTCGTAAGGTTAGGCACAGTTTTACATCTAAAAACACTAAGCGAATTACATACCTTATAATATCGTAATAAATCCAAACTATATGTATGCGTCTTTAAAAATCGAGTTTATATAAAACTGGAGACGGAAAACGTAAAATAAAGCAAATACAAGAAGCAAAGTGTAAACTAGTAACATGAAGCCGTGACAATTACAGGTGACACTGTCAAAACAGTATAATTAATAATTATAGCACGGAGTGCACCGCGTCGTTTTGAAGGTTTTCTATTGGCCAGTTTGGAATTTAGCTCCAATATGGCGACCGGAACCAACGACCAATCAAAAACGAGATACCCTGTTGTCGCCACTGTCTCTATAAAGTCACTGTATTTCGCTCCGGTGAATCAATCCATCTCTACATTTCCCGTAGCTCCATTTCGCTCTTACTCATAGGTACGTTCTCGACACGGGTCGGGTATACCAAAGCTTGATAATTGATACAGATAATTATTAATTACATAAATCAATGAATGTGAAACTCAAAAAGAGACCAAACCATAATTTTAAGAAACATAAAAAAAATTGTAGATACAGAACATCGCCTTATACTTACAACCCCAGGTAACTTTTTAAATGTGTCATACTAAATGATATGCACTTAATAACAAAACAATAATACCCTAAACTAACACGTAACACTAATGTGATTTCTTTTCCTAGGTAAGTGCTTTAAGAAATGACAAATAGAAAAAATTTGATTCCATTTATTTACAACCTTTTCGTCAACTGAGCATTCAGAATCGCCGTGTTCTTAGATGTGATGTCAGTAGCACGGGGACAGAATCGCCGTGTTCTTAGATGTGATGTCAGTAGCACGGGGATTCTGAGTGCTCAGGTGACGAAAAGGTTGTAAATAATTGGAATCAAATTTTTTCTATTTGTCATTTCTTAAAGCACTTACCTAGGAAAAGAAATCACATTAGTGTTACGTGTTAGTTTAGGGTATTATTGTTTTGTTATTAAGTGCATATCATTTAGTATGACACATTTAAAAAGTTACCTGGGGTTGTAAGTATAAGGCGATGACCGATGTTCTGTATCTACAATTTTTTTTATGTTTCTTAAAATTATGGTTTGGTCTCTTTTTGAGTTTCACATTCATTGATTTATGTAATTAATAATTATCTGTATCAATTATATTGGCAAAGCTTTGGTATACCCGACCCGTGTCGAGAACGTACCTATGAGTAAGAGCGAAATGGAGCTACGGGAAATGTAGAGATGGATTGTATTCACCGGAGCGAAAGCGCTTCGTTTGTAAGTGAGTAAAAGTTCGTTGTTTTACTTTTAATTACATATTTTGGTTACTATTGCACATAAAATTATAATTCTCAGTGCAATGTAAAGATAAACGATGAGCGAAACTTTTTTTAAGAGTAAAACTTTTTGATTTAGGCTTCCGTTTATTAAATAATACGATGTAAACGCAAAAGTTGTTCAAAATGTGTCAAATTTTTAGGGATATCGAACTGAGATAATCGCGTTTGAAGTTTAATTCTTCCGTAAGACCCAATGTAATTGGAAACGTTTGATAATTTATTATTACTTTCACTGTACAAAGAAAATTTTGATTTATATACGAAAAAATTCGTTATTTTTTCTTCTTTCCGTACATGTGCTTAACTCGTTTTTCGCGTTTTGTGCCCTAATGCATGGACCGATTTTGGACGGCCTTGACATTTAGAATCAGTATATGATGACCTTTCATTTTTTGTGAATTTCAGCTTGTGACACCAAAACCCCCACGGAAGTCATAATTTCTGCCACCGAGCACTCTACTAAAATAAAAAATTACGCGGAAAACTGATGTTTGTTGACTTATTCTAAAAACATTATAGTGGCCACAAATATCTATTTATATATCAAGTACATAAACTGGGTCTTTATGGACGAGCCGTTTACTTAGCCGAGCGAGCTTGCGAGCGAGGCACAAATAAACAAGGCGAGTCCCCATAAAGCCTATTTATGGACGCGATATATAGGTACAAAACTTTATGTACGACTGCAACAACCCTTAAAAATGAAAATTTCATCAATTGCGACTGTAATCACCGCATTATCAAGCAGTCGTACATAAAAGTCATTATGGTCAATATAAAGCATTGTCAAATCGTGCCTTTGTAAACATAACGTAGATATATCGAAATACCCGAACATAATAGCATTTCTGAAAACTACAGCTACAGAACGTCATACCCCAAAGAAATCGAAAAACCATGACAAAGAAGTAATTTTTAAATTCCTAAGAGATGTGCCTGGTTCAACATATTTACTAATGAAGGTAATGAATCGTTATTTCTATATACATTTTAATAGTATATTACGCACCGTGGGCGAAAGTAGGTTATTTTTCGCTGAGAAAAATAATATTTCGACGAGGTTCGTATTAGTTATTTATGTATTAAGGGCATAATAGTGATGTTTATATTCTCGAGGGCGACGAGTTAAAAAGCTCGAGGGCCTATGGCCCGAGAGCTTTTTAGTCGCCCGAGAGTATAAACATCAGTTTATGCCCATGGTACATACACAATTTTATGTTTTACAAATAGTGTTCTTCGTCAAAATTCGTTTACAAAATAATTCATTATGTTTGATCGAGTATGCGTGGTTCGAATTTGTTAATGTGATTGAAACCATCCAAACGTCAAACGTAATTTTAAATAATTCAATTCATCGTGAATGAGCAAGAAGTTCCAGAAACTATACGAAATAAGGCCAATCTTGTGATTTAGTAGGTATTGACAATTAATAATTGACGTTTCTAATTTTCAATGACCTGCAAATATTTGTTTGTTTTGTCATTAAGTATAAATGAGTTACTATGGTGATACTTAATGCCCTAGGGCATAAAGTGGTACTTTATGCCCGCGTATCACAGATATAAAACGTGCTATGATAGGTTCGTAAGACATAAACTATTTTATTCACGAGCATCATTATAATCATTTTATTAACAAAATTCCAATAAAACTACACTAAACAAACGTAATTCATCTTATGATGGCGCATCTGCAAATTAATGCTCTTATTTATTGTATTGCCGATAATACAAATTTGGATATTATAATGAATATTCATAGAGTCTGAAATGCCCGATAGCGAATTTAATTCTACACCCCCTGAAATAAGGGACATTGACATTTACAAACAGTGGTGTGCAGGAAACATAGGCTCCGAAAAGGTTTTACTTGCATATTTCAACGAGCTGGAAAAAAAGTGAAGAAGCCCTCCACGTTATGGGAGAATGTTGCACAGACGACGAGACGGCACACCACATACTCTGTGAATGTCCCGCTGTAGTCCAACTCAGACGATCCATGTTGGGGGAATCCCGGCCGGACATGGCTACGATTAGAGCCGCTTCCCCTTCCAGCGTCCTAAGGTTCATCTCACGTGTGGGATGGCTTGAGTGACGTTGAGGGATCGGGCGACCCTAGTCATAGAGGTAGTGCAAAGGGCCCGAATTTGAGGCCTAAGTACGCGTGGACCGTCCTATCGTAATCCAGAAACCAGAAATCCACGTTTTGGGCGACGTACTCAATGTTGCGGTCAACATTACACCTGAATAAAAAAGTCGACATTACTAAATATTACAAAATGACCGCCATTATTAAAAAACAAAATGTAGGCTACAAGCCTAAGAAATCAGGTGTTAACAAGAGCATTGTGAAGTTTATGAAAGAGGCCCCTGTGGAATTTTTACCTTACAAAGTAAAAATACAATTAATTTGTCATAGTGTTGTAATTGTAACGATTCATTACGTACATAACTTGTGAAGTCGTAATGAGTACCTACCTACATATGCACGCATGGTTACGTCGATCAATCCCTTTACGGGCAAGATAAAATTGCGACAATTTTAGCATCCCCTTCATCGACGTCTACATCTATATCCGATATGCAGGACTGTGATCCCATCCCTTGCTCTTCTCGTGGATTGACACCCAATGTTTCTACGGCCAGACAAGAAATTAACTTTTCTAAGGAGGAATCTAAAGGGGGACTAATTGTAACAATTAATAATAATTTTTTAATTAATTAATTCACAATGCTACGATAGTTTGGTGTTTAACTTGAGACAATTGCAAATTGCTGAATTAACTATAGAAAATTTGAAGGAAAATTTCAGCAAAAAGGCGAAGCTCTACTGTATTTAATTGCCCATTCTGTCCGTAAAAATTAGCCGGGATAATAAAAGGACATTTATGATAATTTCAAAATTTCAGAGTCCATATGTTGAAGTAAGAGACGTCAAAATACCGCAAAGTTCCGATCACCTCCACTGTTTTGGAATAAAAAAGTTTAAAGTTGAGCACAGACGCCCATACAAATATTTACCACTAAGAATAAATGTTAATTTTCGAAGCGTTCAAGAAATGTATCCTAAGACAAATTTCAATTTCACTGAAATAGCTGCGGTTTTCGTGATGGTACAAATGGACGAAGTATAAATAGAACTGAAAGCATCTGCATATATCGTAAAGCCGTACTTCAAAAGTTACTTCTCATTAATAATAACTTCTGATATACATTTTACGTTTACGGTTTCCTTAAGGGAGTCTCTCTTTGAAAGACTAAGCCAGTTTCAGTGTATTTAAACTCCGTCGAATTTGAATCATAATAGAATAACGAGTGCCTCATTCCGCGAATGTCTCACGGTTGAAGCTCGAAAGCTGTGAATGCCGTGATAAGCTGTGTAAGCTATTCTGTTGAGATTCGCCTTAAGAATTTCGTTTCGGCGGTATTTGATGAAAAGGTATGAAACGTAGTCTAATATTTCTTCTACTCAACGCATTTTGTATGTACCTGTGTTAATGTCAGATGGAGATTAAGTTCATGTAGGCGGGCGCATGAGGCGAGTTTGGAAAGTACATCGAACGGCATATGACCATTTCAAACACTTGGTATTTTAGAGTACGTCCATATAAGTATGTCCAATGTTCCTTCCTTGGCACAAGCCTCAGGTACAAAACTGCGCATCTTTTATTTATTTCTGAAAGTACACTAATCAGATACACAACACAAAGATGAAAGTGACCACATTGGTTAAACACGGGGGGTTAAAGGCTATATTCCCTAAAATCAATAAAAAGTAATACGAGAATAGACGATTACGAACTAGTACATCTAATAGAAAATATTCTCTATTGCGGGTTTTGCGTAGCATAGTGAACTTGACTGAATAGTTCTCAAACCACAATATTGTGTAAGAACACAACCATAAGTAACAACAAAATGTTGTTGATGCTTTCGAAGTTCGTAATAACATTGTTAGTCTTGAAGTTAAACATAGTTAAATAAGCTGTTGTCCCAGTACAAGGGATGAATTTAAATGAGCGCATTCCGTCTTGTTGTATTCCAATAACTCATTGTCTACCTGCACCTAGTATAAAGTGGACTCACTGAAATAACAGTAATGCAATATATTTGGGTTAAACCTCTCAATCAAATTATATATTTATACAAATTTATACTTGCTGTTGAGCTCTTATTAGTTACGAACATAATGCAACGCCAATAACCATGTATATACAATACATGCCAGATAAAATAGAAAAGCTTCAAAAGAAAATAATACTAACTGCGAGAAATTTAGATAAATGGCTATTAAGATACAATGCCAGAGCATAGCAGCGACTGTAGCGAATTTTCTACAGGGCTATCAAAGCGTCATCAAGTCGACAAGAAATTAGTCACCGGCGATAAGAAACGAAAGTGAAAGATGGCTATTCATAACTGCGGGTATTAATTAATACAAAATGAATAGGTAGGGATGAATGTGGGTAACATTTTTAGGGCATTACGTGTTGAGCAACGAACGAGCTCATGAGATTCTTGCAGGTCATTAAACAGTAAGTAAAAATGATTCGGTCTTCATCGCAAGAAATCAAGGCAAAAAGTGGTCCGAAACCAAAATTTTCTTATTTGTAGGGATTTAGATTAAGTGTTATTATTACGAGAGTCGTTTCACAGACCAAAGTTACAGTTAAAAAGTGTCAAGCAATCGCAAGCATATAAAAAAAATCTTCAATCACAAACTTAAGGGGCGCGCCGGGTAAAGAATAAGATTTCAGAACTCCTTCAGTTATGCTTAATTATCCCTGTATTTGGCAGAAATAATTATGGATTCTCTAACTTTAAAATTCCAAATGTAAATAAGGAACTCTTATCTATTTTTAGTAGTCTGTTTTATAATGTCATGAAATTTTCTTCCTCTAATAAATATTCGTGGTATTAAGCTGTTTACGAAGAACAGTCACATGTAACGGAAGCTTGTTGATAGGGCCTGGACCTGACGATCCTTTCCAGGCAACATTTCTGTAATTCTTCCTAATGGCCAGTCGTTTCCTAAATGCATTTTACTCAATGATGAAGTTTGACCTTATGTGGGATCTTGTACTACTACGTATCGCTGACCGCGACTTCGATGCCTGATCCATATGGTTTAATGCGTAGTGGTACAAACGAAAACGATACACAAATCATTTAAAGATTAGCCTAAAATTTTAACAATCTTATTGCTGTAAAATTTTACACAACCCCCTGATTTTGTCATGGTCGGTTTACGAGAGTTCTAGGCCTGTGCTTTACGATAATAATTCGGATGATACAGGATTTTATTCTGAATATGAATGACAGACTAATTTTTTTTTTACTCCCTTGATTTATAAAATACAAAATCATGAAGCATTTACAACAATAATTATACCTATGCCCATATCTTTAAACGAAAAATATTATTTCAGGAATCCGTGTTTAATTATTTAGACACGGTAGAAAAACACAAAGCTTTCCTCTTGTGTGATGAAATATATAGTAGGGGAGCTAGCACGGAATCCATTGAACGAGAATGATCAAAATTTTAACCGATGGAATTCCATTTTGCCCTATCAGAGTATGCTAAAATCGATCGTCTGCCGCCTCAGGTCATATGACTTAAGGCGCTGCGGGTACTTCTTGCGGTACCAATTCTGAAAGGTTGTTTTTCGAGAAAATAAGTTATACACCTAATGAAAACGTTGATGATAGTTCTTAAAAAAATATTGAAAAAAATCGCGCGCATTTGATAACTCCGTAAAAAAACAATTCTTAGTCGGTTTTTCGCGAACTTTCTACGGATATAACTAGGTTACGGTTGAACGAATGAAGCTGATTTTTTTTACAGACTAATGATAGGTACAGCCAATGACTATGAGAGTGCTTCTTTTTTAAATTTTTTCTCTAATTATAAGATATCTTATAATGTTAAGATAATAAGATAATCTTATAATTAGAGAAAAAATTTAAAAACGAAACACCGTTAAGTCATTAGTAGTACCTATCATCAGTCTGTAAAAAAAATCAGCTTCATTCGTCCAACCGTAACCTAGTTATATCCGTAGAAAGTTCGTGAAAAACCGACTAAGAATTGTTTCTTTACGGAGTTATCAAATATTCGCGATTTTTTTAAATATTTTTTTAAGAGCTATTATCAACGTTTTCATTTGGTGTATAACTTATTTTCTCGAAAAACAACCTTTCAGAATTGGTACCGCAAGAAGTACCCGCAGCGCCTTAAGTATTATGACCTGAGGCGGCAGACGATCGATTTTAGCATACTCTGATAGGGCAAAATGGAATTCCATCGGTTAAAATTTTGATCATTCTCGTTCAGTGGATTTCGTGCTAGCTCCCCTACTAATATAATGAGTGTATATTTTTTATTGGAAAAATCTTACATATGCGGATACAGCAGTAACTAAAGTCCGTTTCAGATGTCCGTGCAGTAAAGGAATGTGCATATAGCGAAAAATTTTAAAGAGCCTCAACGCAATTTCCTTTTGAAAACCAGTATTTAAAAGCGGACAAATAGGAAAAGTACGCTCCATAGCAATAAGGGTTTGAAAGGATCGCCTAGACAATAGTTAATGAGCTTATAATGGTTTTATTTACACGTTTAAAATGTTCATGGGCGTGCAAATGGGTAAAACAATTGCTCATGCACATTAAGTACAAATTATTAAGAATGCATTCCAAAAATATATGCAACTAAACCAAGTGTAATTACCATGTATAATCATTAAACATTAAAATGTATATAGATATCATATTAATAGAAACGTATTAGATCCTAGCTGAAATCCTAAAGTATGTTGAAATGGTGCGCTACTGGAAAATAGCCGCAGGCGCATTCCTTTACTGCACGGACATCAGAAACGGACTATAGGTTAAAGCAACCCACATAATCATATTTGCGTGAATATTAATTACTTGTTATTTCATTTGAAAAACCATATCTTAAATAATTATCTTCCAAACCCATTTTTTTTCTGATATACCTATCAATTTTAAGTATAGAACTGCAGTGCAGAAGTTCAGTGTATGCTACGTTGTAATCGCCCATATTTTAATATGAATAACTGAAATAACGAGTACCCGGCCTTTAATTTAAATTGTGAAATCCCTTTTATTTAAATCCCAAAGCTAAAAAAAAACAATTTTAAAGAGGTTTCCTACTGAAAATTTTCTGAATAATCCTGCAGGGAAGCCTGCAAGTCGAAGATAAAATAAGAGAGCGAGGATTTGAAATCATTTAAAAATGTAACTTCCTTAGAAAAGTAGTATTATAATAATTCCTTTGCATTTCAGTTTGAAATCGTCGGCATTAAGGGTTGTCAGTCTTGATCTACTTACACGTTCAAAAAGCTGGAAAATGAAAACTTGTGGGAGCAGGACAGTTGAATTCTGCTAAGGTAATTAATTACATTGTAGGTAATTAAATAGATGATTAATGTCCTTCTCGACCACTTCCGGCTTTCGTTCTGTGCGATTAACAACACGTAACACGTGTCCTATGGGATTTGCAAGTCATTTTAAAACGAGTAAAATTTCAATTTTTCTTAAATGGAAGATTGGTTTGTCGTATATTTGTATCTCTTTATTTACAGCTCAAATAACACGTTATGCAGCAGTTCCCTTCGTTCTCCCAGTTATTATTCTAGAGACTATCCAATTAAACCTGTTTCGAGGTTCAAGGTTCCTTTCACACACCATCTCGTGCCCTGCCCAATAAAGATCTGGCGCGAATTCCGGAATGTGAGGTAGTACATTATTTTCCAAACTTAAATATTAAGGATCTGTTCTAAATATTAAGGAAGAAAAACTGCAATATAATCGTTTAGACACCAATCTGAATTAGTTAGTTTCGCAACTGGACAATGCCTATCATAATTATCGTTCACTATTTAGTGACTTAAAAACTATTTTATTTGTTACTCAGTTGTAAACGTTGATTAACAAGACAAAACGCAAACGGATAAACGTCATGTTTAAACGCTACTGACTTGTAAAACTGACAACTGACTTGTAAAACTGACAGCTGACCTGTAAAAATTTTACAAGTTAGTAATCTAGTAATTTCATTGGCCAGAATTAATGCGAAGTCTCTGTTACATGGATCACATGATATTTTAAACATTTCTTCAAGATCAATTTAAGAACTAATTATTTACGTTTACAAATGAGTAACAAATAAAATATTGTACATTATACGCCAGGTAATAGTTCTTACTGGCTCTAGGAGATGACAGGCTCGCCTGACGGCTCGCCAGTCAACTTCTCCTATCGCCAGTAAAAACTCACTTACCTGGCTAATAATGTAAAATACTATAGTGACGGGGCCTTTTTAGCTTAAAAATGCTAGTAATTGAAGTTTCCTGGAAAAAGGCGCATAATATGACTTTTGAGATACATTGGCGCAGGAATACTAGCCCTCAGGAAAAAGTTTCTCTGAATACTTGCCGTAGAATATACGCCGTAATAGTATATGCAGGGAACCGGTAGGAAAAAAGGGAATGGACACGGCTAGCCAAGGGAAGCGGGCCTTCCAGTGAAACAGTCATCGAAGTATCGACCAGTCACACCAAAAAAATAAAAATACAAACGAAATGAAATGAAATAAAAATACAATCTTTGTAGATCCCCTGGTGGGTATAATACCCTCGTCTTTGCAAAGAACGTTACATACACATATTAATCCAGTGAATAGAGACAAAAAGGAGGTTACCTTACAAATGGTCCGGTAGTTCTAAATTTCTGAAGTGTTGTCTAAGATGGTTAGTAGGTGTTTAAAATGCAAAATCCGCAATTCTTCCCCCTCCAACCCTCTCCTCCCCTCCAGCCATATTGAAAAAGCCGATAAAAATTGAAACTCTCTTCAGATTTTCTCGTATATTTTCCTTTCGGTGTATTTTAACTAGAAAAGAGTAGTTTTCAGAAATCGCATTTTCCAGAAATTTGTTAAACTTTTTTGGTCTTTGATATAACGGTTGTTGAGAGTGAGGAAAATTTGTGGAAGCCTTGGAAAATTTGTCAGTGGGCGTGTATTCAGTAATATTATATTATAATATCCTCTAAAATTATGTCTGCTGCTGCTTTCACTATCCCCAGTATCTCTCTTTCGCGAACAGGGGATTCAATTGAACTGTATTTTATATCCTGCATTTTTGAAGCAGGAGTGTCGACGTCATTAAGGATATCTTTTTCAAACTTGTCCAGTAGGCGGGAATTGATTGTTCTTGAATCGATCTGATGCGACTCTTTAATTCATTCTTCAGTACTCTCAACTGTGGAATACGCCCTATAGCCTTTCTAATACTCTGAAGGCACTGAGATATATTTGCGTTATTCTTCTGGTTGCATTGTAAGTACGCCATTAGCATTTGATGTGCTTGACGTGTATTTTGTTCTGCAGGTTGGCTGATATTTTAAATTTTTAATACGATTGCGACGATTGTCGCACTTTCATCTATAATTAGTCCTCTTATACCAAAAAATAGTTTAAACAAACACAGTAATTTTTCTCAGTTTCTCATTTTTATCATTTATTTCGAGTAAATCACATCAACTTTCTTATGGACGCCATACTGGATTTTTATGTCATTCGATAGAGAGAAAAATTACAAAATCATCGATACTAAATAAACACTTATTATTTTATTTGGAAATTAATCTTGCGTTTTTGCCTCGGAGTCTACAATGTATTGCTTATGGCAATAATTCCATGGCCGTGCCGATGGCGACTATGCGAGACGATAAACGAATAAATTTGGTTTCAATCACAATCAGCCATGGAATTATTACCATTAGAAATGGCCAGAAATGAAAAGGCGTATTTCAATCACATCCTTAAAGATGCTAATAAAAGGAAACTCTGGAATAAATTGAAACTGTTAAGCCTCCATTCTCATCCAGAGTCAGTAATACCAGAGCATCTCAATAATCCTGAGGAAATTAATACATTCTTTGTCAATCAAGTACCATGTATCAATATCCCATTAAAACAATTTCAATGTTATGATAATTTACATAAACGTATTTCGCCACTTCAATTTAGGACAGTTAGCGAAAATATGGTTTCTGATGTTATTCGAAGCATTAAAAGTAACGCTTTAGGGTCTGATGGTATCAATATAGAAATGCTTCGATTGTGCTGCCCATATATTACCCTTCTTGACAAACATACTCAATAGTTGCATTTTAGGGAGCATATATCCAGAAGCATGGAAGCATGCAAATGTTTTGCCTATTCCAAAGGTTAAGGAAGCACAATCGTTTAACGATATGCGACCTATCAGTTTACTGCCTGCATGTTCTAAAATACTGGAAAAAATTATTTACCAGCAAATTTTTGAGTATGTAGAACAGTATAATTTATTACCAGATTGTCAGTCGGGGTTTAGGCCCAACCATGAGTGCAAAAATCTTACAATGGGTCTTAAGCTCCTCCATCCCCATAGAACGACCTTAGCGATAAGTCTAAAACGAATGTTGTGAGAGTCTCTAGTTCTATCCCATTTTAACTTTTGTGACAGAGTTTATTTTATTTTATTTTATTTTATTTTATTATCCCTCTCTTGTTTTGGGCCCTCAACAGGCATGCGCCCAATTACAGAGTGACCCGCATAATGCTATTTAGAGGTGCCCCTGCAGAAGGTCTTAAGATGGTCTATACTACTCCGGTATTTACCTTACGAATTAGGAAAACTGCAGGAAAACCTAATTCGGAGTAGCCGGTAGAATGCTCGGAACTGGTCTAAGGTAATTTCCATCTCCGCCACAGATGAAAAATTCACCTCAACCCAGGTTCGAACACCCGACCTCCGGATTTATAACCCAATGCTCTTACCACTGAGCCATAAATCCGTTTATGGTCCATGTCTAGTCGTTAATTCAAAAAATAAAATACAGGGGGTACAGAATTCATGTCTTAGATTTATTTACGGGTTGCGTAAGACTGATCACATATCCCACAAGCTCATTGATTGTCTCTGGTTAAATATGAATAACAGGCATAAGCTTCATGCCACTACTTTTTACCATAAGTTAATTTTAACCAAAGTACCTCCTTATCTATCTAATAAAGTCACCTACCGCTGCGATGTGCATAATTTGAACTTAAGATTTCAAGGTAAAATAACCCCTCCCTCACACAGCACAACCTTTTTTGAGAGATCGTTTTCTTTTAATGTATATATGATTTACAATAGCACGGGAATAGCTTATCCAATCGTTTTAAGGAGTTACCTGTGAAGTTTTTAATTGTAAATATAAAGATTTTTTGTTTAATGAACAATGTACATTTGGAAGGTAAACTAGCTTGTCACTACTAGATGGAATAGCATAATATTCAGATAGATATTACTTTTTACAACACGTTTTCCAGAACAACATTTACTTGCGACTTTGATTTTGTTTGTAGATATACATACAATTGAGTTCGGATTGAAAAGCAGACGTTGATCTGAATCCCACCTTTTAAAACTGTAGTATATAAGCATTTATATTAGCTCATATTCTGAGTGTTCAAGAATTTAGATCAGGAAACTTAAAAAGTTTGTTAGAAGTAGCCATAGCGTAATGCATGTACCACTAATAAAATTTGTAATTAGTAAAAGTCTTAAGCTCATAGTCCGAGTCGGAATGGTTAAGAGAAAATTGCATACAATAATCTATTTTATTGCGACTTTCAATTATCTTACTCCCATCTTCCACACTGATCTACAAATTAAATTTAAATATTTTGGTTAAAAATACATCTCTTTTTTTCAAATTCATTATGCACCTTGTATTAATTTTGTCTGTCCACATGAACGCAGAGAAGAGCAAAAATGACATAGGTATATTGGCATCTTTTTAGTCATTATATTTTTTGTATGGTATTTATAAGAAGGAGTGATTTTACAGATAATCATGTAAACTAAAAGACGATTTGACTATTACGTAAACTACTAGTAGATTTCAATGAAAAATGTTACTTATACCTATCGCCTGTCCAAAGAAATGAGTACACACGAGTATATAGTATAGTAGTGGTAGCGTATACTAATAAATACGCTTCCTTGCAACAGGAGGCGACACTTGCTTGAAATGCGCACAAGAAAATGGGAAATTCATAATGAATAAATCCATAAATATTAGGTGGAAAATGTTTTTATGCCCAGTACGCACTTTGTGCCTTTCCCATGTTTATAAAACGTGGAATACAAGAGGAATCTTAAAGGTGTTAAATACCGACATTTCATATTAAGCAGCGAGTGGAATATGTATTCGTTGAAAACGTACAGAAAGCATTTATTCTCAAAAAGCAAATTTTTCAAATACAATTTACTTTACCTTTATTTATGCCTATGCGAGCATCCCTCCTCATTATTCCTTTGATGCTCAAAGCATTAAATACATATCTTTTTTCTACATGCTCTCAAAATATTATTTCGAAGTTCGGTACAGGGTTTATTTGAATTTCCGTTTACGTTAATGAGTTTTAGAATACGCGTATACGTAACATAATAAGGTTTTAATTTTAGGCACAAGCAAAGTGAAATGGTAGCCTTTAATAGGTTGCTTGAGTAGTTCCGTGTCCTTTTTAATTAATGGTGTTGAACAAATAAAATAGTCCTTTCGTTTTAACTGAAAGCTTCGTTAAACCTCGATCCCTTTCCCTTTTCTGGCAAGCAGTTGAACTACTTTCTATGTCATCTCGTTTTGGTGTACTGTGCATTATGGAAATGTATTTATCCGTTAAAACTATTCGGGCATAATTTTCTATGCAGATACACGTTTTCCCGAGAAAATGTCACCTAGATAGGTACAGGTCGCAATTTTGACGCTATCGAGTTGAGACTTATTAGGTATTTAGATTTTACAAAAATCTGAAAACCTAATGATTTTGGCGAAAGTCAGAAAAAAAGGCTTTCGTGATGTTTCCGAGCAAACGTGGCCACCTCATTACATAGTCAAATTTTCATGCTATTGAACAAATATCTCAGGCTGGTTGTGTATTGTTACGTAACTTGGAGTGGAAACTGAATTAAATAACCTATGGTGGGCGCTAAAATTGATAGTGCATAGAAAGTGTCCCTACAAGCAGACGTGGATTCATATATGACAAGTCTGGTCAAAAACTCAAGGTGGTACTTTAATTTTTCTTCTTTCATGATGACAGTCTAACAACAAGTCCCATTGGGATTTATGCTTTTCCTGGCTATTTTGATGTCATTAAATTACTTACAGCTGATGTCCTATATCGAGAAGCTGGCTATGGGCAGCAAAATGGTTGATTTAATAACATTGGCTTTTTCGTTGCCTTTTTATCTCTGCGTATCTCTTAATCCACATTATCCCAAAGGTGTAGCGGGACGATATTTGTTTCTAATATGTGTGGGGACGTGATCATTAGTTCTACTAATTCGCTATAGAAGAGTGACAATTTTCCTAGTGGTTGGTTAAATTTTGAAATTCAGTCGTTTGGAGTAAATGCCAACACCTGTGCCATCAGTGGTCTTCGATTCATCTTTAAAATTTGATATATTATATTGGTATGCACTGTTATCACCAAACAGTATGCGGTAGTTTCCCCATATCATGAATTCAGAAGTAAAAGTGTCCACCCATCCATCCAGGATACCATCCTTCTGATTGCTTCCCCTAGAATGCGACAGAGGCCGTATAAGAGGCTGGTATAAAAACAAATTTCTATGAACTGAGATTGAGATTCCTTTGAACTTCCTTTAACATAGAAAATCACTAATCGGTCGGTCGATAATGATACTCAAAATTTACTCAATGGTTGAGTGTATTAAATCCACAAATACACACCTCCACACACCAAGAGACTTGTACTAACCTCCTTTTTATAATTGGAGTCATGCAAAATTCAGCATAAAATTATTAAACTCTGATACCCAAGTCGTTACTTTCACAGCTAAATTGACCTTCGATTGATAACCATCTTGGCTTAACTATGTTGAATATTCGATAATTTTTCTTATAAGAAGTCTTGTCTACTAATTCAAAATTTACACGTTGCTGTGTTATTCTTTTGAAATTAAGCAATGTCGATTATATTATTTGATTTCGAAGTCGATTTCGTTTTGTGTCAGAATTATTTGTTGTTCATTTTGGTTAAATAATCACCTTGTACCTAATTTATTTTTTAAACTTTTATTACATTTTAAAAGACATTTAAACATCTGGAAATCTTTACGTAGAATTTTTAAAAGTGGAGCCGGAAGTTGAAAACAAAAGGAATGTTTTAAATAGAAGAGGAAGGCGTTAATCGTGTGCGTTATTTGTTGCAAAATGGTCAGTTTTAGCGGTATCGCAGCTTTTTCTATGATCGTCAGTTAGAAAGTTTTGTAGGAGAAAGTCTACCTTAAGTTGTGTTACGTTACACGGAGATAAGTGAATTTTATAAGTCGAGTTAAGCGGAACGTATTTTACACTTGCAAATAGTTTTCCGAATATCCGTTAAAGGGAGTTTTTTCCACCATCAAAGGGCGAATACTATAATTGTAATTACAACGAAGTCAGTGTCGTCTAAATCGACATTCGCGTGCTATAATTGAAGTTAGGAAGGAATATCACATGATGTTTTGTATTTGTGCGATCTTTATTGTAAATGGCAGTTGCGACCGCAGATTTTGGATTATTGACACTTTTCTCGCTTGTTGCGTAGAATGTGTCATTCTAGCCCTGAGTACCTGTTATTCTTTCAGTTTATTTATGTATTATTGTTCATCTGTAAATGGTTGGTTTTGTAATTAATTCAGACAAATTACGACACACCCAGATAAGATTTCAAATCAAATTTTCTAGTGGTACCCAGGTGCTTCCTATTAATCCACACCAACAACTTTTCATATTCTTTATAATAGGCTTTTGCATTTGGATTTTACAGGTACCAACTCTTCTTTTGCTGCTGCAATAAGCCACTGAATGGATGGTGTATTATCTTCTTCAACCGGTCATTTTATTTACAAAGACGGTGATTTTTGTAAACCAACGTCAAGTAACATTTCCATGGAGATCATAGAATTACGAATAATCCGGAAATGTATTCGAGATAACGTCAATATGATTTCATTTTATGTTCCTTATTTTTAAATTATACTGCAGGTATAATAAAAAAATACTATATTAAACACCTGTCTAATTGGGTTTTCGTGCCTTTAAACGTTGCCAGAGTTTTAAAGACTTGATTATACACTTGTTTCTTAATATACTATTTTTATCATTTTCTCGAATTCGCGCTACCTCTTCAGCATTTCGCAATGTTAAATGTATATAGGATTTAGTGAGGGAATCAACACACGTTACACCCCATACGAAAGGCCGTCCAAACTGTCATGGCATCAAAATTATTCCATCTTGGTGTCTTATTACAACCATTGGGTTCCCGTAGTGCGGAAATGTAGACATGTAGACCCAAACGGAGGCACATAGAAATTCTAAAAGATGCAGCCAAGCACCTGATTCTTTTTCTTGTAGGTCTAGAAGACGTGCTTGGTCTATTTCTGAAGGATATGAACTGAACAAAAAATGGAGAAAAATCCGAGTCCGAGTGGCGCGATTATAGAATTCAAATAAGAAAGTGGAAGATAAGGTAGGTCAAAAAATGAACTACGCATTTCACCATTTCACCCCTTGAAATAGAGAAGCATATTTCAACACATAAAAGCTGATGTCTGCCCGTCTGTCTGTCTGAGTTACAAAGGCTCCAAAACTGCATCAGTTACAGACTTGGTATTGGTGTCATTCGATCAGAAATTAAAACTTTTTATTTTCGGGCAACTTCTGAGCTAAAAAAAAGCTCACTCGTGTACTAATGGTAAGGTGGAGTACGTTACACAAATAAATTACTAAATACTAAATTGTGATAATAGAACGCTATTGGAATATTTTAAAAATTCATGATCATAAAAGTGTACTTTACAGAGTGTTTAGTAATTTCTTATATACCTGCAGACATTAGTGTACAGTACCAAAATATTGCGATTTTTGTTAAATTTTAAAAACTCGTTTTCTTTATTTATAGCACCATTAGAAAGCTGAGGAAAAAATTACTAATGGTTCCTTAAAATTATTTACCGAAAATGAAATTTTTCGATTTTTTGGTCATAACTTTGCTATGTGTAGAACAACAAAAACTTTAAAATGGAAAATTAATTAGCATAAAATTCTGCATAACTTTGCCTATTTAAGCGACTTTGTATCAAGCACACCCTGTATAAGAATGTTTTTTTTTATTTCTGTAAGACAAAAATTTTTGAGACAAAATTGCCGCCCCCTAAAATCTGCCGCTCTAGGCTCTAGCCTACTCAGCCTGCTGCAAAATTCGTCATTGCCCCCCCCCCCACCCTCATTACTGTACTTTTAAATTTTTACCTTCTTCAGTATATTTAATGGGTAACTAAATGGTATATAGAAAGAAAGAATACATATATCAATTAAATTTGTTTCACGGCGACACTTTTGTGGCTTAATAAAAGCAAAATAAAAATACTTTATATGCAGAAGAAAATTATAACGTTTTATACTTAAACAATGAATCGCGTGGAAAGCCGTACCGTGCTGTAATGTATCATTAAACTTAAAACCATATATTTTTATTTGACTATAAATCATTGCGTTTATTACCAACTTTTAGAATATTTTTCTATCCACAATGGTTTTTTGTGTGAAGTGACCATACTGCAACTTCTAGATTTAATATTCCTATAGGATCACAATCCAAGTTCATACCGATTGTTTGTTTTTGTGAGCATTAAGTTGAAGACAACAAGAAGATGATTATTGTGTTGGTGTTTAAGCTAAATATTTGTGATAACTTCATTGCTGTGATTTTGAACTGATAAGGCAACCTAGTTTAATTAAAAATAGAAATCGCAAATGCATTTTGAATACATATTTATTTCCGGAAACAATACCTCGCATGTGAGAACCTAATAAATTTATTGCGCAAGCGTTCATTGTCTATTATGTCAGCGTCGCGACGCCAGTTCAGTCGACATGCGGCACGCAGGCCGTAACTACAGCAATGACTTACAAGCGCGCGCGATTAATGTACGAAGTTATTGCAACAGTTCTATGCTTGTTTATATCTACAACTTCAAGTCTTATAGGTACTTTTATTACTCATAGTTAGCAACTAATCCTCTCTATGCTATTTGCATGGTAACCTATTATTAATATGAATCAATTGTCAGGAATTATTAAAGTAAATGGAGAGAACAGAAAATCGCTTCGCCTCGTATAATTGGCATGATATTACAATAATGACCAATTAGGTCGAACTATACCAAAAAGTTTGTAATTGGGGAAGTTGTTCTGTTCCCGATTGTTAAATTATGCATTTCTAAAGCTTGAAATTACATCGGTTTCAAACGCTTTACTCAGTTTTACACTAGGTAATTATATAAATCACAAATCCCATTTGGAAACATAAAAGAAACCACAAATCTATTTTTATTGGGAAATTGGATATGATTTATTACTCTTTGGAGGGTACCTGTTTTTTTTTATTTAATTCATTGCTGGCCAGGCAAAAGTCGATAATCACGGAAAACCTAACGCCCGCCGTAAATGTAATCGGAAAATTCCTTGGAGCGGTTCATAATTTTATTTCCGAAATGAAAATGTTATAGATGGATTAAATTATAAACGAGTTTACCTGACTAACTGTCGCCCTAGTAACAAACGTAAAAGTAATGTACTACGTATTGAGTGAGCACTAACTGTAATTGATATTCTTCCCGTGGTTTGAGTATAGACCTCATTTTAGGCGTCCAGAGGTAGCGCCCCGCTGGTTATAGATGTATAGTGCACATGAACCAAGTTAATATAACACAAAATATACAGGACACCGTGACAACTTTAAATATTAATACTTGAATAATTTAATCGGTTTTAGGTTTACTCGAAAATGACCTTAACTGTTTATTTTTATATGCGACACCCTGTATATTTTATTGTTATCTGACGCAGATTAAAAAAAACTACATAAAAAATATTATAACCAAGGTGATGATACCTGGAGTCTAATCCCGTTTGTTGTTGGTTTTAGCTTATTATCCGAGATTCACTGATTTCATCTATGTACTTGCAAAGAACTTTTTCACACGGACCAATTTGTGGCGCTTCTTGGGAGCGCTACTGAGTTGTGCGTTTTGAAGAAACGTTGCTTCATATGGAGTTATACAAATGAGGGCGACCACCGCCACGGTGGCGGGAAGTGGTCGACTATCGCTGAAAGGCGTCATTTCGATAATTGTGAACTGAAGACATCTGACCTTCAGTTAAGGTTTCGGACGGACGGACAGGCGCCAAATGTTATAACTGGGTGCCAAACTAACTCACCCAAATAGAACTTGGGCTTTATATACAGGGTGGCAATTTGAAAACTTACCACCCCTCATGTCTTAGTAAATAAACGAGATATTTAAAAAAATCAAAATCCGTTTCGGTAATTCGGAGGGAGAATCACAATGACATAGTTGGCGACGCACCCCCTCCAACCCCCTCCGCCCCAGCCACCCCAACTTTTAAATCCTAAATAGTGACCACCATGTGTGATACGTCGTTGGAAAGCTTTAAAAAAATGCTTTCTAACCATACCAAATAGCATTGCATTTAGGTTAGTACTTATCGTGCAGAGATATATACTATATTCCACACGTAATCGGCACCCTGTACTATAATAGTAAACTATTGCACTTAAATGTTCAGTGAAGCACAGATAACAATACTGTTTCCATGGAAACGACGGAAGACTCCTAGATTGTGATTTTTGACGTCTTAAACTCAGAATTTTCAGAAGTTTTAGAATAATTTTTATGGTTTCTGCTATAAAATAGTTTTGTTCGATACACGACCATAAAGAACAAGTTAAAAAGTAATCGTAAACGATTTACATAAAGCGCATTTCCACTTGCATTCATTTCCCATTTGTAAGATGCAACTTCTGTTAAAATCGTAGAAATCCGGCCACAAATATGAAAGATAGCATTGCACATGGGCAATCCATTGTCGACGTGCTACTTCAATTTCAGTTTATGAGAAGAATTTCATTTCAATGCTTTTCTAAATAAGAAAGTTGGAACTGCGCATGCGCAAACCTCAATTTTAAAACTAATGTTAGATTCTCCTTTGTTCCAAGCGCCTAAGTATCAAATTTCACTTAAATAGTTCCATAGATAAAAAAGTTGGCACGGCGCATGCGCAAAATAAAATTTTGAAACTGGCGCAAGATTTTCCTTTATTCCAAGTGCCTATGTATCACATTTCATTTAAATTCTTCCATAAATAAAAAAGTTGGCACTGCGCATGCGCAAAACCAAATTTTGAAATTGGCGTTTGATTTTTCTTTATTCCAAGTGCTTCTGTATCCAATTTCGTTTAAATTCTTCCATAAATAAAAAAGTTGGCACTGCGCATGCGCAAAACCAAATTTTGAAATTGGCGTTTGATTTTCTTTTATTACAAGTGCCTATGTATCAAATTTCGTTTAAATTCTTCCATAAATAAAAAAGTTGGCACTGCGCATGCGCAAAACCAAATTTTAAAATTGGCGTTTGATTTTCCTTTATTCCAAGTGCCTATGTATCAAATTTCATTCAAATACTTTTATAAGTAAAAAAGTTTGCAATTCGGTTTATAAATGGTCGAGATGCGAAAAGGGCATTGTGAATTTTGAATCGATTCGATTCAACTTTTGGCATTGCGTATTATATGGTTAAAGCTATGCCCATATTGAATTTCATGCAATTCAGTTCATAACTAACGGAGATGTAAAAGCGATCGAACATTTCTAAACAAAGTTATCGTTCACACGGACAAATAGATGGACAGACAGACAAAGGAACAGACGGACAGACCAACCGGCAGGCGACAGATAGCAATGCAAAATTATAAACGATCTCTAGGATCGTTAATAAACGGCAAAAGTGTAAAATTATGGAACATGTAAAAAAACGGTTTTTTGTTTTTTTTACAATAACTTTTTTGTAAGCGGTACAGAAAAAATTCCTTCCTTGGTACAAGACTCGACACCATAACGAACCAAATAGCGAAAAAAGTAGAACAATAGCTCTTAAGATAAAAAAACTAGTAGCGTCGCAAAGTTAGCGGACGGACGGACGGACGGACGGACGGACGGACGGACGGACGGACGGACGGACGGACGGACAAAGTGGCCACAATAGCGCATTTTTTTTTTATTTTTGTGGAAATGCGCTAAAAAGGAACCATCTCGTGAAATTATCGCTACAACCGCAAGCTATTTGCATAATTGTAGGAATGTTGTACTTTTTTGTTGATCCATGCCACTTTGAATGGACACACGATCTCTGATGTTTTGGATGACATATGTTTACTCAGTTTTTCATTGATTTTGTCACAAGTGTTATGCGATGTTTTTCTAGCACAATCGTTGATCTGATAGCTTCATAATAGCTCAGGCACTTTAGACAAAAAAATGCCCTAAATTAGACGAAATTAGTAACTAGCTGATTTTTGGTGGGGTGTTAGTATATGATAAGGTAAGTATTTTCTGAAACCCTTACTTCCTCCGCTTGCTTCACCCGGTACAGCGATAGAAAGAACCTGTGACCGGAAAGTAATGAAATCGCTATTGTGCTCCATCTACGGCACCGATTTTGACGGTTGTGGTCTTAAATTGTTCAAAATGACAGTGGTTGTGCTAAATAATAACCACTGCAACAATGCGTAACATTTTGAGGTGTTTTATTTGAAATTTTATGTAAATTTTAGCAATTTTTTAACCGCAAATCCAATAAATAAAGCGCTTTCAGAGCGCCTAAAATAAAGAACTTTGTTACAATTTCGCATCTTTAACATCCTTATCATCCTGCAGAGGATACGATCGATGCATTGGCGCAATCTCCAATACAGGGGGAAACTTGGAAGGACAAGCTCGGGCGCAGTCACAATGTCTATCACACTGGCCTTTACGAACATGTGTATAATTAAATGAAAAAGCTCGTCAGGGGCTTGGTGCAGGGGTGACTTGCTCGTGAGATATCCGGAATCCCCATTCTGTGGGTGTTAGTGGTTTCCAAGCCAATGTTGTACCTGAAGATACACGCGGTGAGAATGGAGAAACGCCGTGTCAGCCGTCGGTTGGAGGACGAATGGCCAAGTAGAATTATGATGAAACTTTCTGGTGAGAGACAGTGTATATCGAAACTGGTCTTTCTACAGATGCGTTCAACAATTTCCAAACTGTTTGCTTCCCTTTTCCGAATCAAGACGAGGTCTTGTCGAATCCCGACGTCGCGTCGCATGTAAAAAGAGCAAAGTCTCTTTTGTGCGGCCAATTTTTTTTAACGTCGTCTTGTATGGTAAAGCCTTTATTTTTTTAGTATTTGGTTTAACGAAAAACATTTTCTAACAACACTCCGCTCCTCATAAGCGCGAATAAATCCTCATCCATCGCAACTACGGCAACTTTGGCTAAAGTGGTCCCCTCGATAACGACCGTCACAATCAAGGTGTCGGTGTCTTGCTTTACCTGCAAGTCCACACAGCGAGATCTTCTGCTTTCCTCACAGGCGTTCGTGCTCATTGATGACTCATACCAGTGTGTCAGTACCTATTAGACATACGAATGGCAAATATCCCGGTTAGCTAAGTCGCGGCCAAACTCCTTTCCTGAGAAGGAATCCTACGTCGACAATGTATTGCACTTTGTAGGTTGGTGGACTATCAGTGCAGCATACTTTTCTATAGTTTCTTCTAACACTGACTTTGTTGTTTTCCTCATGTAAGGCTGATCAAACAACAATGGTGCGGCTTCGGAGCGAGCTCATACGAGATATTCCTTATGGTCCTCTGGACATTTAGACATGCAAGTGATTCTCATAAAAAGCTGATAAGGGCCTACTCGTGTCTCCTTGCCTCTGATTTTTAATGTGCCGTTTACGACGCGATGTTCAGTGGTTTACCATCCGCACGTTAGTAAGGGGGGTATTTCAGTGGGGTAAAAAATGACCCCCCACTCCTTTGACGGAAATACACGTTTTGAAGCACCAAGATCGTGGAATCAAACATCAAACAACATCTCAATGATGTCGGTCTGTCGCTCTGTCGGTCCGTCTGTAGGTACTCTCATTTCCGGCTAAACGGCTGAACCGATTGGACTCAAATTTGGTACACATATTCTTAGCAATAAATGGACATACGCAGGTGTGCGGGTGGCATCTGTGCTAGACATTGCAATTTTTTAATGTTTTATTGTAACGTCACAAAAATTATCAAACATTTTAAAGAAAACAGTTTAAAATGCCATGAATTGTTGTAGTGGATATTCTTTAGCATAACGACTACTATTCTGAACAATTTAAGTCCACAACCACCAAAACTGTGCCGGAGATGGAGAGCAATTGCGATATTATTGTATTCGCGCTACTTAAGTCTTTTTTATCGCTCTACCGGGTGAAGCAAGCGGAGGAAGTGAGGGGAACTTTCAGAAAATACTTACCTTATCACACACTAACAACTCACAAAAAATCAGCTAGTTACTAATTTTGTCTATTTTTTAACCTAAAGTGCCTGGGCTATAAGTTTCTCCACCCCATAAACTCAAAAATGTTACTTTCATCGACTAATGCCATTTACTGTAGAGAATAAGTTTTTCCTTTCGACATATGATTTCCATGGTTTAAAATGACTAATAAGAAAATCTTCCATGCTTCCGGATGACGCTATTGGGCTACATATCAGGAAGGTCGGGTGTTCGAATCTGGGCTAAGGTAAGCATTTTTCATCTGTGGCAGAAATGGGAATTTCCTTAGATCAGTTTCGAGCATTCTACCGACTACTCCTAATCAGGTTATCCTGGAGTTTTCCTAATTCGTAAGGGAAATACCGGAGTAGTATAGATCAACGTAAGATCTTCTGTAGGGGCACCTCTAAAAAGCATTATGTAATTGGGCGAAACCCTGTTGAGGGCCCAGAACAAGAGAGGGACAATAAATAAATAAACAATATCCACTACTTGTTACGGGAATAATTTAAGAAATTAAACTGTTCTAAAGCTTTGTAAAAACCTTTTCATTCATAGTTGTCGTGTTCTTCACCCTCCGCACCATCTATGTGTACGCAAGTGCTTTTCACTACCCTACATATATACAAAGCATTGTTCAATATTTTTAGTTGAAGGCAACTGATTGTAATTTGTAACACCTTGCAATATTTTTTCGTCTCAAGCATATCTAGTTTTAATTTCACCGTCTTTGACATCCAAGTTATGCATTTATCTTGTCTCTACTGACAGTTAATTAACTTCTAAGTTAATGTCTAATACCAACTTGAATCCACTGCAAATGAACATATCGACATTCAAAGGTGGAATCGTGCTTATCAAAGATGATTTCCCGTGACCTCATTAATAGTGAAATTAGCTGAAACTTTGTAACGTAAAGGATTCCGCGAACAATAAGACAGCATAATTTAATTACGTAGCATAATTGAATTTCATGAAACAACAAACTAATAGGTCAAAAGTGTACGCCGTGTAATTGATTCGGTGTGGGAATTCGTTCTAACTTTGCAGGGACTGTTAATAAATTTTAGTTTAAGTTGCGGGCTTGAATCTACATGTTAACATATATTTCACCATAAACAGAGGGACGCCGTTTAAAATTTGTGGCTCGAGGGGATAGATTTTAGGGTAGGATTATTACATCCCAAGAGAAGCATCTGTTACCATCATCAGTATTTCGACGTACCTACTTACTTAAACAAACGTGCAATTAAGCGATATGTATGTTCATTCGTTGTATTAAACTGCCTGCTGTTCCACGACTTGTCTATACGAGTTCAGAAATTCTACACATAAGTTACATTTGTGCAGCGGACTCTCGATTGTTACGGAAGTTATACGAATTATCGTTTTGTATTAGTATAATAACGGAACTTGCTAAAGTACACAATACTGAACACCAGAACAATTTCAATAAATCCTTCCTTCGTGCAGAGGCTAAAATGGAGACGAACGACCGTCGAGTATTGTTTACAAGTGCTGTAAAACTTGAGCTTTACTATGTGGGTATATGTCGATTTAAATGAACAGAAATGCTCCTCACGTTGTCCAATCTTTACGTGCTCAAGCGTTACGAGTGTTACTTCAAATTGAACTGTAATATCTCGTTTTCTACTGGAATTCACCACTGGATTAAAATTGACTATTGCACTAATAAATTTTCCATTTTATAAGATACGTTTTCAAACAGTGCTGAATACTCATCAACTCTATAGAATTTATTGGTAAGGATGTAGTACTGCTACACTTTTAATATCACAGCATAGATCACCTACCAGTGAATTAATAAATAATGCTATTAGAAATATATTCGTATTATGCTGTCACCGCACCGCGGATCATTGCTTACTAGGTACTCATAATGGAGTATTTATAATTAAATTGACAGAATTCGTTGAAGGATCAATGTCTCATAGTTGAATTTAGTGGTTTCATGTAGTCCTAAATGACCCTGTATGACGCCGATAGAGCAAAGGTACTAAATATTGCCGGTCTTGTATAATGCGTGATTGTAAAAGGACGAAAATCAAGAGGAAGTGTTACATTATATTACACCATCTTTATAGGTACAGGGTCAATACACTTAGATTCAAATAGATATTTACATAAAACTCAAGAAAATGACCCATTACTGGCGAGAAATAATGAAGTACCAGGCCCCAGGGCCGAGTAATTAAAATTTCCGAATCAGGCGTCATTTTTACTGACGAGTTTTGTATTAACATTTTTATTTGTTACTCAGTTGTAAACGTTGATTAACAAGACAAAACGCAAACGGGTAAACGTCATGTTTAAACGCTACTGACTTGTAAAACTGACAGCAGACTTGTAAAACTGATAGCAGACCTGTAAAAATTTTACAAGTTAGTAATCTAGTAATTTCATTGGCCAGAATTAATGCGAAGTCTCTGTTACATGGATCACATGATATTTTAGACATTTCTTCAAGATCAATTTAAGAACTAATTATTTACGTTTACAAATGAGTAACAAATAAAATATTGTACATTATACGCCAGGTAATAGTTTTTACTGGCTCTAGGACTTCTCCTATCGCCAGTAAAAACTCACTTACCTGGCTAATAATGTAAAATACTATTTTCCGAACTTCATATAGAACTTTTGTTGAATGCAAAGTGTCATTCGTTAGATATTATCAATGTGACATTATAGTTTTGTGGTTACTAACACCGTGGGCTTACATGGGCCATGTCCCCAAAAAAAAAAACAACAAAAATTGATTCCAGTGAATATAAAAGTGTACAACACGAATAGCAATAAAGTAAAGTACAAAGAAAAACGCCCAATTCAAAAAATTACAATAAAATTGGTTGTCATAGAGATTCGTTGCTAACAAACTTAATAATAAGGTGTTGGAATAATAAGTATGAGAAAACGTTATTCCAAACACCCAAATTATATGAAATAAATACGGCCTTCTGCATTACTATAAAACCAATTTTGCTTCTTTTCTTTTTATATATAGGTACAGTGTTTCAACCCAAATAAAGTTTGCTATGCTCAACACCTCTATATAAAAGCAAATTAAGCCGAAATTTAGTTACTTAAACTTATATAATAATCAGCACCAAAGAACACTTCGAGCGTTGTATACGACTGCAATTATGTAATTATGGTACACATCGCAACGTAGTAAACCCTTTTATAGTGTAAATAATGTTAATCCGCGTAGCAATTACGCGGAGTATGAGGTCGTGTATTTTATACAATTACAGCAAATTTTGTTGTACCAACGTGAATAAATGAATAGAACTTGTTTCTATACCATATTCCAACTAAAGTCCGTGAAAAGCTGTGCTAGTAACTATATGTATATGAATTTGCAAATGAAATTTCATGAAATACAAAATAAGAACGTTAAACTGCCTATATAATACAACTTATTGAGAATGGAATGCTGGTACGTATGCAAGGTTTTCAACCTGGCAACAAAAAACAAGCCTTATATGTTTGAAGCGAGGTTTGAAGTTCGCACAGAATACCATACTTACATTATACGCAGTGTTTTTTATTAAAATATTTTAGATTAAAAATTATCTATGAGCTTTTCAACGTACTCATTACCAATTTTTTAGCTCATCAGTTAGTTATTTTACAAATCAAATTTAAAAAGAATAAATTCCTTAAAAATATCTTTACCTCAACTTGACAAAAAAAACTCAAACAACCCAACGCCCTTTCTCTGATTGTTTATTTCACTTCAGGAATTATTCAGTGCTTCTCTTACCCAGTACACCGTTCATTGCGTGGGGACTCTCTACGGTGCCTCCCTATGTACCATACTCCATTTCTCAAATATATAGGAGTGGTAGGTACGAGGGTGGTTTAATAAGCTTCCCGTTTTTAAAGAATAACACTGATTCAAAGTCAAAATATAGTTTGTTCAAAACCGTCAAATAAAGTCATTATACGTTCAATTTTAGGAGAAAAAATTACACATGATCCAGAAGTAGATAATGAGCTCTATGATGTATCAGTAACGTTAAACTTAACGTGCAGGTTATTTTGCCTATACTAAATAGCGCAAAATAACGGTTTTCGACAGGTTTTATAAGTTTGACGTTTCTGATACATCACAGGGCTAATTTTTTGATTAGGTACTCAAATAATAACCAAACATCGCTCTAATAGTCCTGCAGCTCATAACACTTCTGTGTGTAAGTATGCGTATAAACAAAATTCCTAGGACAATTCTTTGTGGGTTAATTACTTGAGTGTATTGGAAAAAACTTGGGTGGACATTCCCTACCCCCCCATTCTCAGTATCACATCATCCAAAATGGCCATCATTGTTCCAATACCATTCCGTTTGTGGGTGTTTTAGCGAAAATGGTAAGAGTTAAGAGTTTATATTTTATTATATTTAGCTTCCTAGCATGTGCTATTGCGATAGCCGTTTTTTGAACATTTCAAAATTTCATCAAATGTCGACGTTTTAGACCATTTTAAGCAACTTTTAAAGAATAAAATTTTTTTCCGTCTGTATGTACGTACGTACGTACGTTTCGTTGGCAATTTTCTGAGAAAACGGCTCGACGGATTTTGTTGAAATTTTGTATATATGTTTTAGGCATACCGAACAGAAAAATAACGGGCCGGATTTTTGAAAAAAAATTTTGGAGCGCCGTAACGGCATCGAACTTTTTTTTTCAAATAGCAACCTAAAATTTTTATTCTATTATTTGGAAGACCTTATTTTCCTGTGTACAACCTACAAAAAATTGGGCCGGGTTATATTATCAAAAAACGGAGAAAAAAATTGTCAAAGTCAAAAAATTGTGTTGCATATGTGCAAAACGCAACGATCTTGTTTCTGAAGCAATTTAAACGAAATTTCTATGGTAAGTCCCTTTAATAAAAGCAAACAAAATTCATGCGCAAAAATCGTGTTGCGCATGCGCAGAAATGCAATTTTCTTATTTATGGAACAATTAAAACGAAATTTGGATGGTAGGTCCTCCTAATAAAAGAAAACAAAATGCATGCGCAAAAAATCGAGTTGCGCATGTGCAACATCCAACTTTCTTATTTATGGAGCAATTTTAACGAAAATTGGATGGTAGGTCCCTCTAATAAAAGCAAACAAAATGCATGCGCAAAAATTGTGTTGCGCATGCGCAGAAATGCAACTTTCTTATTTATGGAACAATTTTAACGAAATTTAGATGGTAGGTCCTTTTAATAAAAACTAACAAAATGCATGCGCAAAAAATAGTATTGCGCATGTGCAACATCCAACTTTCTTATTTATGTCATCATGGGGAATAGATGAAAACATGTAATCAACTCTACGCGAATTTGTTTGAAATAATCTATGCTATAAAAATGGTCGCTTAATGTCAAATTTAAGTTGCCCATTAGTGTGTATTTTTTATTAGTGTCAAATTGCGATTTTTCACAACGAATAAATTGGAATGGTATGTTCGATAACAGTTCAAGAAATGTTTGACGTATCCTGAAATCGTGTAATATTGGTTGCATACAATTCCACGAATTGACGGTTTTCTCTTCATAGCATGAGCTAGGTACAATGCGAAATTTCATCAAATGTTGACGTTTTAGATCATTTTAAGCAACTTTTAAAGAATAAATTTTTCCCGTCTGTAAGTGCGTACATATGTTGGCAATTTTTGGTTTCAGCTAGGAAGCTATTCTGTCAAGAATTTGACACCTGGTTTTATTTCATATTTATTACAAATTTTTTTACAACTCAAATCGTTAGTCTAGAAAAATCACTTTGTCAATATTCTGCTATAAAGATATCAGTTTTTGATAAGAATATATAATAATATTTGTTACATTATTTTATTAGGCGATGAAAATACGAGTATAGCACCATGGAGGATAACATAGGACACATATATACCTAAAACCAGGCCTAAAACCTTTTGGTTTTGACATTTTCGACATTTCTGGAATTATGTTTGTTTTCACTGTCAACTTGTCAACACTGTTGCATTTGTAAGACAAACAACACTGTAGCTCTATAGAATCCACCTCCTCGGTATCTCGCCTAAATAAAATCCTTACCAAAGATTCATACCACAACCCAGCTAGCCTCAGAAGAGAGGATGGTTCCTATACGGACAACCTCACAGAGACAGCTGAGGTACTAAGAGACGCTCACTTTCCTGGAGCCACCACCACGCCTTACCCCAACTGGCCTGAGACAATCCCTTTCACTTCCACGGAGAATGACTGGGCGGTTGCCTGTCAGGTGGTGGACGTGGCGAGGGTGACCTGGGCGGTGAAATCGTTCTCAGCATACAAGTCACCCGGTTTGGACGGCATAATACCTCCTGCAATGGGGACTGGATGTTATTGCTACCTACCTAGTGGGAATATATACAGGCTGTATCGCTTTCAGATACATACCTAAACAATGGAGGGAGATAAAAATTGTTTTTATCCCCAAACCTGGAAAAGGTGATTACTCCACACCTAAAGCATATCGTCCAATCAGCTTGATGTCTTTTCTTCTTAAGACACTTGAAAGACTGTGCGATAGATACATAAGGGATACGGCGCTAACACGGTTTCCGCTGCATCCTAACCAACACGCATACTGCCCAGGAAGATCTACGGAATCAGCCCTGCACTGCGTTGTAGGGGAGATTGAGAGATCGCTGCACTATAAAGAGTCCGCACTGGGAGTATTCATAGATATAGAAGGGGCTTTCGACAAAACAACCTTCGATTCAATAGAAATGGCTCTACGTCACCATGGCGCACCGAACGTCGTACGAGGCTGGATTGCGCAGCTGCTGAATCTCAGAGCAGTGCACATCAGCGTTGGCGACGAAACACTAAGGTGCACAGTAGTGAGAGGATGCCCCCAAGGTGGGGTGTTATCACCACTTCTGTGGAACTTGACTGTAAACAGGCTCCTCTGTCGCCTTAATTACAGTGGCTACTATACGCTGGGGTATGCGGATGATATATCCATACTTATAACCGGCAAATTTGAAGCTACTTTATGCAAACTGATGCAATCAGCTCTTACAGTAACCGAAGAATGGTGTAGGGAACACTCCTTGTCCATCAACCCGACAAAAACGGAGCTAGTTCTCTTCACAAGAAAAAGAAAGGTAGAGGGTATTCGAGCTCCCCTGCTATTCCAAAAACACCTCCAATTTTCAGAGTCAGTGAAATATCTAGGAATCACACTCGACAAAAAACTGAATTGGAGCAAACATATCCAGCTTAAAGCCGAAAAAGCAAATAGGGCTTTCTGGCAAAGTCGCCGCGCTATTGGCACACTTTGGGGACCATCCCCGAAGGCTGTCCTGTGGCTGTACACTGCCGTGATTAGATCTATGTTCTGTTATGGAGCAATTGTCTGGTGGCCTAGAACCAGACTCTCCACAACTGTAGCACTCCTTAATCATGTGCAAAGACTAGCGTGCCTTGCCTGCACCGGCGCGATGCGAACGACCCCCACAGCCGTCATGGAGGCCCTCTTGGATCTGCCTCCACTAGATCTCCACGTGAGAGAGCAGGCCATTCTGGCATTCCTGCGTCTGAAAAATAAGGGGTTGTTGAATAGCAAAGGCATTGAGGGGGGCCACTCCCGAATTCTGGGCGAGGCGATCAAGCGACTGCCTATCCTAGAGGGGAGATCGGACTCACTCACTCCTCAATTCATATTAGGGAAAAACTATCACATCTTCTTTGATGAGAATATGGCATCCCAACCAGATATATTCATCTTCACGGATGGATCTAAGACAATGGAAGGTACAGGCACTGGTATTTACTCCAAAGAACTGAACTTCCATATCACCCAACCACTAGGTAAACTTCCTACTGTATTCCAGTCAGAGTTGGTAGGATTAACGCTTAGTGCAAGAACAGTTCTTATGCATAACATAAAGAACAAAACTATCAGAATCTCAAGTGACAGCAGGGCTGCCTTGCAGTCACTTGGTCACTGTAAAATTACCTCTAGGATGGTTTCCGAATGTCACCACGTACTAGAGCAAGTAGCAAGCAGCAACACCCTTGAGCTCGTATGGGTCAAAGGGTATGCTGGAACGGAAGGTAATGAGAAAGCCGATAAATTAGCCCGATTGGCCTCAAAACAGGCGTTTTATGGTCCAGAGCCGGCTCTTCCACTTACAGTTACAACTGTAAACAACCTAATAACTCAAGACACCCAAACCCAGCACAGGGCTAGGTGGAACTTGATGTTAGATTGTCGCCATGCGAGAGAAGCCTTCAGAGGACCATCTCGTAGCTTGGCGCGTTTTTGTACAGGGCTATCAACAACCTGAGGTTACTCGTGGGCATACTTTCTGGGCACTGTAAACTAAACAAGCACATGCACTGCATGGGTTTGGTGGAATCACCATCTTGTAGAGGATGTTACACAGACGACGAGACGGCATACCACATACTCTGTGAATGTCCCGCTCTAGTCCAACTGAGACGATCCATGTTGGGGGAATCCTGGCCGGACATGGCTACGATTAGAGCCGCCTCCCCTTCCAGCGTCCTAAGGTTCATCTCACGTGTGGGATGGCTTGAGTGATGTTGAGGGGTCGGGCGACCCTAGTCAGGGAGGTAGTACAAAGGGCCCGAATTTGAGGCCTAAGTACGCGTGGACACTGTTCACCCTCCTATCGTAATCCAAGACAAAGAACAAACAATTTCGGCGTCCGACGCGCACTTTATGCACGTAGGTGCCCCAACGTATTCGTCTGGTAAAAGGTTAATGCATTTTTACGGCATTAGAATGCTATCTATTTTTTCAAATACAAACATAAGTGGATCCAGTACTTCTTGTTCTTCATCTGCTCGGACAGTTAGGTAGTTCTCAGCAGCCTTCCCCCTGACCTGGACACTGCCTCTTGAGATATCATCTGAACAAAATAGTGGTAGTTGTGCATAACACATGTCGCCTCTGCTTCAAAGGAGGAAGGGACTGCGGAACATATCATCTGCAGGCGTGAGGCTGTCTCCGGATGTAAAGGTAGAGGTACTTCAAAGAAAAGAGAATAAATCCTCACATGAGATCAACACAAGCCTGTGATATTTCCATTTACTATTGACTTTGGACCCTAAAAACCTTATTTACACAAGGAAGTTGGACTCAAACGAAACAGGAAAGTTTCAAAATGTATCAGGTATTGATAATGAATTACGAGTATTTTTATTTTATGAAAGCAGCAATATTTAGTCGCTATGGAAAAGATTCGAGTAGTGGGCAAGGTACATGACGAATATGCTGACCTGTTCCAAAGAATGCTGCAACAACAATAGCGTCCCATTGTTTGAAGACAACGACATATACTTCTTCTAGACCAAAGGTGAGTCAATATTGTAACCATTCAACAGAAATCGAACGCATGGACAAAAAAGAATATCAATAATTGGGAAAATATTATGAGCTAACAGACGAAAATTCAGTCAATACGTCGTGCCGGCAAACGTAAGAGATGCATAAACTCATACTGACTGTCTCATTCAGACATTCAAGAATTTTAGGTAATGTAGATTTCTGATACAATATTCTTTTCAATAAATATAATGCACTTTTCAAGAAACACGATTTGACTATACGCCAACTATTATTATACTCGTATATTATATTATACGCTTTTCAGAGACGATTTAAATTCCAAAAAAGATAATCCCTTCTCTCACCCCCAAAGTTATGACTTTTACTATATTTACTTCTTAACTACCCTCAGAAAGTGCGCGAGATGAAATTTTAAGTCACAACTTACGCTTTCCGCTTTTGCTGATTAGACTATATACCTTTTGTCGAAACATATCGGTCGAATGGTTGACAAAAACGCCTTGTTGTCCGGTTCAAAACAATAGCATACAGCAACAAACGAACTTATTGTACACTGTGATCAATAATACCCGAAGGAAAATTAGCACGCTGATGGTTGACGCAGTGTACACAATTCCATCAGCCTTACCTGTGATACAATGCTACATAGAATACAAATTAATTTATTGTTCTACAATTTGGTTAACATTATCTCAAACTTTCCGTAGGTAATTGTCAAGTTTACCGTCAAACCTATAATATAAATAGATAGCCATACTGCTTTCATTGTCCCCATTTAAGTAATCAATTTTGATCATTTGTCCTCTAATGTATAGTTCCACCAACCCCACAAATAAACTAGGTACGTTTAGTTGATGCAGAATAAGGTTACAATTTACAAATTAAACTCTCATTTATTACACTTGTAATTACTGTCATTTGTCAGTAGTAGGTATATCTATACCATGTTTACGAATTAGATACGAGTACATGTTAATATTAATGAGATTGAACATCGTTTTTAGTTTATTAATGCTAGTTCCATATCGTATACATAAAGAATTAGGTTAATTACATTAGGTAGCACTGCACGACGGTAGTACTTTGTAAAAGGAGTTGCCAATTTTTAAATGTCTCCAAACACTTCCATCTTTAAGTAGAAATATTTGAACGGGAGTATAGTCATTTAGAGTAGCACAAGGTATATTCATCGTGATTCCCTACCAGTCCTCGTTATTCGAATTTGTTAATTAACCACTATAAAGCTGCCAGTGTTAATCCCTCAAAGGTGAGCATTTATCTGAATGGCTTTAATTTAATTAGGCATATCATTACTCGTGACCATCCCTATACGCAGCTTGTGTAAGTTAAAATACAACAGAAATGCACGAGAAATTAATTCTAAAGTTATCACGTATTTAATTTTTCAGCTAATCTGTGGAATTAAAAATTTAAAATAAGCTATATATATGTGGTACATATTACCTAACTGACTATATATTTTATTCCAACTCATGTTGGAAGGCGCTATTACGGCAACTTTCTCCGTCCGTCCGTCCGAGGCCTTAACTAATCCTACAGTTTTCAAGACATTTAGTTCCTTCTTTTTGCATTCGGTAGCTTATAGCTCTGCCACATCAACATTTATCGATTCTATTCCAAAGCTAATTTCGTTACTGTATCTGTTCTCTTGCAACTAGGTCTTACAGGAACAGCTGATTATTGTTTTGTACTTCACTGTCTTGAAACTTGAAACTTTGACATATGCCTGGCGTCGCCGCCTCTCCCAGGATTTAGTCAACTGTCGTGAGGACGCGTCCCTGGTAGACACTATCAGGGACGTTTCTCCACTACTTTGGTGCCATCGCGCTGGGCCGCGACATATGCCAAACAATGTGATGGATTTTGTGGATGGGGGGGGGGGCTAACTGGGTGTTATCCGTGTCTAATACTAATATTACTAAGATGCGGAATTGGTTACTTTAATAATTTGTTATTGAAATTAGATAATTATATTATTATGTTAGATATCGCAGACAGGAAGTCTGCCCTAGTACCAGATCTTTCCAAACTCGTATGGTCCTACATTTTGGGTTTCATTTTGGCAGGATTTTGTGCCTGTCTCGCATGCACCCTATACGAGTTTGCATTCGCTGTGGAATGTTTCACTGGCAGACCTACTCTTCCCTGACTAGTCAGTCAATCCCGTCTCCTATCCCTAAAAAATCGCTACACTTTCAAGTGCTTCTTAATGGGTCCACATTTTGTCCGTAATGTAACTGACACTGTTTTTACCATCCACATGGCAGTCATTCTGCAATGAACTCGTATAGCTTCCCCCTTTAGTTACCTGAAAAGGCTCACCACCGCGCTTTTCTTCCATACCGACGCTGTCACTTTAAACAACCGTTACATGGGTATATTTAAAAATTAGATAGAAGAAAGAACGTTCAATATATTTAAAGAAAACCTCGCTGGAAACTAATAGGAAGATGTTCTGTAGTATCCAGAGGGGTACTTTTGAAGCTCTCTCCATGACATACCGAGTTCTTATTTTTTCGAGAGTAGTTGAGTGTTTGAAAAGTGATCACCAAACTTTATGTTGTAGAATACCATTGAATAAGATATTCTGTACTCTATTCCAGTATTCGCACTTCGCTTTCCGGAAGTTCTTAGCCAAAATCTTAAAATGGAGTCTTACTAGAGATAAATTGCCATATTCACTATTCACCAGAATATGGCATGACTTTTAACCTTCTTTTACTTGGTAACAGGCTTACAAAGCAGGTTTAGGTATATGATTGGAATTGAAGTGCGCGAAATTATTCAGAATTTACGACTGAGTAAAGTATTAACGATCTCCCGGCCTATATCTACACTTTTCTCTACAAAAACACTGCGATTGACTGTCTTTCCCTTCTTGTCTAACTTCAATATATGTCTTCGATAAACTAATACCTTGTTTACTTGGCGAACACCAGCTTATCTTGAAATTAATTAGCTTTTACAGAGCGTAAGGGACATTGACTTCAAATTCAAATTAATGATATGACCAAGCGTGTCCCGAAAAAATTTTTTTTTGTTTTCCTAACGCAAGATGTCTTAAAATTTGCGTAATTGATCGTAGATTACCAAAATAACTGGAAAAATAAAATAAAGCTATATCTTCAGGGTTCTACCGATCTTCAAAATCACCTTTATAGTTGTATTTCGCTATCCTTATTCTTTAACGCGGATAACTGCGAGTGGCTCCGATTGAAGTCGTGGCGATATGTAGCGTAATGCGCAAGTGCGCACCACTTCAATCAGAGTCATGAAAACTTTCAGTACAAGCTTAGTGTTACGTTTAAGTGGATCTAAAAGTACAGTTGCAATTAAATAACAGTGTTAAAAGCGGATTTGTGATTTTTAAATAATGAGTTTGAGGCGTAGTGTCACTACATGTTCTATATTGGGACCATACAAAGAACTTGGCGATCGGCAGCTACCAACTATAAGGGATGTCATGAAATTTATTTTGTTTGTCAAGAATAACCTCAAATTGAAGTATAATGGAAAGGATCCATCCAATTCAGATATATATGCGGTTGTTTATGAAGAGATCAACAATATTTGGACCAAAGCTTCGATTCCAATCGTAACTAAGGAACGAGTTATTCAATTAATGAAATCCTATTTCGAAAAATACCTCAATTTGAAAAGATACCCTAAAAGCAAACGAAGTGGTAGTTTTGAAAACAAACTTAGGTGTTTTTTAGAGTCGTCCGAGAAACTTTTCGACATTGCTGCCTGTAAATGCACTTCATTTGAAACTTGTTCGTGTTTAAAACCTAAGAAAGTTCCCATCAACGAAAGAAGTTTTCTTTTGGATCAAAGAAATGACAGGAAAATGGTTATAAGCGGTATTGATAAGAAAGAAACGGCTAGATTAATGAAACGACAGCAGAGACAAATTGAAGAGTCAGTAAGGGCTGTAAAAGGGTCGTGTACTACTCAACAAACCGATTCTATCTCAGCAAATTGTGATCAAGCTTCGGTACGTGAATCTTCCCCAGAAATGTACCCTATAACAGAAGCAGAAGCATCCCTCTAAATAGCATTATGCGGGTCACTCTGTAATTGGGCGCATGCCTGTTGAGGGCCCAAAACAAGAGAGGGATAATAATAATAATAATAATAATAATAATAATCCCTAACAGACACACCATTGACAGAGACACCATCGACTTCAACTGGGAATCGGAATACATTGCAGTTGCCAACAGTTGCTAAGGTCTGTGATAGATATGGTTTGTCAACCCGATCTGCTGCTGCTGTTGCTTCTGCGGTTTTGGCTGACGTCGGCTTGGTTTGCACCGAAGATTTAACTCTGGTTATTGATAAAAACAAGATCCACAGAGCTGTATCTAAAGCCCGGAGAGAAGCTTCAAAAAATACTGGAGCTGTTGTTATACAAAGCATTTATTTTGATGGACGAAAAGATAAGACTCTGATAAATGAGAAAATAGGGGATCGTTACCATCGCAAAGAAGTTTTAGAAGAGCACATTTCAATTTTATCAGAACCTGGATCAGTTTATTTGGGACACACAACGCCAAGTCGTGGCACTGCTAAGGGAATTTTTACTTCGATCACAACTTTATTAGAGGGTCATGGTTGGAACGTAGATGACGTTATTTGTGTTGGATGTGACGGAACCGCAACTAACACTGGTTGGAAGGGTGGCGTGATTCAGTATTTAGAGGAGTATTTGAAGAGACCGTTACAATGGTGTGTTTGTATGCTTCACGCCAATGAATTACCCCTTCGCCACTTATTCTTGACTTTAGATGGCTGCTCTTCGGGTCCTAGAGAATATTCCGGACCGATAGGAAAAGAATTAGCTGGTTGCGAGCATAAACCCGTGGTTTCTTTTTGTGCGGTGACTGGTAATTTACCTGACTTACCGAAAAATGTGATCGATGAACTAAGTACGGATCAAAAATATCTGTATCAGATATGTCAAGCTGTATCAACTGGTTCCTGTACTCCTGAGCTGGCAAACCATCAACCTGGAAAAATGGCCCATTCGAGATGGGTTACTTCAGCTAATCGTATACTCAGACTTTACGTAAGTACACTTAACCCATCACAAAATTTGCAATTGATGGTTAAATACGTGGTTAAAGTATACGCTCCGATTTGGTTCCTAATCAAGCAAAAGCCGTCTTTCAAGGACGGAGCCAAACATATTTATCAGATGATTATGTACTCTCGTTTTTTACCCGAAAATCTAAGATTGGTTGTGGATTCTGTTATCGAAAGGAATGCTTTTTTTGCTCACCCAGAAAACCTTCTTGTCAGCATGTTGTTTGATGATAGAGACCACATTCGAGAGCTGGCATGGCGAAGAATAGTAAAAGCGAGAGAAGTTGGAAGTCGTACTAAACTCAGGAAATTTAAACCACCAAAAATTAACTTCTCTGCTAGAGATTACACCGAAATTATTGTGTGGCAGGAGTGTCAGGTTACAGCACCGCCAGTTCTTTGGCATATTTCTGATGAGGACCTTCAAATCATGGCAAAAAATAAAAACTTACAAATTGTCGACTTCCCTTGCCACACACAATCTGTGGAAAGGTGTGTTAAACTGGTAACAGAAGCCTCACAAAGTGTAACTGCTGCTACTTCTAGAGATGGCTTTATTAGAACCAGATTGCAATCTCGAGCAGAAATGCCAAATTTTGGACACAAAAATAAGTTTAAATTCTAAGTTTTTGTCATTAATTATATGTTCTATTTTGCTTTTTTGTGCGCTGTTTTGTTAATTTCAGTAATAAAATACCATTTCAACTGATTTTTGTATTATTTTAGGCATACGGTTTAGGTCTGTCAAAAACGACAAAATGTCAAAACTTTAAAGTGCGGTAGAGCCCTCAAGATGGCATGCAATTCTAGTTTTTTTACTTTGTTTGTAATCTGTGTAAAATTACGCAAATTTTGATACCTCTTGCGATAGTGTAGCTCGAAAAAACATTTTTGTCATACATGGACGGGACACGCTAATGACCACAGTTAACCCAAAACAATTTCTTTAACTCATACACTAATTCAAATTCATCTAAGTAAAAGATATTTTCGGTCAACTTTTTTTCACAACTTAATGAACAAGTAAGCAAATGCACCACTTTTCTGTGCATCATTATTAAGTCATTAAATTGTTAGCATTAATTTTATTGACAATATATCAACGCACAATTTTGCTATGGCTAGCAATGTTCCTGATATATTTAAGGTTTGGATTTAGAGAATATAGGCAACTTGTGATGCACATGTAATTCAATGGGGCGTGCATTGCCTCTGAAGTTCAATCACCATTTCATAAGCAAGGGGTGTATATGATCGGAAAAATATGTATTAGGTAGATAGATGTACAGAGCATAGTTTCCATACAATATAAACTGATATTTTGTCCATTAATATATGTTTATAAAATCTAGAAAACATGCGTCAAAAGAGTTCATACTTTAGGAATTAATTGCAAAAACTAGGGAGCATTTTAAGCAATACGAGTGTATGGGATCGGTAGCGTGAATACTTATCTATATTTTGGCAATTCATGTGAAGCTCAAAAGTTTTCATAATAAAAGTGGTGAATGAAGTTCTGAAAAATGGGCATGTAAACTGGCGAAATGGAAATAAACTACGCAGCTGTGACTAATATCGCGGTCAACAGTGTAGCTTCTTTCTCACAGAGGGTGCCACCAAGAGTCTATGAAGTCAGTAAAAAATACGATAAAGATATTAAATAAGCGCTTTTATCTTGCGATGGAGTTGTTCTTACTTTTTAACTAGGCTAGTACTGTGTAATGTGGATAATAAAAGACAAAAATTTACGAGCAAAAAAAAACTAGCTATGTAAGTTGCCTATGTTAAATTAGACTGGTTCACTTTTCGAAGTTTTTCTGTCCTAGGAGCATTTCAGACAACATTTGGCCAACAAGGCTTTTTTTACTAATTGCTACCTGCTGAACACGAATATCGATGTTGGCACCTCGAAATCTGAACCGGAAGTCCAGAATTCAAGATGGCGGTCAACTTCCGAAAATGTTTATCTTTTCACTCATGCGACCGATTTTTTCGATTTAAAAACTAATTATAATGTTATTCCTGACGTACGTCACGATAATAATAGTTAACTATGGTTTTAACAATAATGTAATAGTTTTTTTGTACTCATTGAATGGAAAGATAATGTTTCCAAGTATCCTCGATGCACGGGAAAACGACTTTCCCGCATCGCGGTGTTTTTTAGTTTCCGCTGGAGAGAAGGGGTTATGCGCGTTCTTCAGTTGGTAGTACTTATTGAAGTCAACGAACGTCATGTCATGGTTAACTGTCATCTGCTGTAAAATCAATTAAACCGTTGGTTGAGGGTATTTAGTGCGATTAATCGGAAACAGACGTACACTAAGTTTTACGTAAATATACAGGGTGATTCCTATAGTACCTGCCACCGTTTGGGAGCGTATAGGGGGTGCCTAGGGGAGTATTTTGATATAGGACACTTGGGGTCGGAAATCTAAAATAAGGGCGCCAGAACCAAATTTATCTTCTGGAATTTCACGCCTGTATGTAGGCAACCCAACCGACCGACGTTTCGCGCGGAGCGATGCAGAGCGAGTTAGCGCGAGGAAGCGACATGGGAGGGAAGGAGGGAAAACGACAGTCAAAAGCAATAACGTTTACAAGTGTTCAACGTGGCCACCGTTGTTCTCAATGCACTTCCTACATCTAGCCAACTATTATTATACTATTGCCATAGTGTTTATTCACTTGATACGCGTCGTTGCAGACGGGATTTCGTGGGTTTAAACAAAATTCTGATCAAGTGTCAGCCACACATCGCCGCCTGAGATCGCTCCGTGTGCACCGCCGGCCGGTTGGGTTGCCTACCTACAGGCGCGAAATTCCAGAAGGTAAATTTGGCTCTGGCACCCTTATTTTAGATTTCCGACCCCAAGTGTCCTATATCAAAATACTCCCCTACGCACCACCTACACGCTCCCAAACGGTGGCAGGTACTAAAGGAATCACCCTGTATAAACAAGAACTTATAACGCAATCAAATTATTTTTCAGAAGTGGAACTCAAGAAAAAGTAAAATTTATTGTTAAAACGTCTTAAAATGTGACCAGTGATATTCCGCAACTATTGGCATATGCAGCTTAAGAAAGCACATATTAACACACACAAAGCTTCCAAGGATTATAAATGTAACGAGTGTATTTACGCAACTCAAGATAAATCAAATTTGAGATCACATTTGTTCACACGTCTTCTGGGAATATTAAATACGATCAGTACACTTACGCGACCAATAAAAGCACTCTTTTCAAAGCATATTTGTTAACACTGAAGACTTCCAACGATATGCAGTGCAAACGATGCAATTCCGTGACCAGTAGTAGCACTCCAGAATCCAGAAAAACTATGTTACCAACCAAACATATTATTGTGTTACCAACTCATGATTTAAAAAAAACTAATTTACAAAACTATTAATTTTGACCTTTTTTACGCAATTCGTTACAAAAAATATTGTACCTAACTCTTTCGGAAAGAATTTTCCCGCATTCGCACTAAATGCAGCACTCCCTACGGTCGTGCTGCAAACAAAGTGCTCATGCGGAAAAATTAACTTACCGAACTTGTTAGGTAAATAACTATTTTAGCGGCAGGATGCGTAAAATTAAGAATTACGAAATTCCTAGCTCTCCTTGCCCAAAGGAGGACTTGCAAAACGATTGTTTCTAGTAATCCTGACACATGTATTCCCGACATGCGTTTATATTGCATAATTCTCCTTATAAAGTCTAGATAACTACAATCTTTCGAATTTTACGTTAATTTTTAAATGAAAAAAATGAAGGAGTTAAACTAAACTGCGGTGTTTCGGAAGATTCTTATTTTGCTAGGTATTAATTACCGTTACTCAGGATATATTATTATTATTCAAGTATGAAAGCATATAGAAAAGTGAAGACAAATTTATCTTATTTTCATGGTGTTAGGTCAATCGTCTTCTTGAGAATATAGGGAGTACAAATCAGTTGAGCCTTGCAACATTAACAAAGTTTTGACGAGCAATCCTATTTACAACGACAAAGGACGATATCTAGAGCAGCCTTCGGAATTAAGCTAACGTTGTGAGAATGGGAATGTAGCCATTTTTAATTCTTTCTCCAGGAAATCAAGGATAGATATGCTAGTCTGAGCGACATTTCAGAGTTTAACGTCAAAGAAGTACCTCTTGCGATTTACACCTGATATGTCGTAATTAGAGAAATGGACGAAATACTAGAAAAGATTAGATGGAATCCCAAGAGAATGGAGTTCAGAATTGTTAGATCTAAAGCTTCGCAGCTACTGAAACCTGACAATGCTTCTCCACTCTGGGAAGTCCTACTTGATTAACCGAGATGGGGCCAGGGACGTGCGCATTCGTCCAAACGGACGTCTGGTAGTGATTTCTCCCTACCGAACTCAGCGGGACGCGCACCGTCGGTGGAAACTATGGTATCAGCTACCTAAATAGAGGAAAAGACGCCACCTAAAATATGCGAACCAGGTCGATACTCTGAACAAGTGAAGTTTCATGTACCTAGTTATGATACCAACCTTGTATAGTTTTGCCACGAAGATTTTTGCAAAAGATATATCTTCTCACTTAGGAGTATGGTACCCAGCGTGAACAGTAAAGAAGAGCGCTTTCGAAACACTATCTGGTTCACATCCGGGTTCGGATATATAGATATTTGTATATGTCTACTGGGTTGGTAGACCAGCCTTGTCTGAAACCCCCCCTGCTTAAAAATAAAGGTCAAAAATAAATAAATAAATAAAAATAAATGCATCCAAGCGTGGAAATTCACAACAGCAATGACGTGACATCACTTCCTGTGATAGCGTAAAAGGAGAGGATATTCGTTACTACTGCTTTTGGCCAGTTCCTCTGCACATCATTATGGATAGGAACAAATACATATTATCTTTCTTGAAGTACCGGCCAGCAACCAAACTTAGTTTGCCAGTATTTTCTCGAAATGATGAAGAAGCAACAGAAATATATACATGTGTAGGTATATGTAGCGTTATCCTAGTATCAGCTTCCTTGTGAAAAGCTTCTAAGGAGGAAATCTGTGTCGTCTGACGGTTACAGAAAACTTTTCTTTCATCACTGAAGCCTCCAGCAATCACCAGTACGCCGTCAAATGAGGCGTCTTCAAGGTGATGCGACAATAACTTGTTTCTTTTGTTTTCCTCTAATGAAAGGAAATTCTTCCATATGTGAGGTAATGGAACATCGCGGATGTCTATCACACGATGTACAGGAACCAAAATGCTTGCCAAAACAGAAATAATTTAATAATTACACGATGTGAACAAATTTAAACAGTAGCCATACAGTACTATGAAAAAAAGGTTTCCACTTTTTCGCACTTTGACGTTAGAAAAACTATGGAATCATTGTTTTTAAACATTTGTTCACTATTATTATCGTACCGTACCTCCGTCTGGAATAACATTGTAATCCGTTTTTAGCTCGAAAAAATCGGTCGCATGAGTGAAAAGATCAACATTTTCGGAAATTGGCCGCCATCTTGAATTCTGAACTTCCTGTTCAGATTTGGAGATGCCAACATCGATATTCGTGTTCAGCAGGTCTCAATTAGTAAAAAACGCCTATTTGGCCAAATGTTGTCTGAAATGCCCCTAGAACCTGTTAAAACGCTGCTTTTTATAAAAGTGAACCAGTCTAAATCATTCAGCGATTCTCTTTCAAGGTTGAATAGAGCGAGTAATAGTAGAATTATTTGCTGACAGCAAAAAAGATCATTCCTGGTATATTTTTATTTTGTCAACTCCTTGCTTCGATATTTATTTGGTTTCCCTTTCCTATTCATTGCAAACTCTGTACCCTCTACCTATCGTTGTATGAAATAAATAATAGAAATGGGGATAGGTGACATTCCTTTACAACAAATATCAAAATTTTACGTTATTTTTAGAACAAAGGGTTGTTGTATATTGTTGTTGATGTCTGGCAAGCGGCGACCTTGTATGGGTGTTTATTTGTAATGCGATTTGTTTGACCGCCTTCCTTATTCTTTATCTTTGCTTATTGCAGATTAAAATACCGTAAATTTATAATCCATACCTTGTTGCAAATTAAATTTTTTGAACTTCAATCAATAGTATCATTGAATAAAGCTCTTTTTCTACTCATATTAAATAATAGATAGAATACTGATGCGTTTTTAATTGAGAAAGTTATCTATTATTCAATATGTTTTCATTATTCAACTGTTGTCAGCCAATCGTATTCCGAGTTTGTCATTACTCTTCAGCTCACATTGTAGGGTTGCCTTGGAAACATGTGTGTAGCAAAAATCAAGATCTCGGATCGTGATAAATTCAGTTGTCAAACATTAATGTCAATCAAACAAATTACGAGAAATCAGTTTTGTGAAAATTACGTGAAAATGGACAGTAGTGCAATCATGATGAGCAGTGACGACGATATAATTCTAACTTCTCCGGATTTTACGTACATTGCTAATTTTGTCAATTGTTTGATGACATAATAAAACCATTATGCATAATGTTATTATTACTGTAATTATTGAATACAAGTAGAAAAAGTATAGTATTTAACTCGTGAGAAAGGCATTATTCACTCAGATAAATTACGCCACTCGTCTTCGACTCGTGGCGCAAATCTTATCTTCGTGAATAATTGCCAACTTTCTCACTCGTTGAATAATATACTATTATTCAATGATAGTACCTATTATATATTAGTATTAGTTTAGTGTAATGGCATTGAATAAGCACCTTATTCAATGGTAATGGGTAATAATTGACCTATACCATTCCTATACAGAGTGATTCAAATTCGAGGGCCACCATGGTGATCTCGGGGACTGTAAAGAGATAGGTAGGTAGTTTACATTTGACAAAATTGCGTATTTTGATGCTTAACAAATTGCAGTTTTGAAACTGAAGAAATTCCGATTATTTTCGGAGAAAAACGAAATTTTGCAAAATCGTTTTTATTTTTTACTGAAGTTATTAAAAAAGATATTTCAAAATAAATGACACATTATGACCACTTTTTTCCCTCTACAAGATGCTACTTTTAAATTTTAAGTTTGACGTTTCGTCTCCAGTCAACCATCTTTGTTTTTTCTTATGGAAGCAATTTTGAATTTTTGTGTCATTTAATAAAGAATTTTGTTCTGATTTCAAAAATATAAAACATGATCTATTTCTAATAAGAAATAAAGCTATTAATTCATAAAAACGCAAGAAACTACTTACGTACGTTACTTAAGACAAAGTTTTCTAGGCAAAAAAGATATTTTACAAACATTAAAATAATTGATATGTACATTTTTGAAATCAGAAAAAAATTCTCTATCAAATGACACAAAAAAGTAAAAATTACTTCCATAAGAAAAAACAAAGTTGATGATAGTTAACCGGAGACGAAATGTCGGATTTAAAATTTTAAACTAGCATCTTGTAGAGGGAACAACTTTGCCAAATTTAAACTACCTACCTATCCTATCTCTTACAGTTCCCGAGATCGGAGATACCCATGGTGGCCCTCGAATTTGAATCAGCCTGTATATTACTAATTTACATCCCTCGAATTTAACACATGGGGAAGAGAGATACAAATGTATATTTAGGTATAAACGGGTAAAAAATTTAAAAAAAATCGGTATACCGTATGTCCCCGGATTGACTTTACAAGAACAAAAACTTTTACTATACTTTTTGACAAAAATGCATTCTCCATAAAAGCTTTTGCTTGTTCTAATTCGAAATTGCCCTACCGTTTCAGAGAAAAATACAAAAAAAAAACGAAAATATGGTTGAACTTTTTCCAAGTCCTAAAAGTCACAACGCGTCTCTACTGTAATAACATTTCGTTAGTTACAAAGTCTTCGTTACCTATTATTTGAATAGGCACTAGAATCGTTATAACTTATAAGTATAGCAAACACACTTCGTAATGACTGAATAAAAACCTCTTTATTCAATGGTAACAATGGAAAAGAATTGAATTTCCAAAGGTGTTTTCTTAGAAATGTCGGCGTTTTACCGTGAAGTGAAGGAATCGAGAGTTTTACTGAGGACCCTTCCAAACAAAAAGCCCCTGTCGCCACTTGTGAACCAATTTTACGACCTTAATTTTGAAAGTCCCCCATGCCAATAATTACGCGATTTTTACTTCATACGTTACGTTACAAGTGGTTCTCCTCAAGTTATGTGAGGTAGAGAGCTAATTATAATTTTGATAACCTAGCAGTCTGTAAGGAGCCGTGAACGACCTTGCGTTTGTGTTTTGTATCTTCTTATCGTGTGGTTATGCAAATCAAATTGCATTTTTTTTAAAGCTCCCTCTGTGTTGTTTGGGGCCCACTTAAAGAGAGTATAATGATTTAAATATTTGTATAGAAAACTGCTGTAGTTACGCTACTCATTATTAGGTACCAGCACAATCTAACGAAATAACTTTGTCCTTTACTATGGGTACTTCTCTTTTCAGGCAATCCCAGCCTTAACGTGAGGCTATGATAAAAATATCCGACAAGGAACTTCATTTTCTGGTTTACGTGTAAGTATACCGATCCTTCTAAATAAATACAAAATGTAGCAAGTATAAGCTAACCATTTCACCTGCCTTGTATTTCTTTCCTCCTTGTTACGATAACAAAGACATGGCAGACTGACAGTAATTTTTTTATTTTGTGTGACTAAAATTAAATTTAGTTTGATAAGCATAAAACGCTGCGAAGGGGAGAGAACCCTCGCTATATACCATTCCGGGTTAGCCCGTTTCCATTTCGGGTGAAACTGAAAGTAATAAAAAGTTGTAAAAGTAACATTTCAAGTACCGATATGTCCCGCAACACATTCATAACTCCATGCGGACATACACTTCCAATAAAACTCAGCTAATTATTTCCCCAGTTAAAACTTCACGAATGAATAGCCGAAATATTTCGAACTTATCATGCAGAGTGTTTAAACTTTTCAATGCGCGAAGACATTCAGCTACGCTGATTAACAACGACATTATTAGAAGGGGTTGGAAAGTTTTCTTAGAACTTGCCCGTTGAAAGAAGTACGGATAAAAGATATTTCCGCTCGAATACTTTATAGTTCAACAAAACGAATTCAATTTTCGACTGAGAAGTAGAGCTATTGAAATGTGTGAAGAAGTTTTCTATTATAACAATGTTAGTCAGGTTGCTCAACCATACACTTAAAACTTGTTGGCTTCATTGTCAAGGAGATATCAGCGCTCACTGTTTGTATCATAAGCTGCCAATGAATGAATATGTTTCCATACGTTCTATGATATAGGTGTATTGATGAACGACTAAATTAATTGTGAAATACAAATCAAATGGATGTGTGAGTTTGATCTCTAGTTTGTTGTATTGTATAATTAAATATTATGTTAATTTAATATTACATTAATTACAAAAATTAAGTCATCCCCCTGGATTTGTGCTGGTTATGCAATGTGAAGAAAATACACGTAGTCAGAATATTCATTTACGATAAAACCCAATATTTAGTCGAGGCTTACTACGAACACGTTCTGTGGTTCACTACTCCATTTTCATGCGCGGATTTCCTGGTAGTGTAGAATTAAAACCGCTTTTACATTAATCTTTTTCTGGTACGTTACTATAATTTTCGCGTGAGGGATTACATCTACTGCATTAAATTGATAAATCACGTCCATTTAGTGAGAAAATGAACATGAAAGGAGGGCGTACTTTTTCAACCTTATGCTTTTGGTGTTCATTCGAATGTGTAATTTCAGTTGCAAAGTAGAACTTCACACTAATTGCTTTTTTAATACGTAGTTCAATAGCCGGTGTGTATGGAACACAACTTTATATACCAAATTGCCCACATAAAGCTATTGGCGATTAACGGTTTCGCTATGCAGCAGCATGTACTTGAGTACATTTCCAACGTGCTCCACTTTCAGAGTACTTGATCACAATAATATGACTATAATACGTTGTGTGTGAATTGAAGCTGAAACGCAGTTTTTCATATTTTCATGTTAAACGTAACCCTCTCCAATCGTGGCAAAACTACAAGTGAACCTACTTTATATCTTGGTATAATATTCCTGCACAATAAGTTTACGCGTAGCACACCAGAAAGAAGGCAATAGTTTGTACGAAAATCTGTTAAGTGGGTAGTAAAATAAATGTTTAAAACGTGTGTCTCGATCAGAGCTGTGTCAGGAATTAGGCTCATAAGGCTTTGAAAGCACTCGAGCGCATAAGAGGCATTGGTCCCCTGGTTAGACTTAATTCCCGATTTTCTCCCAATGTAGCAGGCAAATCAAAACTGGTTAAACTATTTTTATACTGCTTTACATTTTTCTTTAATTAACGTGCTCTTGCGACTTAAATTTCAGTTATTTCCAAAAGTTAATTAAAAATGGAAAACGTAGCATGTATTTAAAAATAGCACTGTACAACATTAAAAAAATTCGTTCATATAAATTAAAAACTGATCGACAATATTGGAACAAAACTTATTTTCTACAGGCTGTTCTAACGTCGACTTAAGTCATTTCTTAATACTATGTAAAACTAAGCTTTGAGACTGGATTTCATAAGAGCTTTAATTGATTTGCAGGAATTTAGTCTTTAACTGACCAATCGATTTTGCGGTTTCTGTTGTCTAAGAAATGATTAGAGCTCTAGAATTTATTTGGAAAAGGGTTCAATTCATATTGCCGTGTGCGATGGCATGCAGTCACTACGCCACCCATAAAACACCTTACAGCTAGCTCAAAATAAAGCAACCTTTAAATTTAAAATTGTAATTATTTTCCTTGTAGGCCCCCGTTACAATTAAAAATCTCAATGTTGACTTTAAATTAATAATTTGGGAACCTCGATCAACATCCGAAAATTCCAAATAATTAATCACACAAATTTTCATTAACATCTGACAAAATTCTTGGAAAACTATCTGGGTCGCGCAATAGATTCTAATAAATACACAATTATTTGATTGGCAATGACAACAATTTATTCCGAAGCTCATGAAAGAATTAAGTCAAACAAAAAATCTCTTAAAGAAAGAAAAGCTTACAAAGTTTGTTTGGATATGTTACTCCGGACACAAGCGGTCGACCAGTCAAACAAAAAATCCTGAAATGACTTTTCATGATGATCCAAATAATCTGGTTGTAAAAGGTTTGTGATACTAGGTGTCCTGAAACGCTTATAGCTTCTGGAAACTACACTCTTTCTTGATAACACTTGATGGCAAAATCTGGTCTGTTAAATTGAATGGCAAATTTTTGGTAACTGTTCGGACGGTAGAAACTTTTAACTTTTAATCAGAAGAGAATCTTAACGAAAGTCCCCACAGTACCATTTGATCCAAAAGTAGTGCGGACAGTTTGAATTTCCCGCAAAACGAAAGTTGGTAACACGCCAAATGTCATTTATTTAAAAGCAGTGGCAGATCAATTTAATAGGCAACGAAGAATAATCACAATTAATTAATTAAAGAACATAAATTTATCCAGCACAAGTTTACCATTAAGTACTTCATCACAATGATTGTCCACCACCACGTTCAAGACAGAGTTGCACTCGGCGAGGCATGTTTTCAAATACAGGTTCTAACATGGCCGGTGCGATGTTCATCATCTCTTCTACGATCGCGTTTTGGAGTTCTTCAAGAGGGTGCAAACGATTTCGAAAAATCTCTAGTAGGGTAAAATCTGGCGAACGAGGGGGTCATAAACCTCTACTGATTAAACGACCATCGTAAAATTGATGTTGGTACTGAAAAGTGACGTTGGCTGTGTGGGCTGCTGCATCTAGATGGAAATATCCGTGTCTCAGTTCGTCATCATGAAGTTGCATGAACGTATCCAGTATTGCAGTATGGTTTCTGCAGTAACGGTATCGTTGAAAAAAATTGGACCTATGTTATGTCTCCTGGACATTCCAACCCAAATACAAATCTTCAAAATATGCAAGCTGGTTTCTTCTTTCGGTATGCCCACTTACGGTAGTTTTGACTATTAACATATCCTGATAAATGGACTCACCCTTCGTCACTCATAAAAGTTAGATTTAACATGGGTCGCTACTTTACGAGAAGGCAGATCGCAACCTAACACTGTCTTCTGATTCTGTGTAGCCGTTTCCCGAATTTGGATTACAATCTGGACATATAAATTTGGTAAAATCACGGTTCCCGCAAGAAAAACAATATAATTGGGTTTTTACCTTACATGCTTTTGCAAAATGGCCTGGTTTATGGCACCGAATTTCTCTAACAATATTAGCACGTTTTAATTTAGACGTGTGTTGATATGCTAAATCTGGCTTTTGCAAAAAATTTTGTATTAATGTTTGGTGGACAATATTTCTGAACTCGCATGTATGTTTCATCGATGGCACGCCCTAAACGTAATAATTCTTCTATATCATTTATTTGCTGCAAAGAGAGCGCTTTTTGGATATCTGGTAATAAGTTTCGTCTTATGAATCCCACTCGATTCCGGAGGACATCGCGAAAGTTTTCGGAAAAAATTTTCCATTACTGAGACATAGGTATAACACCAATTTTTCATCTTCCCCTTAGGTTCTTTTTCGAATATTCTCCCACAAATTGAAACCGTAGTCTAAAGGTAAGAAAGTTTCCTTTAATGGTGCTAACAAATCATCCCAATCTTTAAATAGATATTTCCTTGGACGGTACAGGACCCAGTGGAATATGACCATGTACCGTTTTCTAAACGTTACGATAGTGCGCCGTTAATATAAATGCATCATGTTCAGGCGTAAAAGCCATTCTCGATTCTATATAAAAACTGGAAACTGCAAAATGTTGCACTTGCAGGAGATCTGAAAAGAACTATTTGTTTTAAACTGCAAGGTTCGTGGTTAAGAGGCAAGGAACAACGTAAAAAACCGACGCCAATGGATTGTTGTTACTCCCAGAACAGAAAACGTTACTGTGATTTGAAGGTGATTTGTGTATTAGGGGAAAATCATGACCGCCAACGCCTTAAGTAAACACTAAAATTTTAAGCGCCAAATTCAAATTACCTGCTGTCATTGTGAATAACCCGGCACTACAACTATTATAGCTTTTTCAACTTGACAAAACTTTTTCCGTGGTCGGACAACACGCGTTAATCTTCTCACACCACTTTGATTAACTTGCTTCTGAACACTTTATTTGAATACTCACCAATTAAGTTTTCACAACACAGGTTGAACTGTAAAAAAATTCCGGTAAATAAAATTTACGCGATTTTCAACCGCCACAATACTAGCGTCCACCTGATGTCTCCAGTATCAACAGGTTATTAAATAAAATTGAACAATTACCAAGCGAGATCAAAAATTGAACAAGAATTAAAACGAAGACTATTGCAAACAAGTTTATAAGGAAAAACAAACACTTAAATACAAATTCAAATAAATCGAACCAACTCTGTGCTTATTTCGTAAACAATATCCCAGATTTACTTAATAAATTGAAATATTTTCATATACAGGATGTCCCGCCATTATTGTAGGTGTTTAGTCCATAATAAAGTCTCAACGACGTTGGTTACACAACAATGAGCCCTGTGACATATCACTTACGTTAAACGTTAGTGCAGGCTATCTGTAGAAAACGGTATTTTGCCCATACTAAATAACGCAAAAGTTTGACGTTTCTGATACATCACTGGGCTGAATATATTCATGAGTTATATCTTCCCCATGCCAAAAACAGCAAATATCGATGACGCAAACGGTGACAGTCCTTTGTTTTAATGTCATATAAAACCGATGTACACAGATACACCTAAAGCGCATGTATATCTGTACCTAATGCCATGCCATTAAGCCGGCATAGAGCAAATTGCATTTGGACCAACAAAATAAAACCAGTGAAAATACTGAACGGAAATGAAATTTTTACAAATCATCAGAAAAAAACGCAGCAAATTATGAATAGGGAGGGTTTTACCGGTTTGCATTTCCAAAGTGTACGAGGGATTCCATAACATTGTAGTAGAGCAAAAATGTTTATTCCTGCGTTAATGATTCGTTTCCATTAAATTGCAATATTTTCCTATTACAGTAAATTGAAAGTTCAAAATATGAAGCTTTTCTTTTACACTGGCGCATTGCCGGAAGGCAGCGCGCGTTCATTCGAATTCAATTCAAGCATATATTATAAAATCAATTTCAAGGTGATGCCATTATTGTTGTTATTACTATGCGCACACTTATAATTTCTTCCGCTATAACCATTGATCTTTTTTTGGAACAGTAAATAAATGCGTGCATTTTGTTTATAAACGACGCTCATCAGATTACAAACGCATCGGGTAATGGCATTGCATTATGTGTCTTCCTGTTATCTTCTGTGGTGGAAAACTTTCAGTTGCCTGAACGTAAATAATTACGATACATTTTTAGTCTATGTGACAGTGCAGTGCATCATAGAAGAAAGGGAATTTCAATGAAAATAGAGGCAGATACACTATTTTTTGAATTGAAAATGGTTTGGCTGCGTATAATGTAAAATTTTAGAAGAAGCGAAGAAGCAGTGCTTATTCGGTAAGATCTGTCATTGGCTAAATACGAGGCTGGTCTGAAATATTTACGAGCTCAACATTAAGATGGCAGCACTCGTCTATAAAAGCTAGAGAATGTGATTGCGCCTCTTTTGACAGATACTCATCAAAATTTAATCCATATTGGACGCGCAGTTGTCGATGTGAGAGTTTTTGTGAAAATTAAATCGTCAAAATTAAAGTGAGATAGATAGCAAAGGCTATGAAAATGTCAAAAGAACGTGTTTGTCACATATTCAATCAGGATTTAGGCATGAAAAAACTGTCCGCACATTGGGCGCCCCGTTTGTTCACGTTAGACCAAAAACGTGTTCGAATGAACATTTCCAATGCTCTGTTCGGGCATTTTAGGCGCCATGAATCAGAGTTTTGGCGAAGAATATTACTATACGTGAAACTTGGATTCACCATTATACGTCAGCTTCAAAAAAGCAAAAATTGCTTTTTCGACTGTGAAAGTGATGGCAACTGTTTTATGGGATGGTCATGGTCTTAATCGATTACCTTCAAACAGAAAAAACCATTACAGGTTACAGGAGCATCATTATTTGACAAACTAAAGGCCGAAATTGCGGAAAAACGGCTACATTTTTGTTTCACCAAGACAATGCGCCGTCTCACACCTCTGTGGTTGCCATGACGAAAATCCACGAATTACGATTTGTACTGCTTGATCACCCTCCTTATTCGCCAGATCTAGCCCCAAGCGACTTCCTTTTGTTCCCTAATCTAAAAATTGCGCTCGGAGCAGAAAGATTTTCGTCAAATGAGGAAGTCATCACCTTCATAAACAATTATTTTGCAGAGAACGACCCCGACTACTATTTGGACGAGTTAAACAAAATGGGAGCATCGCGGTGAGAAGTGTGTAGACTACATAAGACTTTGTAGAATACTTAATAAAAATAAATTTAAAGAAAAAATTTCTGGTATCATTGTTAGGTCGGAAACTTTACAGACCACCCTAGTATAGTAGACAAGTTGGTATTTACTCTCTTAATTTCCCAAATGAGCCAGTGGTAACATTTTAAAGCTTTACTCTAAAAAGATTGCAATTAGTAGGGGAAGAAACAATAAACGACATCTGACAAATAAAAGTTGAGGTACAACAAGTTTGTTCCAGTAAAAAGCACTTTTGAAATGTCGTCGAGCTGGTCGAAAACAAATTTTTCAAAGAGACCAAGGGTTTTGGTACATCGAGGTACATGGAATTTTGAAGAAGGTCCATTAACTGTTCTGTACTCTTGTGAGGTTAGCCGAAATTTTTTAAAACCAAAACCATAAGGAGCACTATGAAAACTAATTTTGGTACAATGAGGTACATTAAAATTTTAATAAGGTACGACCAGGGGTACGACATACTAAACTATTGTTAGATTTATTGGTGTTTTTGTGCCTTTAACGGTCACAAGAGTTCCAGTGCTTCCTGTTTTAAAGTTATTTTAACCTCTCTACTCGATACAGGCGCAGACGTTGCTAAAAAAAACTCCACCACATACTGACCGATCTTCGGTCCAGATTTTGCGCATCAAAATGGCGGTTGCGTATGCGCACTTGTTGTACTTCAAAGTAAGTGCAATGACGATATTAATACCCCAATATTTTGTCTGTATTATGACGTTAGTTTCGTTGAAATCGCTTTATAAATACTTTTACAACTGTAAATGTATACAAATTTGGTGGTTGCTAATAATCTTCTAATCCATGACTTAGTAATTCTAATAATTATATTTCGGTTCAGTCCTCAATATTACATAATTGTGTTAAGTACATGCTTCTTCCACTCTGGCACAAGGTTTAAGATAAAAAACCGAAAACCGAATACGGTCTGGTTAGGTATACTGCGTCCCTTGATTCTCCCCTAAGTGCAACTGAATTTGAATAATAATAATAATAATAATAATTTTTATTTCATGTGCAGGCAGTACAAAAAGAGCTTACAATCGTCATATGGAAAATGAACACAACATATTTATATACATTTATAAAGATATAGCTATAGATACTCATCTACACTGTAAAACGCCCACTTTACTAAATACCGTTTGATTATTTTTCGAAACTGATGAGGTTTTAATGTTTTTATAGACTGAGGTAAGTGATTATAACATTTTAAAGCTACGACGTTAGTACTATTTTGAGATTTGGTCAATCTACAGAAAGGTATTCTGTACGATAGCTTGTCCCTAGTGTTATGGTCGTGAACATCACTTTTTAATATATTATTTATTGAATTGGACCTTATAAAACAAACACATTCTAGAATGTACAAACAAGGCAAAGTAAGTACCCCTAACTTAGAAAAAATATGACGACATTCGTCGCGGTACCCAATATTAGCAACAACTCGAATAGCTCGCCGCTGCAACTTGAAAGCATGTTTAGATTGGGAACAATTACCCCACGCCAGTATTCCATAAGCTAGAACGCTTTGACATAACGCATGGTATGCATTTAAGATGACTTTTTGAGATACATTATTTACCAACCTACGCAACACAAAGAGATTTTTGTTAAGTTTCGTAGCAACGTTGCTAATGTGGACGTTAAAAGATAGTTTACTGTCCAAGTGCACGCCTAGAAATTTAATAGATTTTTGGCTTACATTGCTTTCAAAGTTCTTTATATTTAACATAAGGTTCTCTGTTTTAGTTACATTTAGCGATAGTTCGTTTTGACTGCACCACCCATTTAACAATTTTATGTTGGCCTCCGAAACACGTAACACATTATTTACCTCCGAAACACGTAACACATTATTTACATTAGCACCACCTGCTAACAGAGTAGCATCATCTGCATATAGGACACAGTCAGTATCTTTTAACAGAGAAATTGACAAATCATTGATGTAAATAAGGAAAAGAAAAGGTCCCAAGACACTTCCTTGTGGTACTCCTCTAACTACCGGTAATTTTTTTGATATTACGTTTCTTATACGCACACATTGATATCTATTACTAAGATAGGACTCTATCAATGCAAAACTTGTTTTGTCAAAATTATACGCAGCAAGTTTGTTAATCAGGATAGTGTGTGAAACACAATCAAAGGCCCGTGACAAATCAATAAATGTAGCATTTAGATAGTCACCTCTTTCGAAACTATTTAGGGTTTTGTTAATTAGATACATTATAGCACTTGATGTACTTCTCCCTACTNTTTGTTTCACCAAGACAATGCGCCTTCTCACACCTCTGTGGTTGCCATGACGAAAATCCACGAATTACGATTTGTACTGCTTGATCACCCTCCTTATTCGCCAGATCTAGCCCCAAGCGACTTCCTTTTGTTCCCTAATCTAAAAATTGCGCTCGGAGCAGAAAGATTTTCGTCAAATGAGGAAGTCATCACCTTCATAAACAATTATTTTGCAGAGAACGACCCCGACTACTATTTGGACGAGTTAAACAAAATGGGAGCATCGCGGTGAGAAGTGTGTAGACTACATAAGACTTTGTAGAATACTTAATAAAAATAAATTTAAAGAAAAAATTTCTGGTATCATTGTTAGGTTGAGGTACAACAAGTTTGTTCCAGTAAAAAGCACTTTTGAAATGTCGTCGAGCTGGTCGAAAACAAATTTTTCAAAGAGACCAAGGGTTTTGGTACATCGAGGTACATGGAATTTTGAAGAAGGTCCATTAACTGTTCTGTACTCTTGTGAGGTTAGCCGAAATTTTTTAAAACCAAAACCATAAGGAGCACTATGAAAACTAATTTTGGTACAATGAGGTACATTAAAATTTTAATAAGGTACGACCAGGGGTACGACATACTAAACTATTGTTAGATTTATTGGTGTTTTTGTGCCTTTAACGGTCACAAGAGTTCCAGTGCTTCCTGTTTTAAAGTTATTTTAACCTCTCTACTCGATACAGGCGCAGACGTTGCTAAAAAAAACTCCACCACATACTGACCGATCTTCGGTCCAGATTTTGCGCATCAAAATGGCGGTTGCGTATGCGCACTTGTTGTACTTCAAAGTAAGTGCAATGACGATATTAATACCCCAATATTTTGTCTGTATTATGACGTTAGTTTCGTTGAAATCGCTTTATAAATACTTTTACAACTGTAAATGTATACAAATTTGGTGGTTGCTAATAATCTTCTAATCCATGACTTAGTAATTCTAATAATTCTTGGTCATGTGAGATCGCGGTACAGTAAAACATACCTACTATGTGTCGTTCACATGTAGCAAAATATACAGAATAGCAACAGGAAGGGTTAGAGAGACTTATTTTGAATTTTCTACATGTTGTGCGTGTACTTATACAGCGAGATCAAAAAGTGCTTGGTACAAGTAAATCCATACCTTTGAGACAGCTTCTCTAAGTAGAAAATATGGCAGTCGATAACAAGAATAAATTATCCAAGTAGTCTCATTATTCGATATTTCTTAAACGTCAGCTTGAACAGGGAAAATATGTGAATGGATAAGCAGAAAGTTGCACGGTAACGGACAGATAAAAAATTAAACTTCGATGTCAAAAATACGTTTTAATGGTGATTTCGGGCTGTTTTATTTTTCGAGGTGAAATATATCCATTTAAGTAGATTACATGGAAGCTAACGAATATGCTACGTTTCCCATCAATCAATGAGTTAAACTGGGGATTAATATTTTTCATTTGTTTTGGAATTTTTTTCCTGTTTGTATGTGTGTAAATAACGTTCTCAGTACGGTACGTATAGCTATTTCATAATTAAACCCATTTAATTATATTTTGTGTTTTAATTAGTGCAATAACTCTCCGTTGGTATGTGCCCCACATTTATATTTGTGAAACATTATTATCGCTTGGCTTCCAAGGCTTTTTCCGTTCGTTCATTTAATTATGCCCTTGTTAAACCAATAATCTTCAACGCGAGGAAATTTCTCGATTTTCATGATATTAACGTATTGGCTATCACAGTAAAGCTTTTTAGGAGCATTGACACCTCGATAGTTGTGAAACGTGGTGAGTTTTTATTGATTATACATTAACTGAGGTAGGTAGGAAACTTAAAATGTAAGGAAATCATGATTTCATTTAGAACGCTTTCTAGAAACGTCGTATATTTTACTACCCCTTGAATTTATAAGATTCATTAGTAGTGTACGCACCAACTCTCTTAAAATAAGTGCTGTATGTTTAACTTTAAACGTATTGTAACGAAAATCTAATTACGTGATTTATTCATTTACAATTAATTCTTAATAAGTTTATAAGTGCCGGTTGTACAACGTCAGTTTAAACTTCAGTTTAGTTTAACTGACGGATTTCAGAAAGACGATTGGTCAACTTGGGAAATATTAAGCCACTATAAACTGGAGTTTAAACTGACATTGTACAGGTGGATGTTGGTACTTAAATGTATCACTCACTTGTATTCAATTTTAAAACATGTAGGTTTATAACAAACTAGGTATGTAAAAAAAATGGGTGGCAAAACAATTGCATTTTCGAAATAAACTGAGGGTACCTACATTGTGTTTTCATCAAAAAGTGAAGTTTACATTTCTTCTTTAGTTTTTTTCTTAGCAACAACAACAATAAAGAGTTACTTTAAAGACTGGTTGAATAGGTTTTGATGAAGGCCCTTTCCGATTTTGCAACCATTTTTTCAAAATTCCTATTTATTCCTATTAAATCGTAAATTTCTTGTTACTTACAACATTCCTAACTAAATACCTGCGAAATTAGATGATTCATAGTAGACGCGGGGGACACTTTTTGACCCGAAGGACCAATTTTCATACGAGTATAACTTTTGTTTGAAAAGCGACTTTGAAAAACTGTTGTTTTCGGCGAAATGAGAATTTTTTCGCCCCCCCATTTAGGGATGCACACTTTCGTGGTCGAAATGTTGAAAAAAATTGAAAACTCGGAAACGGCATACTCTAAAATCTTTGAAAAGATGTAGGTACCATCAGTCTCTGTAACCCTTAAGATTGCTGAGAAAAAAATTAAAGAAAGCATGTCCCAAAAGAAATACGTTGGACCTTCAGTTTCTTTAGAAAAAGCGCTTCGTTGATCTCTCTACCTCCTCTACCACCCAATTTTTTTTTAAATCCTTATATGTAACAGCCTGTATAGCAAAAAAAAACTTCTAGAAAGTCCTCGAACAAAAACATAATACATCCCGGAAACGCGCCACATCCGTTTTCTTCCCATATTGCCAGTGCCGATTTTTATCGACTTGGTGGCGGCTTCTGGCACCCCGATGTCTCTCTAGATCTCTATAATATTTGCTATATTATTTCCAATACCTATATGATTTTGTAGGATATTTTGTATTATATTTATGGTTATGATTTCAAGGGTATATAGACCCTGCTTTATTTATCATACAAACAAATAAAATGGTTTCATTTTGAGAAAAAAATCCAAAAGTACTCAGATTTAGAAATGTTCAATATGCGAACCCCTTGTGACACGACAGATGTCAAGCCCGTAGTCAAGCTCTTACCATACTTTGTTAAGAGTGTGTTGATCAATTATTTCGATGGCATTGGAAATTCATTGGTGGATTTTGTGTATGCTTTCTGGTAGTAGTAGTGTATACACTTTATCTTTGATAAATCTCCACACGAAGAAATCATAGGGGGTCATGTCCGGAGATCTTGGAGGCCAGTTTAAGAGCACTCGCGTACTAGCGGCCGAGTGTACACCGAGTACCTGATGGCCAATGGCAGCGACGGCCAGAGAGTCGCGGCTGCAAGCGAAACGCGAGCGACATGTAGGCGATCAAACGGCAGTGCGACATGTAATGAATGAGCGCACATCAGCAGTCGACTAGTTGGCTGCCAGTTCAGTACGCAAAATCATTCTTATTTTTAGTACGTATGACGCACAGTGAGGTCCCACATAGCAAATGCTTGCTCACCATTCATTTCAAATCTGCACTGGCTAACTAGTTTTTATCATTGAAATAAAAGACCGTTTTTATATAATACGCTTGACGTCTGCGTTCGATTGGTCGTTTTGAACTGGTGGGGCACAAATAGCGCAACCTGGACCGAAAGTTCAAGGCAACGATCGAGCGCAAGCGTTAAGCGTATTATATAAACAACAGTCAGTCAGTGCAGTTGTGAAATAAATGCCGAGTAAGCATTTGCTATGTCTCACCTCACTGGGAGAAAAAGAAAAACGAAAAGAAGGTACTGGGTGCATTCACTGGTACCGTCTCTTTTACGCAAACTTTTCTGATCTTCCATATTAACAAACGTGCGTCACACATACTAAAAAGAAGAATGATTTGGGCTATTAGACTCGGGCTCGAGATTTCGCGACATTAACAACCCCGAACAAGTACGAATTTTTTAAAAACGAAAAACTAAACATAAACAGAGGAATTTTCTTGAGGCATCTTATGTATTGTATTATATATAGTGATTACTATTTGTTGACACGTAATTTCAACAGCCTCGGGTCTGGAAAATACACAGGCAATTGCAAAAGTTTTACGATTTAATCATCGTACATATCGTAATTAGCTTTGAGTAAACGCTCGAATTCCTGTGTGACGAAGGTAAAGAATTTAATGAGACCGCTGTGCCTTTTTTAATAATCCTCGTCCAGAACTTTGACCAATTCACGCAATATTTTGATTGTGATGTCGTGTTGGTCGATGGAGAAATGAAAGAGGTCGGAAATATATTCGTGAACAAATGCCTAATTTAAATGATACACACTTCAACATTAAGGTATATCAAACTCGCATGTGTCACGAAACATCGTATATTATTTCGGCTATCACGTACACAAAGGTTTCATAGTCCGTGCGCCAAGGTTCAAAAATTACATGTCAATTATTGTATGCCTCACTGTTTATTTCAAATAATTGCATTGAAAGTATTATCTGTATTTGAATTAGATATAATCGAAAATATTCATTTTAAGGGCAGTGAAGATTTTAAAATTATTCTTAGGGGATGGGATGTTGGATTCAGAAGCGAGATCACAAGGTACTTCAAAACCATTCCAGTTTGCGGTTTGCCACAGGAGCTCGCGGAGAGAAGCGAAACTCACGCGTTGAGACAAACTGTTTTTTACAACAAGTTTTCTAACAAGCACCTAAACATATATGTTAACGTATATCTGTTAGTAATTGTCCTTAAAATACTAATCCATTTTTGCGCAGTATATGCGCCCAGATGCATAGGTATGTATTGGATCGAAACAAATATACATTACTTTTTTTATTTTATAATCCTTATAGTTGATAAAGGTATTAAATATTGTTGTTTAATTAGCAAAACCACATAGTATCAAATAAGCTTAATCGTTTTCGTTAAATTTACAATAGTGTCGGGAATATTCTAGAAACACAAATAGACGTCGAGGCGCCATAAAAGATTAGTCACTGGCGATAAGTAAAGAAAGAGGATGTGCGCGTTCATTAAAAAAAAATACAATGCCGCTTTCCAATTCCGTAAAATCCAACGGAAACGCTACACACATTTTAGAGCAGATTATCTCATTAGGGTACCACAAACTTAAAAAGGAAAACCTGGCACAATAATTGAATTAAATTGAACCTGGATCAAACTGGACTTCACGAAATTCAATGGCAACTTGGGATTACAAAATTTATAATCAAACAAAATTAACATAACTCTGTAACAGAAATTATAAGGCGAAGCGAAGCCTTTATGTACACACTTCGCATCACAGAATGAACATAACGAAACAAATAGATAAATTCAAGAAATCTCATGAAAGAAAAACAGTATTCACAATCTGTCCAAGAAAGATCCACGATTAATGAAATTGATCTAACTGAACTCAGTTAAGGACGAAACTTCCTTTTCACGAAAAACTTATAGTTTTAACAAATTCACATTTGTTTTGTTTTATTTGACACTTGTAATTACAACTTCCAAACACTCATCCGACGACCTTGAGAGTGCGATTTCGCTGACCGGGTTCTAAACAAAACAACAAAGTGGCTTTCATTAACTGAACGATAAACGGTTATTAAACGACCACTTGCTGGAACTTAACTAACAGCTTAACTTGAGACCAAAATGCGCCTAGAAAATCTGCTCTACTAATAAAAGTATCAGATACAAAAACAAAGAAACCAATGTTATTTTCAATCACTGGTGAAACAAAAAGTATTTGCTTCTACGCCAACCTAAGATCAGCAGTGGTCGGTTAAACATTTTCTGAATAATACTATGACAGCACAGAGTACTAGAGAGACATTTAATTTGTCTTCAGAAGTTGTAAATTCCCATCCCACACTATAATTGCAGAGTTCATTATACAGGGTGACAATTTGAAAACTTACCACCCCCCATATCTTAGTAAATAAACGAGATATTTAAAAAAATCAAAATCCGTTTCGGTAATTCGGAGGGGGAATCACAATGACATAGTTGGCGACGCACCCCCTCCAACCCCCTGCGCCCCAGCCACCCCAACTTTTCAATCTTAAATAGTGACCCCCCATGTGTGATACGTCGTTGGAAAGCTCTGAAAAAATGCTTTCCAACCATACCAAATAGCATCACATTTAGGTTAGTAATTATCGTGCAAATCAAAAAATAAACTAATATGATACTTTTGAAATCTGTCGTATTTTTAACGCAACCGGCAAACATAGACGAACTAAGACAGAGAATAATTCAAGAATGTCGAAATATTGCAAAACCAACATTTGAAAAGGTTCGACAAGAGTTTGAGAATAGATTATAACTGGCGGTCAAAAATGAGTTGCTGTCGAGTCGGCTTTGGAAGTTCAAGTTAAATACGATTTTCCATGTTTATTTTTTGATTTGCACGATAATTACTAACCTAAATGTAATGCTATTTGGTATGGTTGGAAAGCATTTTTTCAGAGCTTTCCAACGACATACACACATGGGGGGTTACTATTTAAGATTTAAAAGTTGGGGTGGCTAGGGCGCAGGGGGTGTGAGGGGGTGCGTCGCCAACTATGTCATTTTGATTCCCTCTCCGAGTTACCGAAACGGATTTTGATTTTTTTAAATATCTCGTTTATTTACTAAGATATGGGGGGTGGTAAGTTTTCAAATTGTCACCCTGTACATATGTAGTTTGTATTGGTGTTATATTTGTGGGAAATTCATTTCATTTCTCTTTTAGAATGTAATTTGTTTTCAATTAAATGCTATTTATGACCTATAGGAAAACAAGACACTCTTTAACCACTCGCACTAAACACAGAACCTAGCATGTAGTAAAGTCGGGAGTAAAGTCTTCAAATTATTAGCATTCCGTTCGTATAATATAATGTTAATAACCAAGTTTATAAATGGATGAAGCGATCAGAGATGGCAACTAAAATCTAATTCGATACAGCAGTTCCTACTTAGAAAGGCATTTCACCATTCAGCCAATTAATGCGAAATGTTCAGATTCGTTCAAAACCTAGCGTAGTTTACTGGATATTATCACGTTCAGGTCTCATGATATTATGATATTCATCAAGTTGGAACACAAATTTTATTGGCTTGTTACGTATGGAAACATATCTGCGTTAATAAGATCAATAGTCCAGTCAAATTAGTTCCAAAAGTACACTAAACTGAATGTTGTCACTTCACTCAACAAAACCACAGAAACCACGTACAAGAAAGTTGAATGGTAAAATTTACCCAATGTTAATGTGGAAATGGAGTTTTCTGCTAATGCAAATTTAAATGAACCTCAGAACAGTCCAGTAGTGGAATTATACAACTCTTACATCATTTCCACACTCACATTTGGTAACTAAATTTCGCGAATCAGCTTTTTAATAACCTTGCAGCATTGTGCACAAATAAATACAATAAACAAATCGGCCCCAGTTTACGTGAATTCGTATACTCTGCCATCGTAATTAGGTGAGTATGGACTTAGAATAGCATATTTTATAATTACCGTCTAGTGGTTGTTTGCAGGGACGTAATTAGACGGTAATTATAAAATATGCTATTCTAAGTCCATACTCACCTAATTACGATGTATGCGTATTTCAGCACGGCCTGATGATGGGAATATATATCACCCGAAATCGATAGCCTAAAGAAAAACTATAATAAAAAAGCCTAGTTTGTTTTTAAATTTATTTTCAATGTTCAACGAAATTAGTAACAAACTACAATGGAGTACTTCATAAAACGACCATAATCCTTCATTTTCTATGTAAAACTATAGTCGTTTATATATTTTAGCAAGGTCTGATGATGAAATGAACTTCGAAATCGATAACCTAAAGAAAATAAAAACATTAACTTATTTGCCTCTCTCTACTTACCTGCTACATTAAATACCATTATTTGCATTCATCCATAATCCAAGATGGTTCTTATTAATATTGTTTTAGGCCGTATTTTATAGTTTGTTACCTAAAACTGAAATTAGTATCAATAAGTGAATGTTTTATAGACCGAGGACTGATCTTTCATGTTTCAATTAAATTTGTCTGACTTGTTTTATTCCTTTCAGTACATTGACTCCTTCAACAAAACTTGTTAAAAATAATTTGTCACCATTTTTTCATTTTGCTCACAACAACAGGTCAGGTTAAATGAAAGCTTGTAAGAGAACCACATTTATCCTACGTTTTAAAGAACAAAGAGTTGGCGAGGACCTTTTGAAACATGTACCTACGGCGTGCTAAACTTCTAATGGGAGGATGAAAGCAACTTTCCGTTTGTTGGTTTTAAAATCGTAGGAGAGTGTTTTAAGCAAATACTTTTACTCTTTGACAAATTCCGATTTGCACCACAAGATTTCGTTTATTGACTGCTAAGCTTTTAGCTTTCATAATTTCAAAGCAAATCGAAAGCTTTCCACATGTCGCAATAATTCGCTTAAAAAAAACTTTGAATTTTAGGGAAATTATTGACAACTGTACCCCTAAAACGAATACAAAACCTGAAACATTTTTGAAGTGATGAAGGACGTTGTGTTAACATTATTACAACTTACAAGATTTGGGTTGCTGTCACCGAATAATTTATAAACGTGCATTATCCACACAATTAAGCTTCCATTTTTTGCTACCCTTTTACGTGTACAAAAAAGTTAACGCCGCTTAATAAATGGAAGTAACCCGTTACCCTGCTTGATTTCAACTTATTCTTCTTGTTATAGTGTAATTGTAATAAAATAATCGAATTACCTCAATGTTCACGTGCTGCTTGAGTTCAAAGAACTATCATTAGCGCCCCGAAAAGTTGATACTTACGCAGCTTATTTAGTTGACAAGTAGTTTGAAAGCGCCAATCTCAAATGGAAACACACTTAATTTACAACAACAATATTTCCAACACCGTATTGAATATAATTCTAGTCGCTAAGGGTGGTAAAGTAGTCATATAATCACACGACCTCGAATAAAGTGCTAAATCAATACTATCCCTACTATAATTTACTTATTTCTTTCGTTGGAGCTATCAATTTTGTTTATTAATGTATGATTTACTAAATTTTGGTGTATTAAAATATCAAAGTCGCAATTTGAATATATTCATTGTTCTATGAAAATTAAAGGCGAAATCTAAACCAAAGGGAGTTTTTAATCTCAACTTGCAATTTTGGTTCCCCCAGAGGTTCATTAGCGATGCAAAGAGGCTAATAACAGGGAATATGTAGTAATTGTAGATACTTTAGTGCTACATTTAGGCTCCATGGTATTGTTTCAGTCACTAGAATTAATTTTCAGTCGTCTGTGAACGTTTTAAAGAAAATTAATCATTTATTAATTGTGGCTAATGGAAGTGCTCAAGATAAAACGAAGTGTGAGTTTTTTACGGTCGCGATCACTTTTTAAAGCGCGATTCATTTGTTCAACTTTCCTTTTTATACCATTTTATACAGGTGAATGACACGTAATCTGTGTTTAGTCGTTAGGTGTCCTTTTGTTACTGTTCTTCTCTCCAGTAGGTATCACTGTTCTCTTATTCCGAATAGGCATGGGCTTTAAACAGATGATATAATTTGAACTTAAAGTGTGTTCTCTCTCGAGTCGATCTGCCATACAATTACTGGGACAAGTTTAGCTTTTATAAATTACTGCGCAAAAGTCTAGGTGATGCAGAAAGAAGAAATTAACATATAAAGAAAAATGCAACTAAACTGTTACGTGCTGTAACTTATATGGCAGGAATTGTCCGCTGTACGTACATGTTTGGTCCATTTTACGTATGTACGTCCATGGAACAAATATGTACGTCAGGAAAAGTCGCGGATACTGTCGACACGGTACTTACTTAACAGTGCGCAGGGGTTTTGTTAATTCGAATTTAAAATTCTCACACATCGTCCGTGATAGTATCACAAGCATGTTACGCCGCTTATTATTCAGAAAGTTATTCCGTGTGAATAAGGGCCGGTTTTACCATTACACCTATTCCCAGAATAAGATATTCTTAGAATAACTGCCATGACAACATATATCCTATTGATTCACACAATGATAACCAACGCAACCATCGATATTAAATTTATTCTAGATATAGCGTATTCTCGGTATAAACCTGCATTGTAAAATCATTTCCAATGTCTCCAATGGTTGCAAGGATTGCGAAATCTGTGAATTTTTTATTGTCCAGACAAGGGATGAAACTACGAACGTGTATGTAATCCTTTCCTTTTCAAAATTAGCTCTAGTGCACTTTCTTACACTTTCTATTTTAATTTGAATATGGCCATCGATTATCTTTCGTTCTGCAACAATAATTTAAAAAGTGGTTCTATAATCTCTTGTTTGCAAAAATTGGAGCACTAAATTCCTAAAAATGGCACCTCCAAATTTCGTGTACAAAACCCTTACACACGATTAACATTCATTGCCGTAGGATCCCTCTTAACTACAAGTACGAGTTATAACACAAAATTAATATTAATATCGAGATAGTAACACGAAATAAATATTAAAATCGAGATAGTAACACGAAATAAATATTAATATCGAGATATACCTAAGACAAAATAAATAATATTGTGATATGAAGAAAAACATTTAATTGATGTCCCTTTTGCGTCTTCGTACGATTTCAATATGTATATTAAATAACATTAATGTAATAGAATGGATTAAGGCAAAAAATTCCGCATTTGATGGTCAAAAATCCACCCTGCCACAATCACTATAAAGGCTACCGATCAAATCAGATTACATTTTATATGACATGTTTACCATTATTAATGTTTACTTAGGTCAAAATCGATACTAGACCATACCTTGTACTTTTATTAGTAAACAGAATTATTTTTAACGTTATAAAGAAAAAGCTTTTACCTAGAGATTCCCAACGGATATAATTTTGAATTATTGGCACATTTTCTAAATGGCATTCAATTATATCTTCAACTAGATTGAAATATATATTAAAAAAAGTCGCTTTAAAACTGAATAAAATTTCTCCTTTTCCTGAAAATACATAGGTAAATTATTTTCGTGGGAAACAATAAATTCGTTAAGCTGATTAGGACGGGGTGTCGTAGTCAGCTCGAGTTCCCATTCTCGCAATCGAGAGCTAATCCGAATGAACTGCTCAAGCAGATACTGCTTTAAATAATAGCGCCCTCTAATACTCGCAGATATTCATATTTATATTCAAAGTTAATTTAGCTACGAAATTTACTCCATTATTAAAGAAAATGAAGTTTCAGCAAATTGTAATAGAAAAACATAAATGAGTAATTTAAATGCGGAATTTAATCACTGATATTCTTATTTCAGAAAATCCGAAATTTGGCGAGCCCATTAAAAATGTTACCGTTCCTGTTGGAAGAGAGGCAATTTTCACTTGCGTTGTAGAAGATTTGGGAACGTATAAGGTTTGTATTTTACATAATTTATTACCATAAAAGGGTAGGTCATGTGCAAAATTTTAATCAAATTTAATCTTCTTTTATGTAAAATCTTGTGACACTTCATATACTTGTCTGAACTTTAAATTAAAATGAGATATCTTTACAATGCATACATTTTCACACTTTAATTATAAAACCATTTATATTTTCGAATAAATAAGTCACTGTCTTGAAGGCTGCGCCCCACAGTCAACTTGATAGACACAATAAGAATAACATAGATTAGGCCGATATGTAACATCGGTTCTTATACTGTGTGTCCCATAGGTAGAACGCACCATAAGGAAACGGCAGTGTATTTTTCCACGAAGGATCCACGATCCCTTTGAAATTAGTGTTCAACGTACTACTTCAATCTCTTTCTAGCATCAGGCAAGCGCAATAACGTACGTTGAACGCTGCCTTCAAATAAATACCAATGGCCACCTGGATCCTTCGCGAAGAAATGCATTACTTATGTCTTCCTATGGTACGTTCTCCCTGGGACACACGGTATGTAATGAGCGTTGGTAATATACAGGGTTAATAGTAAGTCGCCAAACCCGAAAACGGCAGTTAGAGCTCATTAAAATAAACAACTTTTCTTAGTTCCAATTTTTTATTTGATGCCCGGGTTCGAAGTTATTGCCGTTCTTATGTTTTTCAAAAAATCACCGTGACTCCCTTATTTTATAGACTATTGGAAAAAACAAAAATTTTCAAAGCATTTGTATTTGCAATTATATTTTATTCCTTCAAATGACAAAATGGCAATCGATCATAAATTTCAAAACAATATTTTTTTATATCCTCACTTCAATTTTGAAAGTAAAACATTTATGAAATCCTGAACTGTCGACTACAATACTAATATTGTCCTTTTTTTTTAAATTTATACAAAAAAGACATTTACTTGAGTTACAAATAATTACTAACAAACTAAAAAAAAACCATTTATCTCGAAGAAATTGTCATTGAACATAATGTAACAAGAAGATTTACTTCAACCGTAATGCACATGTATCTTTTCTAGTTTTTATGATACCAATTTGAATACTTTTTCATTTGTGTACGTATTCTGCATAATTTCAGCGTCGAGTTCGCCCTCATCAATCAAACAGCAAATTCATGAAAAAAAGTATCACTTTCAAAACTTCTTTTTGAAGACACTTTTATTATAAAAGTGCTATTTTTGGATTGAGCTAGGCAGCTGTTCTGCAAAAATGTAAGACATTTTAAACTCGTTAATTTACTATCAACACAGCACCACGATGCATCAGTTTTCGGAGATGCAACTAATGACCGTTTGCACGAACAAATTTAAGCAGAGTTTAGTTTAAGCGTAGCTTAAAATCCATGGCAACCATTTTCTTCATAATCGTTGCCATGGATTTTAAGTTACGCTTAAGCTAAGCTCCGGTGAAATTTGTCGCTTAAACGACCATAAGAGGCGTATTAATAATTGATGATCGATAATCCGGGCACACAGAACACTAATTGTGAAAGGAAACAACGCACTCAACCAAGATGTAACGTACTAGACAAGTTACAGAATCGTTGATTGTATTCAAATCTGAATTAACTGGCTGAACGCAAACACACGACCAGGCACACGACCGATGAATTGAAGGCTGTCCGTTTAATTTGGACGACAACTTCAATGAAAACTGATATCCCAAACTGTTACGTAGGTATACATTCTTCAGAAATTTAAATCGAACTTGGCCGGACTCTTGATTACCACGTACTGAATTCTCTTTGCCGATCAACACAATTGTTTACACAACGAAAGCAATAACTTTGCCACCAATCCTTACCGTAGAAATGCGCATATTCAAAATTTTCAGAGGACAGCAACTCGGCCTCGAACTTAGCAAACGGCTTCTTCCAATCACTAACTCCGGTATTTAAACGGACTTTCCTTCTTAAACAAACTTGAAATTTTTATCAATTACCTCAGTTTTTTCCGATTAAAAGGCATCCTTATCTCTAGATAATTACATCAATCTTTTATAAAAATAAACAAAGTACCCAATAAAGCAAATCTGAACTACCACCTAAGTTATTTAACAAAACAAATCTCACACTTTTGTTGACACCATAAGCATATGAAATATAAACGAATCTAAAGTACCAAGTCATCATCCAATGTCCTTCATTTTGTTGTTAATCCTTTGGTTAAAGAGCCCCTGTGTACTGACTTAGGGCACCTATTACACTTTTCCTCCGTTCCTCTATTTCTCCGTCAGCAATCATCTATCGTCATAAATAATGAGATAGATTATCTATCCCCACGTTGAGTATGTGAGAAATGCGGCGGTAGACTGGACCAAAAATGTCTTAGAAATCAATTTATTGTTTCATGTGGAAACTATGTCTCTAAACATGCCAAATTCAACATTCATTTTCTTCTCAGAAACCGCAACATACAAAAGAATGCAATTAACAGTCCTTCTTAGGTGTTCGGGAATTCCCGATAAGGTAGTACAGACGGAATTAAAATTGCATTGGTTTCGAACATTTTCCAGATATTTCATGTGAATTTGTACTCCGACTCGTGTGCTTTATAGATTTCCAAGAGGTTTTAACAACAAACTTGCAGAATTAATATTTTCCAGTGGTTTAAAACGGAATTAACAAATTTAATTTATCCTACGCGGCATATGTTCTAAAACCGATGGTTGTGTTTTATAAGCGTTTTTAGTACCGCTGAGGCTGTTATTAAAACCCAGATGCAATTATTGAGTTTATGATCTCCCAATCTCAATATATCCCTCACATATAAAACTACGTTGCCTGTTCATAAATTCATAATAAAGCGAATTTTACTTACTACGTGAACGAAGGTTTTTTAAGTTTAAGTACATCTTTCCTTAAACTGTATAATCTCTATTTTTAAAAGTGAGCTATTGTATGAATCCTATACAATGTCGGCCAGTTCAAATATTAAAATTGGGAGAATATTTAAATCCCTTAATTAAAACATGCGACTAATGAATAAAATCATCTAACCATAAAGTTAATTATTTCTCTGGACAATGAAAATACTGGATTATTGCCACAAATCCTTTCTATACCACTTCCCTAATGAAATTGTGGATCGTAACAAATTAAGTCATTACGCTTTGTTTATTTATGAATGGCACAATAGAAACATTTTCTATTCGAAGGTAGTTTAATGCAAGTATATGCACACTACACATAAATGTATTTCACTGTAGAACTTTCTTCCTTTATAACTTATAAGGCAACTGTGGTTGTTGTTTTTTTTCAATACCCGTAAGGCTAAAAATCTAAATCTAATCACATATGTTTGTTGGCTATTCGACCCCAGAATGTGATGCAGGAAATGACTCTGAGCGCGTCGACATATTGGGGAATCATGTGAATTTTGCCCGGATTTAAACATCCAACAGCAACAGGTATCCTATAACTTATTATCGATATAGTTCGAGCATTTTGTGGATAATTGAGTAAAGAAGGTGTCAACCGGAGCGCGACCAAGAAAAGATACACATTATTCACAAGAGATTACAATGTTTCTCTGTGTATTGTGGAAGGTACTACAAAAATATGGAACACCGTGTCGCTTTTAAGTGCCTAGGAAAATTTATAGCATAAATTAAATACAAATAATTAACTCTTCAACATTAGCATCTTAATATTTGGTTGACTAAGTGTTTATGAGATTGTAAGACTTTATTTATTAATTATTATATTTGTTCCATTTCATAAAATTAATTTTCAAATTTCAATTTCATCACGTATATTAAAATGACATAAGTTACATTTATAATCATTTGATCCTTTTTTTACCTTACATGGATTTCTGTATTTATTTTACATTTTAATTTGGGTGATTGGTTGGGAATGTAAGGGTAGGTCTACTACTTCAGTAAAAAATAAAAACGATTTTGCAAAATTTCGGTTTTTTTCCGGATATCTCCGAAAATAGTCGGAATCTCGCCGGAAACCAAGCGCGCATCCCCTCACCCTGCCCCGATAAATGGAGGTAAACTTAGGACGTCGTACTGAAGAAGGGGGGGGGGGGGGGTCGAATTGCGGTTTTGTGAGTTAGATTCGGCGTTCGAGGGAGCTTTCGATGCGCCCGGGTCGAAACTCGATGCGTGGTGCGGCGGCTCTGTTGGGGGAAAGAGGAAGTGTGGGATTCTTCGAAAATATCTTATGATGGGAATTTGTCTTAGCTTATCAAAAATTAAAACATCGGACTATTTCGCGCATGCGGGTTAAGGTCTTCGTTTCAAGTGCGATTTATATCAAAATCAGATTTTCAAAAATGTGATGCGAAGCTTATATCTATCCCAAAGGAACAAGGTACTAACGCCGACTGTATGTCTTATGAAAATCAAAATACAAAATTATACGGTTATACATTGAAGGCGGTTCCTTGAGAGTAATCAATCGTGAAATATCGAACTCCATTATGTTCACATCCGGAGATGACGATTTGATTCGAAAATTTTAAAAAATATAATTTTGTAAAAGTGATATTCCCAAAAAAACAAAAATACTCCTCAAAAATTCCATAATATCCCATTTTTGGGGATATTTGTGCAATTATACTCACTTTGAAGTATTCTTAACCACTAACCTATACAATGAGATTGACTAAAATAGGTACTGTGCTTTTTTGGGCCAAATCAAATACATTTTCGCTTTTTTCGCCAATTAGAAAATTCCAATGACACTTAAAAACCAGCCCTAACGGCGTTCTCGTAACTATGAAGCAAAAAAATTAGACAAACTGTAAAACAATCACAAACGGTGATTGCTAATAAAACGTTAGAGATACCTATAGTTTTTAACAATAAGGAAAATTTTCACAAAGTTAACATCTACAAACTTTATCATTTTACAATGACCTATCAATTTAGATGAAAGCAATAATTTGGCATTTTTATCTAATTATGGGCCCATTCAAATTAAATAAAAGACGAACCATCACTCTTTCTGATAAAAATAAAATAATTACACAAAAAGAAATTATGCGTGTTATCACAGTAATATTTATCACTATCACCAATAATTTATAGCACATTTTTATTAACACAGCGCGACCTTCATTACCTATTTATCACTTCGACATCGATGTTTGACTGAGAATACTGAGCCCAAATCAATTTGCTTATATAGAAAACAAGGAGCTGTTCGAAAATTACAGTATACCCGCGAACGTTGGTATATCATACTTCATAGAATAATTCCTTAACACTGGTGACAATTCTTTATCGACGCATACCCTGATCCCTAAATCATAGTAGTTACACAATCACCAGGTTAAGGAGGTACCACCCCATACGATTCCTAAAACGGTGATCAATCAAAAGTAAACGTCTATATTGACCACCAGGGTCACTTACATGGGTGAACTTTTGATCTTGGAGACAATTACTTCATACTTGTGATGTCGTTTGGTTCCCTTGTTTTATATTTGGGGATTTACACTAAACTTTTGTTAATCAATATTTCTTGATGATAACATGATGACTGCTACATCCATTTGAACTTCGAGTCGCCACTAGACAAGTAATGATTTCTGCAAAGATAAAGTAAAACACTGCTTCCCTTAAATCGCTATAATTTGTCAATATTATTGCGGTAACCACCGTCCGAATGAGTAGTGCTCATAGCCTCGATTCTATGCGAGACGTCTCCATAACAGTTTCGTGGAATTACTAGCTGGCAATGCGGATTGCATTGTAAAGATTTGCATCGATAATCTAGGCAAGTTTCATTAGCAGTAACACAGTCCAAACTGTACCTAATCGATGAGTTTGAATGATAGCGATCTTCACACAGCGTGCCCTTATAATTAATTGTAGCAATGAAAATTGCATTTCTTTTTGATTTTGTTCCCGCTGTTCTTTTAACATTTTTACTGCCAACAAAGCGTACGTAATCTGATCATCGTATTTCATTCATTACAAAAGGTGTGATACATTAACGGTACATTTTTAACACGGTTTAAGTTATCTTTCATCTTTAGGTACGAACAAGTACGCCAATTACGTTATTCACGTGTGATGTTGCAATTAATTAAGGGAAAAATAGATTCGGTTTTATGACAGTGTTAAAAACGGGTTAAACGATTCTTTAAACCAACGCGTGTTAATATTACCCCTCATAATTTAATATTGATTGAAATGTGGATGTTAAAAACGAAAGGAAATTTATCATTCACTTTTAGGATTTATGTCTACTGATATTTAATATTCGTTAAGATTTATGATCCTTACGTACGTGTCTGTGTTTTAAAATGTCAAAAATTTCATCAGCACCCCAAATGTCATTCTTATTGCGACATTCGCCCCAAAGCCAACATTTTCCCTCGCAATCTATTCTTTACTATAGCTCATTAAATGGTGATGTTCAACCGAAGCTGATATCTACAATCGCCATAAGACAATAATACCCTACATAAAAATAAATGACTTATGAATCGGTAACGGTTCAAGATTTGCTCTTTATAATGGCTGTATGTGTTTTTGATCATATTGTACATCTCATGTAATCTAAAACGTTTGTTTTGTTTCCTTAGGTAGCATGGTTAAGGGTTGACACGCAAACTATCTTAACGATCCATAATCACTTAATTACGAAAAGTAGTCGTATATCCATAACAAACAGTGAAAATAGAACATGGTATTTACATATACGTGACGTACAGGAACACGATAGAGGGTGGTACATGTGTCAAATAAACACGGATCCCATGAAGAGTCAAGTTGGATATCTTGACGTTGTTGGTTGGAATGTTTACTGAGGAACTTGGAGGAGCATTTTTTACTTGATTGTTTGCAGTGTCGCCGGATATCCTGGACTACGCTACAAGTGCCGATATGGTCGTGGAAGAAGGCTCGAACGTTACACTTAGATGTGAAGCTAAGGGGTATCCTCACCCTCGCATTACGTGGAGAAGGGAAGGTGGGGAGGATTTGCATCTCAGTCATGGACTATTAGGTTTGTAACATACGCTATGGGAATAAGCTTCATTTTATTTTGTAGTTAATTTTTTTCTTAGGTTTAATCGCGTATGGACCAGTTTTAAGCATTCATCATGCCAATAGACAAGATATGGGGCCTTATCTGTGCATTGCATTTAACGGAGTTCCTCCGTCTGTTAGTAAAAGGATAATGTTAATTGTGAACTGTAGGTGAAAGGGTTTGCCTTGCATCTAAAGCAACTGGTTAATTTCAGTTCCGCCAACTATTCAAGTTGACAAGCAGTTACTTGGTACATATGACGGTTTTAGTGTAACAATTGAGTGCCACTCCGAAGCTTATCCTAAATCCATTAACTATTGGACTAAAGACAATGGAGATATAGTACCACAAAGTATGTTTGTCTTACCCTGGTGAGGTTATTATAGTGCATAACATAACATTAGAAATGTATACACCTGTATCCTGACCACAGAGGTTTGATTACATGTGAAGTTCGGCATATAATGTTAGAACGTAATTTACATTTTTATACCTATACATTTACTGCATCCTAGGAATCTGTTACTAAATTATATTTATTTCCAACAGATGAGAAATTCTTTATGGAAAATTTCGAGAGCAGTAGCTACGGAGTACATATGAAACTCACAATTCGTAATACAACTCAGCCAGATTATGGCAGTTACCAGTGCATATCAAAAAATATCGTAGGTGAAGCGGAGGAAACCATTCAAATCTACCGTAATTATACCCGAACGCCAAAGCCCAAATACAAAGACTAATTTTCAGGTAACACGTACAATTTCACAATGAAGGACTCTTCTAAAAGTAGTAAGTATTAGAAATTCTCTGAACCGTTTTCTGTTAATGTACAGAATGTTTATATTTATTTTATCATTTATTGAATAAATACCATTATTTTGTGTTTTAGTTTGGATGTATTTTTTTAGTGCACCTTGAGCTTCCTTTTACCTCACGAGTAAACAACACATTTAAAGATCAATGGTAGTTTGTCGTTAGAAAGTACCGTTTTGGAGTTGCTTCTTCAGAATAATAGAACAATTTACGGTGTTTAGGTCGCAAAGTACTAGATAATTGTGAGTACAGGAACCACAACTTTAGCGTTAGGTGATTCACGTAGCTACTAATAATTTATGTCCGAGTTTATATAAATGCTTTTATTACATACGATTACCAATAGTAAAGGATTTGATCGATCTGTATCTTAAATGCCTGTTAACTGTTAAACAATTGATTCTGGAAGAAGGCTTCAAATATCCGTTAGCTGCTAGAATAATAAATAGGGATTTATATATGGATGATTTGGTAACAAGTGTCAGTGAATTTGAGGAAGCCTATAGTCTTCATGTAGAATCTATTAAATTGTGTGCGGCGGGAAGATTTGAATTAACTAAATGGTCTACAAATTGTACTGACTTGTTAGAAAAAATTCCTATTGATAAGCGGTTATCAAAGCAATGTTCACGTCTTGTCCTTTTTTTCGTGAAGTTGATAGAGGAAAAGTAGTTCAATATTTTAATATAGGTCTAAAAGATGCGCTATCGGTCGCCAGGTATGCGGAAGCTTTCAGTATTACGAGTACTCTTTTTTAAATCCCTGTTGAAGGGGGGAAAAATCTGGCAATTGCGGGAATTTGCGTCTGTGGTAGTGGCACCACTGGAAAATTCCTATGCGTATGCGTCGATTGATTAAACTGTCAAGTTGGAGCATGTTAATTAACAATTTAAATTTGTTTTGCTTAAAAAATGAAAATTGCAATAAAGATAGTGTCACAACAAAAATATAACGTTGAAATTGGCCAAGGGACCTTCCACAGCTGAGATAATTACTAAACAAGGTGGAAAGTATTCGATTTTATTCGCGCTGAAATATAATCGCCAAGCAAAGAATTGTGACACAAAGGCAATGCTTCAAACGCGAGCATTCTACGATCATTTCTTCCAGAGTTATAATTAAGAAACCTTTGCAGTCGACCGCCCGTCCGAACAAGCTGAAGTGAATATATAAGCGCTACTTTTTTCTGTAAAAACTGGTCACAAACTCGGAGATTTCTTTCGATGAGAATATAAAAATATATACAATTTTACATAAGTTTTGCGACACCTATATGGCCCAGTTACGAATTTAATTGGTCTAGTAATAGTTCAAAAGTGGTTTTTTAAAGACACAATCCCGGATTATTTATTAGTCAACTTTTGGTCACTAGAAGGTAATTTTCGATTGGAAAGTTAAGTACTCGCATTCTCTTTTTGCTCGTAAATGCACGTCACTTGAAATTCTTTAAATCACGATAAAAAAATGTTCCTTTCGAATTGTTTAGAGAAACACCGGAACTATTACTTTTTAGGCCGCAAGTACGACGATAACTCCAAAATCAACTTTGTAAGCCTACCCAGTTAATACTTTGACTGTCAGACGACGAATGCCCCGAAGATCTCAAAAAGAAATTTCTACTCAATTTTTAGCTAATTAAAACACGCTAAAAAATGGCGGATTGTTAATGAAGGCGGCCATCAATCAATTTCCATTGGTTAAAGTTTTTTTGCGCTACCAATCCCAACTAGTTCGAGGTTCGTTAATTATTTCACAAAACTTTGATCTAAGCAATGCTTTTTATTCGATTCAAGAGTTCATACACTTTTATACTTCTAGGCTATAGTTGATGTAATACACACTTTTTTGTCCAATTGTTATACATATTATTGTTTGTTAATTTTGACTTATCGATGATTGTAATGACGATCGAACGATTAAATTATTATTATTATTATTATTATTATTATTAATGTGTTAAACCCTTGTTAAAACGGATGTCACTTGATACAAAAAGCAGATTTCGTGGCGTGGACCAGTTTAATTAAACAAAAAACGCATTGAAAAAACACCAAAAACACTTGCTCGTTCGACCAACACGATCGATGTATACCTGGAAAACATTCCAGCACCTTGACATTTGTATACAGATTTAAAATTCTATTTTACGTATTCCTGCTGAAAAAATTACAAACAAATCTAACGATCTCGTTACAGGTGATATAAATACAGGTGTTCTTTCCTCCTCTTCACTTTCCGTTTTCGCTGCAGCAGCAATTACGAGGAATATCAATTGACTCATATTTCAGTTTGAAATATGGCACACAAACAAGAAAAAATAAAATGAGAGTATATATTATGCTTTCATATTATAAAAAACAAAGTACCTACTTATTTATTTGTAGTTTATTAGTAATTTTAATTACAAAACAATAAAAAATCGTTTAGAAAGCACCTAGTATTGCTGTAACCACGCTAATGAAACTTATTTTTTAAAGTACATAATAAGCACGAGATCACTCAAAGATCGGAATTTCATACCTAAATTAATTAAAATGTTAAAAATAAAATATTTCATTAAAATGCGAAGCAAAACATATAAAATCAAATTTGTGTCTCACTGTCTGTTTATCTCTCATACATTACTACACCTCCGAACCGATTTGATCGTAATCATTACTCATTAGTATACCCACTAGATGGAAAAACAGAAAATATCGTATATCCACAAGTACTCGAATAAGTAAATAGAATTAGAACGACGCTTTGAAATGTTTTTCCGATGAAAATAAACAAGTTTCAATAAAAATGACACAATGTAAATTGAATTTTCTTTCTTCTGGGATCGTAGCAACGGGGCGAATAAGCTAGTGGGAAATAGGGTGACTTAGGAACACAGATCGCTGGTAGTCGAAAATCTTATATTTATTAAAAATAAATTTCTGTTTACTGTATAATAAATTTCCGTCAATATTTCGTTATAATTCAAATTGTCTCTGACTCCCATTAGCTATGTTTTAGTATTTTTTATAAGTACGAAGATACTTAAAACTCAATCTCGTGAATACCTCTACTCTGTATTTTCGAAAATTCTAATAAACTGTCGCGGTTTAAGTAAACAATGTCGAGCAAAAAATTCAATCGATCTTGATATTTTCTTTTAAATTAACTCATGTTTCGTTGCCCCCTGGAAAAAACTTTCGATCAAAAGTATAATATACAATCGCTCCACCTAAAGCTTTTTTCCGTTATAACAAAGTTTTCGTGTAAAAATCAAATTATCCGATCAAAAATTAAGCTCTATTTGTTTTGGTATTTTCTTCGAAGACCTAGATACAAAATTTGGTATTGATCGAATATTTTTTTGCAATTCCATTGAAAAGTCAGCCATGTTAGGATAGGAATTTTGGGAACATTTTGCAAAACCAAATAGAGTACAGTATCCCACAAATCCTAGATTTCACTCTTGAGTATTATGGAAGCTGTGCAAAAATGATGGTTTGGAAAATATATGAGAGTGTAGTTCCCAAACGGGGCGTGCCTTGTGACGTTTTTTTTTGCGAAATTCTGCAAATGATTTTCAAAACTGTGAAGATGGAAGTTACATGCAAACAATTCCTTTTGTCTTTAACCAACATTTTGTCCAATTGAGATAATTGAAATCACGCACAAAGTTCAAGAAAACCGTATACTGATAATGCTGTGGCCCCACGTTGGCCGCCAAATAAATAATACTGAATGCAATGGCGTGCGGTCAAACTATACCACCCCCAATAAAGCACCTTAGCAGTTCAAATAAATCAATAAAATGATACTTGGAATTTTTATGTTCTCTCCTCGTATATCTCCGGCGTTTGCTATCAAAAAATCCTAATATTCGCCCGTTTGACGAGACACTGTTACAGATTCTTTATTCAATGGTTTTACATTTAGTGGTTTAGAATCTATACGTCTTGTGTATATAAAATTTCGGAAACGTGACAAGGGTCGGTATTTCAGGTGTTAGTTAAACTTATCTGATATGCTATGTGAATACATGTGTGTCCAAGGAAATTAACTGTGAGATAGATTTAAGGGTAACATGAAATACCTGCGGTTGTAATCATTATTTTCAGTTACTAACGTATCGTATTAAAAATGGTTTTAATGGTTTCATATACAGGCTGATTCAAATTCGAGGGTCACAGCTGGGTAGTTTAAATTTGGGAAAGTTGCTTATTTTGATGCCTAACAAAATGCCGTTTTGAAACTGAGCATCAAAGCTACAGTGGAACCATGAAACGACATACCTATAAAACGACGCCAACAAGTGATAATGTCGCGACTACGAACCGGTCATACGGCGATGACGCACAATTATTTATTAAATCATAGCGCACCACCCTTCTGCGACAGGTGCACGGTCCCTTCAACCGTAAAACACGTTTTAACAGAGTGCTAAACATCGCGAACCGACAAAAACATAACATAAACAATTACTTAAATAAACTATTAAAAGGTTCAAAAAACGTTATTCAAACTATGAACTACTTAAAACACATTAAGGTTACCTCACAGATCTAAGGATACCTACATGTACCAAGATGTGCCTAAATTTCCGCTGCTAATAACTGAAAGGTGGATGCAGGTTTAAATAAATAATAAAAAAAAAACATTCCGACTACTTAAGGAGATATCTTGAAAAAACGAAATTTTGCAAAATCATTTTTATGTTTTACCCAAGTTAAAAAGAAATAAATGACACCTTATTATGGTCAATTTTTTCCCTTTTCAAGATGCTAGTTTAAAATTTTAACTCTGACGTTTCGTCCAAGACAAAGTTTGCCAGGCAAAAAAGAAAAGAACAATATTTAAAAAATAGTGATGTTTACATTTTTGAAATCAGAACAAAATGCTCTATCAAATGACACAAAAAGTAAAAATGACTTCCATAAGAAAAAACAAAACAAAACCGGAGACGAAACGTCAGTGTTAAAATTTTAAACTAGCATCTTGTAGAGGGAAAAAAGTGGCCATAATAATGTGTCATTTATTTTAAAATATCTTTTTAAATAACTTCGGTAAAAAATAAACCGATTTTGCAAAATTTCGTTTTTTTCAGGATATCTCCGAAAATAGTCGGAACTTTTTCAGTTTCAAAACGGCATTTTGTTGAACATCAAAATATGCAACTTTGCCAAATTTAAATTACCTACCTATCTCTTACAGTTTCCGAGATCCCTATAGTGGCTCTCGAATTTGATTAAACCTGTATCTGTATATTGCTCTTAGTTGATTATTTCAACCACAATTAAATTACGCCACCCTCATGATGTTGTGCTTTTGAATTGTTTGCACATACTGAGACTGACGTCAAAAAGTTACTACAAATTCACTGATCGATACATGTAGTAACTCCAAAATTAGGATAACCTTCACCGAGATATTGGTTGCGAATTCGATACCGTTAGATTGTTTTTTTTATTGTTTGGTTTGCATTTACATAGCAGAAAGAGAGTTGGAGCATATTTACGCAACGAGAAGTACTTTCATGGTAATATTAATTAATCAAATGGCTTCAATTGTAATATCTCAGAAACTCGACCCTGGACTAACACTAATTAATGCCGTATTAATAACTGTGGCCACAATGGTTAAAACTGAAAATTATACAATACGTCGGCGGTCATTCAAAAAGGCTTTAAATATTCAAATACGTCATTGAAATGAACACGCTTCAACATGCATGGTACACATTAGTTGAAAATTCATTTACAGGTTTTGCATGCGTTAAGGCTTTATTTCGTCAATGAATTTTAATTTAATTCACATATGAAAAAGCTAATTTGTATGTTTAAAGGTATATACCACGCGGACCTCTCCCACAAAGGTAAGTTTTGTAAAACAAGCTGTTTATGGTCGTTTAATATTCAATATCACTTGCATGATTTACAATCTCCTAGACTCGCTATTCCTTGGGGATGGATATTACAACTCTGCGGAGTGCGACTACGTAAACCAGCTGCTCGTAGCGTCAACATTTCTCCTTCTTACATGGCCCCGATCTACGCGTACATCCATCAAATTGTAAAATATATGTTACCATAACGAATTTTGAATATTTCATGATTTTGAGTGCATTAGTACACATAAATAAATGTTGTTGAGGGTGTATATTGACAATTGACTGATTGTGTTTGTGCTATCTCTAACTGTCGACTTATATCTAGGTAGATACTTCGCTATTTTTATACGCTTCAATAATTTTGTAGAAAAATTGTATTATAGCATAAATAAAGCATTTGAAATGTGTGAATTCATTATTTACTTAATGTACATTTTACACTAGCTATGAAACCGGCTGGTTATGAAACGGATCTTTTATTCATACATGTTTATTTTGTCAAACTAGTAAAAAAATGCATTAGGAACTTTAAAGTCACAGCTAAATGCACTGAAAAAGTAATATTGATAGTCCTATTAGGCATCAAGCACGTTAACTGTACATTTAAAACTGCTGCCCGCTTCCTTCCTCAGTTAAAACTAGTTTTTCTAGAGGGGAAAATTTACTACATGTGACTTTATGGACCCACCCCTCACGTGTGGTGGTATTTTATACGTTTTATTTGTATGCTAGAGTACACGTACGTGTATGAGTCATTTTAACTTGAAATGCAATTTTCCGTACCGTATGTAGTGCTTGTTCCACAGAAAAATTCATTGCTCACCGGAATAGTCAAAGCATCCAAAGAACTACGTTGTACAATACCATACTTTCATAACAGTTAAAGTTGCCCTTAATTAATCTTATCCTCACCTCCTGTTCTCAACCAATCTCTCACTCTGCCAAGTGGGGTGAACTTCTGTCTCAAAATAGTTCTTGTCATAAGAAGATTAAACGCACAAGAATCCCAAAGTGTACCTACCATTGGTAGGTAATCTTAAAAGCATAATTTTCTTGTTCCTGTTATTGCAATATATTGTGAATCTACTACCAACTATTCAACTTTCATCCAAAACACCGGCAGGCGGAGGGACGGGTTGATGAGGATATTCTGTCGCAAAAGTGCCATTCTTGTATTGTAACTTTTGCTAATATTTCATATTAATGGCGTTCTGCAGCAAAAAGTAGTTTGAAGAACGGAGAGCTGGACACGTTTGAATAGACAATCCGTTGAATAGCCTTCCCGTATTGGTTGACTAAAGCATACTTTTTGGAGATTTTTTCCAATGTTTTTTTTAGTTTTAATGCCATCCATTTTCCGTATGCTTTTAGGTTAGCTTTGAAATGTAATTTCACTCTTATGGAGATTCTAGGGGTTTTGTTGGTTGCGATTTAGTCTAGCAAGGTGTAATTCCTCAAATTTTTTTCTAATTTGCAAGCTGGGACAAAATTTTCCGTACCGCGTCGTGTAATTTCAAATATAAATACTTATCGCTCCAGTGTCTTTCTTCTTGCATGTCCTCTTGGTATCCGTTACCTTTTACCTTTACCTTACTTTTCTTCAACATTTTGTGAAATTGCGAGATCATCATCTTTTGGTTTTCATTGATTTTTGTTGGTTGCTAAAGAAATACACAATGAATGGCCAGTTGACTATTA